>NC_135817.1:22210576-22538498 GCF_964213995.1 Mustelus asterias | reverse complement strand
TTTGGGACTGTGGGAGGAAACCGGAGCACCTGGAGGAAACCCACGCAGACATGGGGAGAACGTGCAGACTCTGCACAGACAGTGACCCAAGCCAGGAATCGAACCTGGGTCCCTGGTGCTGTGAGGCAGCAGTGCTACCCACTATGCCAAGGATTATGGGGAAGCGCAGAGGAGTGGAACTAATTGGGTATCTCATCCAAAGGTCTGGCACAGGCATGATGGGCCGAGTGGCATGCTATGTTGCCCCATTCTACGTCCAATGATAAGAAAGCTACGTAAAACAGACCCGTGTCAATGTTGTTCAGATCACCAAAGCTCTACTCTGTTGGGTTTGCCCAAGGTGCTGCTGAAGCTTGGGTACTAGTGGTGTCTATGTAAATGACTGCCACTGCATAGACACACTATTACTGTTCATGGCTGGCAGATGGGGTATTTTCAGCTCCAGCTGCATAACTCAGCAGACCTATTGCACGCAATTATCCATCCATTCAATTTTCCACAGCCAAGGGCTCCGAAAATCATCTCAATCTAAACCACATGGTGATAAGGAAACTATGCACAGTGACTCAAGTAACAACAAAGGGACAGGATGACTCTCGGGTAATCCAGAGGTCCTGTAAAATTGTGTTGGCCACAAGCTGTTGGTCAGGTGCAAGAATGGTGAAGTATTTGGTCCTGCTAAATAATGTGAAAGTGAGTTTGATATGGCTATATTTGAGGGTTTAGTGTGTAGTTTTAATCTACAACCTGTCAACATTGGACAAATCCACAATTCCAGCAGATAACTTTCCTCGCACCTTTGCAGATTGCTTGATCCAGTGGGAGAGTTTGGCATCTCATTATTTAGTATCTGCCAGCTGAGTCACATCAGCAAAAACCTTGTTTGTAGTAACGAAAGGAAGCTGAATTTATCCTGAATTCTCAATGCATGCTTACCACGGATGGCACGGTAGCATGGTGGTTAGCACTGCTGCTTCACAGTGCCAGGAACCTGGGTTCGATTCCCGTCTTGGGTCACTGTCTGTGTAGAGAGTTTGCACATTCTCCCCATGTCTGCATGGGTTTCCTCCAGGTGCTTCAGTTTCCTCCCACTTTCTGAAAGATGTGCTGGTTAGGTGCATTGACCCGAACAGATGCTGGACTGTGGCGACTAGGGGAATTTCACAGTAACTTCATTACAGTGTTAATGTAAGCCTTACTTGTGACTAATAATAAACTTTACTTCACAAAAGTATCTGAGTAATCCATTTCTTGATTCTACACGAGTATCAACTAGATCAAGTTCATAGGATAATAGCAGGAGACCTTTCGGCCAATCATCTTCAAGCTGGCTCCCTGCGAGAGCAGGACAGCTAGTTCCACTGCCTGCTTTTTTACTATAGCCGTGCATATTGTTTCACTTCATCCAATTTTGAAGACCACAAGTGAATTTGCCGTCACCACAATCTCAGGCTGTGCATTCCAGATCCTAACCACTTACTGCATAACAGAGTTTTTGGTGGATTTTGGTTACCACCCAGTGCTTCCTTAGGCAAACTCAGTGGCAAATTTGGAAACAGTTGGGAATTTCGAATGCGCAACTCACAGAGATGATATTAGCATATTATTTAGTTTTAAACAAGCGAAAATGTTGGATTAAATAACAGATAAGAATTTTGCCTGATGGTTTCAGGCGTGTATATCTCACGGATAAGAATTTCCTCTCTCCTGAATCTCTGTAACAAAGTCAGAGAATTATACAGGAATGCAAGCGGTCCGTGAGACATTCTGCATATGTACACTCCCCGAGAGATTGTGAAACACTTGTGGGACATACCGATGCATACTTCAATGCAGTGGGATGTGGAGAATGGGGTTGAGGGAGGAAGAAGGGGAAAAAACTCCAGGTTATTTTAAAAAATGACTTTTTCATTTTCTTCAATTTATTAGTTATAAATAAATTGGAGCTAGGATAAAAAGGGCTGTTTGACTGATGTTAAGTATCATGAATAGGTAATTAGAGTATTTTTGCTTTCCAATTGGCTTGGGAAGGTGCTGCCCTCCTTTGGCTGTATCACAATGCCAGGGCGAGGGCATATCAAGACAGGAGAGTATGTGATGAAACCTCCAGGGATTTTCCCAACCTCCTACCAGTGGCTTCACGATTCCCCAGACATTAGATCTGGCCTGGCACTTGATATTTTGACAAAGGGTTATCCAGACTCAACATTGGCAAGGTGGCGTAGTGGTTAGCACTGCAGCCTCACAGGGAGCTGGGTTCAATCCCAGCCTCGGATGACTGTCCTTGTGGAGTTTGCACATTCTCTCTGTGTCTGCATGTGTTTCCTGCAGGTGCTCCAGTTTCCTCCCACACTCCAAAGGATGTGCGGGTTAGGTGTATTAGCCATGCTCAACTGCCCCTTAGTGTCAGGGGAATTGGCAGGATAAATACTTGGGGTTACGTGGATAAGGCCTGGGTGGTACTGTTGTCAGCGCAGGCTTGATGGACCGAATGGCCTCTTTCTGCACTGTAGGGATTCTATTATTCTATTCTCTCTTCACAGATGCTGTCAAACCTGCTGAGTTTTTCCAGCATTTTCTGTTTTTGTGTCAGATTCTAGCATTTGCAGTATTTTGCCTTTATCTTGATATTTTCTACCTGGTATCTGTCTATTTTAAACGTGGACAAAGCACAAAGCCTCCCTTTTCACTTGGACGAAACCAGGGATCCTCCCTTCTGCAGTTATTCCAGTCAGTCTCCAATCACCTTTTCTTCTCCGGAGGGTGACATTTAATTGTTTCCGACCACGGGGGAGTTGACGGGCCTCCAATAAAGCAAGACTCGGGCGACTATTTTCTGATGGGCTGACAGTGAGGGTGAAATGAGGTGAGCCTGGCTTTGCATTCTGTGCAGGTTACTGCCACAGGACAGCTCCTGTTAGACTGTGAAGGTAAATGATTCTGTCAGCAGGAAGCCACAATCTTTTTAGTCCACTTCCTCATTTCCGTATTAGCATTAGGTTCAGCTGAGAGATGTGAGGGCACACATTTTTTTTGCAGCACCTGAAGGCAAGTTTATTTTCAGATCTCTTACCATTGGGAGCTGTGCTGCAGCGAAAACTATAGATGTGCGTTCTCCCTCCAATTTGTTTCTGAGTGTGCTATAATTTTGAGAATTTTTTTTCCCAGTGTTTTTTTTAAATTAGCCTCTGGTTGATGAAGCTCAGAAGGTGAAATGGAAAGGTTGGAGTAGATTGGTTCTAAATAGCAGTAGTTAATTTGGCCATCCCTCCACTTTGCTGTGATTTACTTTTTTTGTTCTCCTCTTCTGTAACGTGAGTATGATTTCACTGAGATTTCTATTTCCAATTCAGACAGAGTGGCTTTGCTCAGCTCACTGGCTGCTTGACTTTAACTAAAGGTGACTTCGGTTTAAGAGAAAGGTAGGCACAAGCAATCAATTGCTGCTGTATTATAGTGATCTTGAGCCCATCCAAAACTCTGCCTCCCATGTTCGAATGTGCATCACATTCTCTTCACCCTTCTACTCATTGACCTACACTGTCTTCCTGTCCAGCAACGCCTTCATTTTAAAATTCTTGTCCCTGATTTCAAGTCCTGACCTCTCCTCTATCTCTGCAATCTTCTCCAGTCTAATAACAATGGCAACTTGCATTCATATAGTGCAGCACGGTGGCACAGTGATTAATGTAATGACTTCAATCAAGCTATTGGGGCTGGTCTATTGGAGTATGAACTCCTTGATTAAGGATCCAATTGATGGGCCAAGCAGGGAGTATTTGCCTTGTACTTGACTGGGAACGTCAGTTCCTCTGACACCCCTGGAGATAGACTGCTAACTGCTAGCATTCTGTGTTTTTGGTGAAGGAACTTCTGCCTCCGAAGACTTATTACAGTTAGCAGTGCTGCCTCACAGTGCCAGGGATCCGGATTCAATTCCTGCCTCGGGTGTCTGTGTAGAATTTGCATAGTCTCCCCGTGTCTGTGTGGGTTTCCTCCAGGTGCTCCAGTTTCCTCCCACAATCCAAAGATGTGTGGGGTAGGTGTATTGGCCATGCTAAATTTTCCCTTAGTGGGATTAGCAGGTTAAATACGTGAGGTTAAGGGGGTAGGGCCTGGGTGGGATTGCTGTCGGTGCAGGCTCGATGGGCCAAATTGCCTCTTTCTGCACTGTAGGGATTCTATGATTGACACCATGCCTTCAGCTGTCAAGGCCCTAAGCTCTGAAATTCTCTCTCTCCATTTTTCTTTAAAACCTGCCTCCTTTTGAGGCCTGGTGTCAAATTTTGTTTGGTTACGCTCGTCAGAAGTGGCTTGAAACATTTTACCATATTAAAGGCACTACATCAATGCAAGTTGGCGTTGTTGTGTCGTCAACAACATGAAGACTCAACAAGAAAATTTGGGCAAAGAATTAAAAGTGCTGATTAGTTGTACAAACCACCAGGAGACATGGACAGAGCTAATCCCTGGAGCTGACAGAGAGGGAGAGACAGCTACTTCTGCCAGACTGCATCTCTGATTTTATTGATGCAGTGTGCTCATTCTCAGGATTGCTTAATCAAAAATAATCTAATTCTTTGGCACATTTACACCAGCCCTCGTTTTGTTTTACCCTCACAAAGCTATTTGCCATGAGCATTATATAACTCGATTGCATACTGGTACTGTTATCATTTGTTTTCTGACATATTAATCCAATTGCTGCTGCCTCGGATTGGAGCTTGCCAGGAGTAAAGGGCTCACGGCTGTTTTTTTTCTAACACTTCAGATAAATTTGAATGTTTGCTGTGGCGATGACAGGAACTGTTGTTGCTGCATTGTCATTGTGCTGTGATAGCCTGGCAAACTTTGGTGTAATTCAGCAGCAAATGAGATTTCATATACTAAACAGAAATTACATTCTGCTGAGCATTGCAGGAAATGAGGTGCAAATCTAGAATGTCCGGGCTATGTTTCACTGATCGCATGACAGTACTGCAATTGTTTTTCTGTCTGTGACAAATAGAACTGGATTAATGAATTGTGACTATATTTCATACTGATATTGACAGATATCCTGTGGCATTGCTCATGGCGAGTGAGAGAAAATGCTCATAGAATAGAACGGAATCATAGCATCCCCTACAGTGCAGAAGGAGGCCATTCAACCCATCAAGCCTGCACCAACAACGTTCCCACTCGGGCCCTATCCCCATAACCCCACGCATTTACGGTGCAAAACCCCCTAAGGGGCAATTTAGCACGGCCAATCAATCTAACTCGCACATTTTTTGGAGTGAGGGAGGAAACCGGAACACCCGGAAGAAACCCACACAGACACGGGGAGAAAGTACAAACTCCACACAGACAAGGCCGGAATTGAGCCTGGGTCCCTGGCACTGTGCGGCATCAGTGCTAACCACTGTGCCACCATGCTGCCCACTGTTTACTATTAATGCTGTTTTATTTCATCATAATTTATTTCAGAATAATGCTGTTTTATTTCTTGTTATGTTCAATGTAGTAGAATCATTGATTTACAGCGATTAGGGGAAATTGTGTTTCCAGATAGATATATTACTATATATTTCCCTACTCATATAATTTCACTCTATCTCTCTATCTTCAATTGCTTCATCATTGACCTGCCCTCCAGCATGAGGAGAGAAGTGGGGATGTTTGCTGACATTTGCACAGAATTCAGCTCCATTTGCAATCGCTTTTACTAATGAAGCTGTTCGTGCCCACATGCAGCAAGACTTGGACAACATCCAAGTGTAAATGTTACTTATGCCAGGCAATGATCAACTCCAACAAAAGAGATCTTAACTGCTTCCCTGTGACATTCAATAGCATTACTGTTGCCTTCTGCAAGTTATCATTGATCAAAAACTTATAAGGACAAGCAAAATTAATGTCATAGTCAGGTTAGAATTGCAAACTTCTGCCATGACTGATTAACCTCCTCGGAATGTCTCCACCAGCTACAAGGTACAAATCATGAGTGCAATGGGATGCTTTCCATTTGCCTGAATGAGTGCAGCCTTAACAAGACCGAAGAAGCTTGACACCATTAAGATAAAGCAGACAGTATGGTTGGCAGTTCATCCATTAGCCGAAGCATCCACTTGTACCCTAACTGCAGTGTGCACCAACTACAGGACGCATTGCAGCCATTCAACAAGGCTTCTGTGAGTACACCTGCAAAACCTGCGCAGGAGGACAAGGGGAACAAGTGCATGGGACCACCATCATCTCCCACATTGTACACCATCCTGACTTGAGTAAAGCTCATAGAAACATAGGAGCAGGAGGAGGCCATTTGGCCCATCGAGCCTGCTCTGCCAGTCATCACGATCATGGCTGATTGTCCAACTCAATATCCTAACCCTACTTTCTCTCCATAACCTTTGATCCCATTCGCCTCAAGTGCTATATCTAGCCACCTCTTGAATACATTCAATGTTTTGGTATCAACTACTTCCTGTAGTACTGAACTTCACAATTTTTTGGGTGAAGAAACATCTCCTCATCTCCATCCTAACTGGTCTACCTTGCATCCTCAGACTGTGACCCCTGGTTCTGGACACCCCCAAAGACCCCTGGTTCTGGACAGCTGACTGTCCTATTTGATGTTGCGAGATTACAATTCTGTAATGCTGCTTAACAGTAATGTGGAACTACTGCAGCAGCTTGGGAAGAAAACCCTTCTCAAGTTCAACTTCAGATGGGTAATAAATGTTCATCTTACCAATGACGTGCATATAGAGAATAGGCTATGGAATTTGCTATTGGGTGAAGGTCAAACTGAACTGTGATGCCTTATATTCCAATAACCACCTGCACCATCCAGAATGATGTATGAAGAGCAACCACTCACGCTGCACAAACCCAAGGAGGTAGATACCAGTACGGCTCACTGGTGGCACAATGGTTAGCACTGCTGCCTCACACCATCAGGGAGTCGGGTTCAATTCCAGCCTCGGGTGACTATGTGGAGTTTGTACATTCTCGCCGTGTCTGCGTGGGTTTCCCCGGGTGCCCCAGTTTCCTCCCACACTCCAAAGGTGTGCGGGTTAGGTGGATTGGATACAGTAAATTGCCCCTTAGTGTCCCAAAATGTGTAGATTTGTGGGATTAGTGAGGTAAATACGTAGGGTTATAGAGATCGGGTCTGGGTGGGATGCTCGGTGTCGGAGAGTCGGTGCAGACTCGATGGGCTGAATGGTCTGCTTTGCACTGTAGGAATTCTATGAATCTTGTTAAGAAAGACAGGGTAAGACTTTCTTTTTGCCAACACTAACCTTTGCCTTTGGCTTGAAGGATGGAGATGATTTCTTGACCCTTGACTGCTGGGTGAGCCAGAAAGGTGTCTGGGGAAATTGTGGATGGGTGCGCAGGCAGTCCATGATTTTCTGTCTATCCATTTCTTAATGTTGAGAAGTCCTGGCTGTGGTTTCCCAATGGGCATAACCAGTGGGGAGACTCATAAAATGGTGACCTGTGAGTAAATGTGGGCTATTAATAGGGTTGTTTGATCAACCAGAAATGATTAGCCCTTATACAACTGTGGTAACTTGAGGATAACTTTATAATTTGAGACATTTATTTTAAGCCTGGAAAATAATGAAGAATATCAGTTTTACAAGCTCCTCAGATGTAGGCTCACATTAGGCATTTTAACGCTGAGTTTCTGTTTGAGAAGCAAGCAGGCAGCTCCTCATTCCTTTGCCTCTACTTTTCCCTTCCCAGAAAAAAATACACGTTTCCCACTGTGATAAATGATTCCAAAGTGCTGCGCTCTTTTCCCAAAGCAAGCCAGGAGTGGAGCGCAGTGCAGAGAAAGTGCAAGCAGCAGGGGTTGGTGTGAGGAGGAAGCTGTCTGCTTGCGACCAGAGAACCATGATGGAGGGTGAGATTGGAGTTTTGTTTCGCAAGGGTCTTGTTGGGAAGTTGCTTGACTCATTATTCCCATCAAGAGTGAACAAAACCAGTCACCCAGGGTCACGAGGGGGGGAAGGTGGCTTACTGGCCCATCTGCAAATGATTAGCTCCTTGCAAGCTGACTGCGCTGTGCTTTTTCCTAATAGCTTATCTTAATTGTTGTGTTTTGTTACTGACATGGGCGCATGTTAGGAAATAACTTTGTCTGAATCTTGCAAACCACATAGTGTAAGTCATCTGTTTGCAGATGTTACAAGGCTAGAGTGCTGTTATGTTGGATGACAAGCAGGGAAGTCCTTTCAAGGTCTGATCCAGTAGCATGTGCCAGGAAAAATGCGAAAGTACTGTTTATGGAAAATTCTCAGTCACAGAAATCTCTTTATGACTCAGATACCCGTGGCATTGTGAGAAACCTTTTCAGGAAAGTCCCAATTTCTAAATTCAAGTCCAAATTTTGCCCTGAAGATTTGGAACTAACTTCCAATTCGGAGACCCTCAGCTAGGTTCCATTCCAACGTGGAGACTCTGCTTCCTGATGAATATTTCGGATGTCACCTTACCTTTCACCTGATGGGGCAGAGCTAGAAACTAGAAGCATGAGTAGGTCAATCAACCCATCGAGCCTGCTCCGCCATTTATCATCATCATGGCAGCTCATCAAAATCACCCCCCTTCCCCCATATCCCTTGATCCCTTAAGCCCCAAGAGCTACATCTAATTTCTTCTTGAAATCACACAATGTTTTGGTCTCAACTACTTTCTGTGGTGGTGAATTCCAGATTCGCCACTCTCTGGATGAAGAAATTTCTCCTCACCTCAATCCTAAAAGGTTTTTTTCTTATAGATAGAGTCATAGAGGTTTACAGTATGGAAACAGGCCCTTCGGCACAACTTGTCCATGCCGCCCTTTTTGTTTTAAAACCCCTAAGCTAATCCCAATTGCCCGCATTTGGTCCATATCCCTCTATACCTATCGTACCCATGTAACTATCTAAATGCTTTTTAAAAGATAAAATTGTACCCACCTCTACTACTACCTCGGGCAGCTTGTTCCAGACACTCACCACCCTCTGTGTGAAAAAATTGCCCCTCTGGACACTTTTGTATCTCTCCCCTCTCACCTTAAACCTATGCCCTCTAGTTTTAGGCTCCCCTTCCTTTGGGAAAAGATATTGACTATCTACCTTGTCTATGCCCCTCATTATTTTATAGACCTCTATAAGGTCACCCCTCAGCCTCCTACGCTCCAAAGAAAAACGTCCCAGTCTATTCAGCCTCTCCTTATAACTCAAACCATCAAGTCCCGGTAGCATCCTAGTAAATCTTTTCTGCACTCTTTCTAGTTATCTTCAAACTATGAGACATTCTTAATGTGAACAAAAAGTAAAAGGTACTGTTCCACTTGTTTCAGGCTGAAATCTGAGAAACTTTCTTGACACTATCCCTTTAAGCTAAAGGGGGCCACGCTGCTGGTAGGGACACGTCAGAGTCTGGCCACTGACTTGGCAATAATCGCACATGCACCTGATCTAAGGACAGATGGGATTGCCTAGATCAAGCCCCTTGTTGATGAGGTATCTGTGACGCTTCCTCATGTGGCAGTTGGCATTGCTGCAGGTATTGCAGTTCATTGCATTAATTCTCAGACACATCACTTCTTGTGGAACACTTCTTTCAGATTTAGCATACATATTGAAATAATGTTTTTGCTAAGCAGCAGAATGGAAATGTGATTTTTGAATATTGTGTTGACCTTTTTTTTAACCTCTTAGATTGTAGCTTGTTTCGTACTTAAGTTTGGATTTTTTTGTGTTTTATTTGTATTTCCTCTTTTTCTCCCATCTCTCTCATGAAGATGTTCACTACATGTGTTTCTGATGTCCTGCCCAATGTTTGCTTTCCCCTCTGTGTTTGTCCAGTCACTGAGTGTTATAAGGGCCTTGGTCAGAATCTCCATTTTAATTCCCACATCTACCAGTGCAACCCAACAATGGCCTCGCTCATCATTCCTGCATGAGGTGGGAAGTCAGAGTTTTGCCCACTTTACCGTTGGCCAACAACAGTTGTTGGCAGTATACCACAGGCTGGCTGAGCCCAGTAGGCTCAGTACAGACAGGGCATTAAACCAGGGACCTGAGTAGTCCCTGAGTAGTGGGTGGCGCAGTGGTTAGCACTGGTGTCTCACAGTGCCAGGGACCCGGGTTCAATTCCCGGCTTGGGTGACTGTCGGTGTGGAGTTTGCACATTCTCCCTGTGTCTGCGTGGGTTTCCTCTGGGTGCTCCGGTTTCCTCCCACAGTCTAAAAATGTGTGGGTTAGGTTGATTGGCCATGCTAAATTGCACCTTAGTGTTAGGGGGATATTGGAGGATTAGTAAGGTAAATAGGTGGGGTTACAGGGATAAGGCCAGGGTGGGACTGTTGTCGGTGCAGGCTCAATGGGCCCAATGGCCTCCTTCTGTGCTGTAGGTATTCTATGATTCTAGGATTCTATGGCTGTGCTTCTGGCTTCCTATACCAGCTGAACCTTCAGGGGAACACAATTTGTTTCAGATGTCTGCTCTGCTACTGACAAAAAAGTTCTTTGAACATGTAATAAGTAACACACCCACATCACAAGGCACAGGAATGAAGTGGGGAGGAGGAAACTTTTGTTTTAAGATCTGACTCTGGTTTACATGTACGGGGTGGAAATTCGTCCCGGGTTATGGTGCAATGATGAGTGATAAGGCAGTGCCCACTCATTATTTGGCCCAATTGCCATTAGGCAGTCAACATGATGCTATCTGATTTGAGCTCATCCCCTAGAATAATTTCTACCCTTGCAACTCTTCTAGTGAGCACCTCAAAAACAACAATGTTTTGCAGTCAGTTGCCCTGTAGGTGTTGCATGTGACAGCATACACATGCTGTAACCAGAACCCACCTTCCTGGCTGCTCCAGGCTGCAAGAAGAGTTGGGTGTTGACTTCCAGAAGTGGAATCCTGTCATTGGTTTAGAAAATGTCGTGGGAATACAAGGCAGCAGTGTTCAAATCTCAAACATTCCTGGGAGGCACTATAGAATGGTAGAAGTTGCTGAAAAGGACAAGTAGACCTCAGTTCCAGCACATTGGGGGTAGCATTTCTAGTTTGCAATATCCTAACCCTTGATATATTTGTTGAGCCCTGCAGGATGCACATTTGATTGAGTGGATGGTTTGTGTGCTAAAGGTGGAAGAGGTTGCTCAGTAAACAACTGTTCTGGGATACAGTGATGTGACTGTCATGGCAGGTTGCACTCAGTCTTCCCAAAGATTTGTTTCACAAAGACCGTGACTTCAGATTCCTGTATTTTCGGCTAATATGAGCAAAGTGAATACTATAGGTACAGTTGACTGATTCTTCGTGGTACGTGTTTTTAAATGTTATAATGAGCATGCACACCAGCATTCTCTGGTCCAGTGGAATGTTGCATGGGACACAGCTGGATTATTGGACGTGGCCATGGAGGCTGTGTGACGTGTGTGGAGTCTTGGAGAACTGGCTCTTAGACTTACAACACTTCACTGAAAAGCCTGCTGATGTTTGATCTGTGCTAGGTGTGGCTCACTTGATACTCTTCCTGTAAATCAGTATACTGTGGGTTCAAATCCCAATGTGGAGAACTGACCACATTGCAGGCTGCAGTTTCGAGTACAGTACTGAGGGAGTGCTGCGCTCTTTTTCAGATGAGACATTAAACCCTCGGGAGGACGGCAAAGATGGAGTGGGCACTATTTTAAAGACAAACCGGGCAGTTCTCCTGGGGGACCTGGCCAACATTCATCCATCAACCAACATCACTAATATTTGTTGAGCCCTGCAGGTTGCACATTCACATGCTGTAACCACATGGGATCTTGCAGGCCACAGAAAAAGAAATTCATCATTGGGAGTCAAAGCAAATTACTGTGGATGCTGGAATCTGAAACAAAAGCAGGAAATGCTGGAAAATCTCAGCAGGTCTGACAGCATCTGTAGGGAGAGAATAGAGCTAACGTTTCCAGTCAGTGACGAAGGGCAATCCAGGCTGGAAACATGGGCTCTATTCTCTCTCCACCTGTTGTCAGACCTGCTGAGATTTTCCAGTATTTTCTGTTTTTACTTCATGGGGGGTGGGGGAGTCGGGGGGGGGGGGGGAGTCGGGGGGGGGGGGGGGAGGGGGTGGTAGGTGGTTTGTGTTGACGATGTTGTGAAAGGTGCTATCTAATTTCAAGCACTTTTGAAAATATATGTATAGATGTAATATAAAAAATCTGCATGCATATCCTGTCAGATATTCATAAATTACCTTGTCATACTGTGGTTCTGCTCTTGTCAGTGAGAGGACTGTCACCCCAAGTCTTCAATCTCCCATGTGCTCCACTAACACTAGAGAATATCTTCTACTCCAATACGTTTTTATATTTTGCTTCCCAGTTTATTGCTTAAGGACAGAATGTATCATTCACATGTTATACCCTGATTCAGAATGGGAACTGAATTTCCAATGCCATTGCCGTTGTCCCATGCCCTCCATGATGATATTGACTCCTTGTGTGCAGTGCCTGGGCAAATTACCGAGGTATATCAAAGTTTCTAATTGGGTTGTGTTGGAGCTGAAGGAGGATTAACTCAATAGTTAACAGTAAATGAGATTGGCCGTCTCTCTCTCTTATTTTTAAGGAGAAGTCCTAGGGAGTTGCAGCAACTAGCAACATGTTAATGAGAGCCACATGAATTTTAAATAAATCTTTGCACTTCCAGTCCTCTGGCTAGTGTTAAACCATCAGACCTCTATCTGACTAAAGGTGGGGATGAATTATGTATGTGAGGATGAGCAGAGGTTGAATAGTGAGCTTGAAATCAGATGGCACAGGCCCACAAGAAGGGCTTAATCTGATTCATTTAAAAAAGATGGCACAAAGATGGTTGATTTTTTTTGGGGGGGGTGTGGATAGGGGTGGAAATGACCCCACTCGTAGCTCACCTCAATCTGCTCTAGTGTTCATGTGCATAGAGTCAAGCCTTCCTACCTATTTTGTACTTCACACATCAATTTAATGGTAGTTTGTCATTTGGTTAAAGCTAGTTGTGTTGTTCTGTGACTGCACAAAGAATTCTCCAGGCTGTGGGCAGCAACAATTTGCGGACACGTTTATAACGTGCACAAGCCCTTTCTATTAAAAAAGGTACATTATAAAGTGCATGAATAAATAAATGAAAAATACACTGCAAATAAAGGAAATTATTTCTTGCTAAGCTTAAATAGAACACGTTCATTTTGTTTTCATTTTTCTGTTCCCCTCACTGGGATGATTTTTAGTATGTTACCAATTTTCTTTGCAATGACACCCATTTATCATTACTGGTTGAAGTAACCAGGCTTTAACAGTCGGTGCTTCACAATATGAGCATGTGTGACCCTCACCTTATTTATTGTCTACCTCGGATCTCTACTCAGCTTCTTTGACTGATTCCCTGCTGCTGGGCCCACCTGCACAGCAACACAACCACAAAATGAACACTCCCACACCCCGTAACCAGGTTCCCCAACTTTCCAGTTCCAACCACTGGCTACCAGAATGTGTTTGACCATGGGCCCAAGGAGCTGCGCATAAGTGATCTTGTGTGGATGTGGCCTAAAGTTTAAAGTTTATTTACTAGTGTCACAAGTAGTCTTACATTTACACTGCAATGAAGTTACTGTGAAAATCCCCTAGTCGCCACACTCCAGCGCCTGTTCAGCTGAGGGAGAATTTAGCATGGCCTAACCAGCATGTCTTTCGGACTGTGGAAGAAAACCGGAGCATCTGGAGGAATTCCACACAGACACAGGGGCAACGTGCAAACTCCACACAGTGACCCGAGGCTGGAATTGAACCTAGGTCTCTGGCGCTGTGAGGCAGCAGTGCAACCACTGTGCCACCGTGCTGCCCTAGGTACAGGATGTGGGCCTGGGTAAAATACTGTCCCCAATTTGGTCATGATTGACACTGAAGTGACAAATCCCACCTGGCCCATGATGAAAGGATGTGGTAGGAGGAGATTTTGGGAATGTCATTTCACATTTAACCCATGCTACACTTAGCCTGGTGTACTCGATACTGTGCTAAAACTGGCTACTATGTGTGAAGGGAGAGTTAATGAATCACTGGCACATAAATCCATCAACTCAACAGCCACAGAATTCACAAACTCCCACTAAGTAAGTAAACAATCACTGCTAGTTAGGGATAGACGATACTTGGAGCTTTCTGGTGAATTCTGGCAGATTCGATTGCAATTCAGGGACTTTTTCAGTATTTTGAAATGTTGCATCCTCCAAAACCAAGTGGTGGAGGATGAGTACACAGGCTGAGTGTGTAAAGATCACAATTAACGCAACATGCTGTTTTAAATAGTCAGTTTGTCAGTGGATATAATTCAGAAGCTCAGAAAAACGCAGGTCTATAAAAGGAGTTGCAGCACAGAAGGAGGCCATTTGGCCCATCATATTTGCACGAGTTCTCCGAGTGTGCAATTCCCTTTGTGCCTTTCTCCTGCCTTTTGTCATAAGCCCTTTACAGTCTCTGGAACGGACCTTGCATCCATCCCTTCTTATTCCGAGATTTTGATTCAAATGGTAACTAGCAACCCAGCCATGATCAGCACCTTCTATTTTGCTCTCTCTTTGCAAGTTTCAGTTGCAATCTTGAGATAAAGGAGATTTTCAATGTGTTTCCAGGTTTGAAAGTTTCATGGAGTTTTATGTTCATGAGACAGATACCTATTCTGTTATTGTGTGCTTTGGTATATTACTGGAACCCATTGTATAGGGAACAGGGGCTATCGGTTTGGAATCCCTCTCCACATAGGTATGACTGTGTTTGTAACGATTTCTGCAGTCGTAAGATAATTGTCAAAAGAAGCTCTGTAAAAGTTATTCAGCTCTGATGCTGCGGTCCACTGAATTTGAACTCAATGAGAACATCTCATTCCACATCTGGAAAGCTGTAATAATGTATCTCTTTACAGTGGACTATCTGCATGTGAGGGAAAATTGATTCTTGCAACCATGCTACAGTATTCATTCCGGAATGAAACTTGCAATTACAGGGAAAGATAGCGGTTTGCATAACCCTCTCCCACACAACGAGTTAAAACCAGAACTTTTCTGGGAAATAACTGTTGACAGATGTACATAGTTATTTAATAATTAGTTATATGTTGTATTAGTTTCAGCTTTATGCTTTAGCTGGTTAAGGAACTGTTGAGTTTCTGTGCATGATTGAGTTTAGTGTAACATTCACTGATACATTGTTCCTTTCACTGGGTTAGACCTATTGTAAATGTGACCCTGTCACAATGACCCACCAAGATCTCCTCCCACTTGATAGTGAGCTACTTGGCATGAAAATGAGAAGTGGTTAATTTAGCAATCTTTTCCATCTTGACTCTCATTGTGAGTCTCAAGGTCTGCACTTTTCTTTGTGGCATTGACTTGGCTCTGGCATTGCCACCATTGAGTGTGAGTGCCATGGCACCGTGTGGGCATGTACCCAGCCTTCAATGTACAGCCTATTAGTGTAAGACCTTTCTGGGTGGTCTGTAACTCTTTTGCAGACAGGTCCTTGCAATCTACTTTGACATGTACTTTCATGTCACAGATCTATTGATCAAACCTCAACCACGCAAGAGATGAGAGAGGGAAGAGTACAACAAAATACTCTGACCCTCAGCAGGTCACATCTACAAGACCAAAACCATCTCTCGGCACCTTTTCAAAGCCTTCCCACAGTCACTGAGTGGTACCGTACCACATTCAAGTAATACTTTTGAACAAGAGCAATACAACCTTTTTTTTTGCCACCCTAAACTTCACCTTTCCCACTGACCAATATATTCAGACCAGAAGTACAGCTTTTGATTTGATTTATTATTGTCACATGTATTGGTATACAGTGAAAAGTATTGTTTCCTGCATGCTATACAGACAAAGCATACCGTTCATAGAGTACAAAAAGGAGAAGGAAAGGAAAGGGTGCAGAATGTAGGCCTTCATTTTGGCCTTCATTGCGTGAGATTTTGAGTATAGGAGCAGGGATGTATTATTGCAATTATACAGGGCCTTAAAGCCACACCTAGAGTATTGTGTACAGTTTTGGTCTCCTTTTCTGAGAAAGAATGTTCTTGCTCTCGAGGGAGTGCAGCAAAGGTTTACCAGGCTGATTCTGGGGATGGCGGGACTGATGTATGAGGAAAAATTGACTAGGTTAGGATTGTTTTCGCTGGAGTTCAGACAAATGAGGGGGAATCTCACAGAGACTTATAAAATTCTAACAGGACTAAACAGGGTAGATGCAGGGAGGATATTCCCAATGGTGGGGAAGTCCAGAACCAGAGATCACAGTCTGACGATTCAGGGTAGACCATTTAGGACAGAGATGAGGAGACATTTCTTCACCCAAAGAGTGGTGAGCCTGTGGAATTCATTACCATACGAAGTAGTTGATACCAAAACATTGAATGTATTCAAGAGGCGGCTGGATATAGCACTTGGGACAAATGGGATCAAAGATTATGGGGAGAAAGCAGGATTAGGCTATTGAGTTGGATGATCAGCCATGATCGTAATAAATGGCAGAACAGGCTTGACGGGCCAAATGGCCTCCTCCTGTTCCTATCTTCTATGTTTCTATGTAGTATTACAGTCATAGTTAGGGTGTAGAGAAAGATAAACTTAATGCGAGGTAGGTCCATTCAAAAGTCTGATGGCAGCAGGGAAGAAGCTGTTCTTGAGCAGGTTGTTACACAATCTCAGACTTTTGTATCTTTTTCCCGATGGAAAAAGGTGGAAGAGAGAATGTCCGGGGTGCGTGGAATAAAACACTTTTAATTCAGGAGATTAAGGAGAGAAAAATCTCTTCAATATCAACAGAACATTGAAAATCTCAACCTGAAGTTGCAACCTGGGTCAGCCTGGACCTAAATATCAATCAGATATTGTGTCCAAATTCACAAAGTTTTATTTTATTTTTAAAATATTATTTCCTCCTTTGCAATCCTTGCTTCCCAATGATTATAAACCACACCAGCAGTGGCTCAGTGTCTGTATTCTTGCCTCTTTGCCAGAGGGTTGAGAGTCAAAGTCCCAGTCCAGCATGACTGACCCACCAGAGGAGTGCTGCACTGGCGAAGGAGCTTTCTTTAGGGTGCGACATTTAACTGTTCTCTCAGGTGGGTACATATGATCCCAACACAATACTTTGCTGAAAAGCAGGGTATTACTGCACCCCCCTCACCTCCCCCACCAGTCTCCTGGTCAATATTTATCCTTAGACCACCATCACTGTAAAAGAAAATAGGTGAGCTGGTTATTATCACTTTGTTTTTGAAAGGAAAATGCTGCCTGTAAATTGGCCACCACATTTCCTTCACTTCAAAAGCACTTCAATGACTGTCAAATGTTCTGATCTTGTAAAAGGCACAATATAAATACAAGTCTGTTTGATTCACAGTGCAGAAGGTGCACTAACACCTATCTGCAGGTGCCACCTCACAGTTAGAAATGAGAGCAAATGTTTGGAGTAATTTCTAGACTATTTGTTATGCAGGTTTTAAGTCAAGCCTGCACAATAACTATCTGATTTATTGGCCTGACACATGAGTGAATTCCGATCCTTTATGAACTTCTGAGACCCCAAGTTATTAGAAGTAGCAAAGTTATTTCCTCCCAGTCCAAACTCTACATTATCCTAAATCCCAATTTCATCCATCCCCTGCCCCCCACCACACCTATAACATTGCCTGTGACAATCCATTGGATTTGGCCTTGTGGACAATCCACAGAATCACTCGGAGAGCACTCATTCCAGAGTGTACGCTTGAACCAACTTTTTCTTGATGTTCATCCACAAGGCTTTGACATCACTCTACTTCTTGGCTGTTCTGCACTTTGGATTGAGATCCATCCCAAATGCAGTTCAATCCAGGGAAGCAAATAACCACCAAGATTATTCCTGGGGTGGGGTTTTCTAGCCGTTCCTACTGGTTGGATTGACCGGTCCCGCCGATGGTGAGCCCCCCTCCCCCCAGGTATTACAGGGTGCAAACAATGGGAAACCCATTGACCCATTGACAGTGGCGGGATGGGAAGATCCCACCACTGGCCAACGGCAGGCCCCCTCCACTGCCACAAAACATGCTGCAAGGTTGGGGGAGGGGGCTAAGGATCCCAACTGATTACACAGGATTCTGACCACCGTACAAGTGAAAAGGTTTTCCATCTAAATTTCCAAGTCCCCACAATGATTCATATGATGGCAGAATAACATGTGGGATATTTGATTTGATTCATTACTGTCACATGTATTACTATACAGTGAAAAGTATTGTTTCTTGCATGCTAGTCAGACAAAGCATACTGTTCATTGAGAACATTGGAGAGAAGGAAAGGAGAGGGTGCAGAATGTAGTGCTACAGTCGTAGCTAGGGTGTAGAAAAAGATCAACTCAATATATGGTTCCATTCAAAAGTCTGATGGCAACAGGGAAGAATTGGTTGGTACGTTTTTAGACTTTTGTATCTTTTTCCCGATGGAAGAGGGTGGAAGAGAGTATGTCTGGGGTGCGTGGGGTCCTTGATTATGCTGACTGCCTTTCCGAGGCTCGTCAGGTGGATGCTGCATTGAAATAAGGATTTATTTTGGTTCCTTGGACTGAACTGGGCAATGCCACTGCATAGTATATGCCATGTCCAGTTCCTGGTCTGTCCTGTCGCTGATCAGAAACTGATGGCCAAGTTCCGCACACATGAGGACGCCCTCAACCGGGATATTGGGTTCATGTCACACTATTTGTAACCCCCACAGCTTGCCTGGACCTGCAGAGTTTCACTGGCTGTCTTGTCTGGAGACAATACACATCTTTTTAGCCTGTCTTGATGCTCTCTCCACTCACATTGTTTGTATCTTAAAGACTTGATTAGCTGTAAGTATTCGCATTCCAACCATTATTCATGTAAATTGAGTTTGTGTCTTTATATGCCCTGTTTGTGAACAGAATTCCCACTCACCTGAAGAAGGGGCTTGGGGCTCCGAAAGCTTGTGTGGCTTTTGCTACCAAATAAACCTGTTGGACTTTAACCTGGTGTTGTTAAACTTCTTACTGTCCTGTGTCAACAGGACACCTGACGAAGGAGCAGCTAGCGCTCCGAAAGCTAGTGGCTTTTGCTACCAAATAAACCTGTTGGACTTTAACCTGGTGTTGTGAGACTTCTTACTGTGACAACAGGGGCAGACGTTGGATTGTAAACTATTGGTGTTCCGTGGCTCTCAGTTAGGTAAGGTATAAACAGACTCCTCTCCCCATGGATCGCTGTCAAGTAAGCACAGCTGGAGAGTATCATTGTCAAGGAAGTCCAGGCTCAACTATCTGCTTTTGGCCCAAAGTGTGAAGTTTTCCAAATTCTGGAACGCTGCAAGCATGTGTAACCTGTTGTAGAGGCATGTTTTACTATTAATCCTTCTGTAGCTCGCGTAGAGTTCATTTACAGAGAGGGTCTTTGTGCCTGATGTTGGGAGTTATGCGGAGTACATTGCCCTCCCTTCATACTGTGGAAACACACCAAACATTACTGGCAAATCCCCAGTTGGTGACCTGGTTAAAAAGAAATAAACGGTGATACTTTCCTTCACATTGTTCAGCTGTCTCAAAAAAATTCTGTTAGTCAAGGAGTCAGTCAGACGTATACAAGAAATAACTTTCATCCTCTTCTCCTTTCATCCCCTTCGATTTGTGTGTTTTCTTTCAGGGTATCTAAAGATGTATTGCCCTGCAGTGTTCTCAATAAAACTCAAACACACTACCCAGAATAACCCTGCTTTAAAAATAATCAGCCTCCAATTCCCTTTCACTGCTGAGCTAGAATGATGTTGGCTTTGTTTGTTTACCCTGAGAGCTGCCAGTTAGACATATGGCTGTGGCTCAAGACGAGGAACTCCCCCATCCTCGAGTGGCGGGCAGCACTGCAGGTAATCAAATAAACAACAGCCCCACGACCTGATCTGAGTAATTAAAGGAAAGTGGCGGCAGCCTCTCGCCAGCACTTTGGAGAAGGCGCTTTTAAACCCTCTGACTGTTTATGATGTGGCGGCTTTCCTGTGCTCTGGTTTATACTTCTGGAACCTGGCATCTTATTAAAGTTTAGTCCCGGGATGATCACAAAACATTTATGAATGAGGAAGACCATTCTGCCAATCTTCATCCATCTATCCAGAACAACCTAACATTCTGCCTGTTGCTACTTAAGGTTTTTGTTTAAGTGTTCATCAGTCTCTGTATATCAGTCCAATGGTTATCTTTTAAGGTTATTTATTAGTGTCACAAGTAGGCTTACATTAACACTGCAATGAAGTTATTCTGAAAATCCCCTAGTCGCCACATTCTGGCACCTGTTCGGGCACACTGAGGGAGAATTTAGCATGGCCAATGCACCCATCCAGCACGCCTTTCAGACTGTGGGAGGAAACCGGAGCACCTGGAGAAAACCCACACAGACATGGGGAGAACGTGCAGACTCTGCACAGACAGTGACCCAAGCTGGGAATCAAACCTAGGACCCTGGCACTGGGAAACAGGTGTGCCACCTATGCCGTGATCCCCCTTGATCCATGTCAACTGCATAATTTCAAGTCATATGAGCTGGATTAACCATTTCCTTAACATTCACTCCCTTATTGACACACCGCTGATTGAATTTTATCTGCCACCGTAATATCTTGATTGGTTGATCTCTCAGATACTAAAAAGCCAAAGTCTCTCCAGTTTTTCTTGAGAATTGAAATCCCCAGTGTGAGGAGCAACCTCGTGGCAAGGTTGTGAATGGCCTGCTCCAGCCTTAGATAGTGGCCAGCAAGCGTACTGGAGTTGCTCACTGGAGCATTAACGATGGAACTGTAAACTATGACTGTCATTTTAGCCCTCCCCTGGGGGCAGGCTGGCAGGGCAGGGGGGTGTAAAATAGGGTGGGATGATGGGTGGGTTCCATGTCCATCGTGTACCCATCCCAGCTGGTATTTCATCTGTGATAGGGGTGAGTGACGACGGATAGTTCACCCTGCGTTGGGCCAATTGAGGCCCTTACCTGATCAATCAATTTCTCTTTTTGATTAAATAATGGGATGTGGGTGTCACTGGCTCGGCCAGCATTTATTGCCCATCCATAATCGCCCTTGAGAAGATGGTGGTGAGCTGCCTTCTTGAACCACTGCAGTCCACGTGGTGTAGGTACACCCACAATGCTGTTAGGGAGAGAGTTCCAGACTTTTGACCCAGCGACAGTGAAAGAACAGCAAATCTACATGGTGAGTGGTTTGAGGGGGAATCTCCCAGGTGATGGTGTTCCCAGTTACCCATTGCTCTTGTCCTTCGAGGTGGCAGTGGTTGTGTGTTTGAAAGGAGCTGTCTAAAGAGCCTTGGTGATGGTGTAAACTGCTCCCTCTTTACATTGTTGGTGTTTGTAGATGTGGTGCCAATCAAGCAGGCTGCTTTGTCCAGGATGGTGTCAAACATTTTGTTGCTGGAGCTGCACCCATCCAGGCAAGTGGAGAGTTTTCCATCACGCTCCTGACTTGTGCCTTGTAGTTGGTGAAAGGCTTTGAGGAGTCAGGAGGTGAGTTACTCGACACAGATTCATAGCCTCTGACCTGCTTTTGTAGTCACAGTATTTATGTGTCTGGTACGGTTCCGTTTCTGGTTAATGGTAAGCCCCCAGAACGTTCATAGTGGGGGATTCAGCGGTAGTAATGCCTTTGAATGTCAAGGGACAATGGTTAGATTCTCTCATTTTGGAGATGGTCATTGCCTGGCACTTATACACACAAATGTTACTTGCTGCAGTCAACCTGAGCCTAGTCTTGCTGCATGTGGAGATGGGCTGGAATTTTATGACCTCGCTTGGGCGAGTCTCGTAAAAATCCCACCCAAGGCCAACGGAGAATTCTCTGTTGGCCTCAGGCGGGATTTTACCCGATTCCGAGCAAGGCGGTAAAATTCCGGCCATGGTCTTTTTCAGTATCTGAGAAGTTGCAACTGGTGCTGAACATTGTGCAAGCCTCAGCGAACATCCTGCTTCTGATCTTAGGATGGAAGGAAGGTGAAGCAACTGAGGATGGTTGGGCCTAAGGCAATAAAGGGTCTCTTCTTGCTTCCACTTGAACCAGGGCAGGACTTACTCAGTTAATGGTAGGGCATTGGGGAGAGTGACAGAACAAAGAGATCTAGGGGTACATGTTCATAGCTCCTTGAAAGTGGAGTCATAGGTGGACAGAGTGGTGAAGAAGGCATTCAGCATGCTTGGTTTCATCGGTCAGAACATTGAATACAGGAGTTGGAATGTCTTGTTAAAGTTGTACAAGACATTGGTAAGACCACACTTGGAATACTGTGTGCAATTCTGGTCACCCTATTATAGAAAGGATATTATTAAACTAGAAAGAGTGCAGAAAAGATTTACTAGGATGCTACCGGGTCTTGATGAATTGAGTTATAAGGAGAGGCTGAATAGACTGGAACTTTTTTCTCTGGAGCGTAGAAGGCTGAGGGGTGATCTTATAGAGGTCTATAAAATAATGAGGGGCATAGACAAGGTAGATAGTCAATATCTTTTTCCAAAGGTAGGGGAGTCTAAAACTGGAGGGCATAGGTTTAAGGTGAGAGGGGAGAGATACAAAAGTGTCCAGAGAGGCAATTTTTTCACACAGAGGGTGGTGAGTGTCTGGAACAAGCTGCCAGAGGCAGTAGTGGAGGCGGGTACAATTTTATCTTTTAAAAAGCATTTAGATAGTTACATGGGTACGATGGGTATAGAGGGATATGGGCCAAATGTGGGCAATTGGGATTAGCTTAGGGGTTTTTAAAAAAAAGGGCGGCATGGACAAGTTGGGCTGAAGGGCCCGTTTTCATGCTGTAAACCTCTATGACTATGACACTGATATTTTATCAGTGTTGAGGAGCCCACACCATGTGGGCAAGGCTGCCAGGTATACTCTGATGTCTGGATTGTATGTTCAGGAGTTTTCCCTTCTGAATGGACACTCTTTACCCCATGGAAGGCCAACCCTGCTGGAATAGCCCCCACTCTCTCCGGCTGCTCAAATACCATCCCCCCCCTGTTGCTTTGACACTGGGCCATAAAAGTTAGGACCAATAACCAGTGAAGGAGCTACCTTCTGAGGGGGAGACAGAAGTAGAGAAGTGCTGAGGTCTCAGGAAGAAATTCCAGAAGTTAAGGGGTAAAGGCACCAGTGCCAATGGAGGAGTTTAGGAAATTAAGGTTCAATTTTCCCTATCTAAAGCTGTGCTGATCCCTGTTCAATGGCTCAGTGTGTTAACAGAGAATCCTGTGCTTCCTTGCTGATAATATGTCCCGAGCGAAGGAGAAACACATGGGCTTAATGTGAACATAACCGATCCCAAAAATCAAATCTTCTCACAAATGGAATGGAGTAACAGGGCATGAGCTTCATAGCTGCATTCCCTGGGAGAGCTGCCAGGAACACTTGTGCTATCTAGTGGCTATTTTCAGAGCAGCATTAGCAGAGGTCCAGGGAACCGGTCAACTCAGTGCTATCCAGCTGTCTGTTCGACAAGATGCAAGGCTCCCTCACACTCGCGCTTATGTGCCTGGTAATCAAATGAACTGGCGCCATTAAATTCTTTAACTTGTCTCCAAGGACTATGGTTGGAAGTGATTAAAATGAATGGATTAATCTACTTGTCTGTGTGACATGACAGTGTATTACTTTGAATAGGGTGAAGTGGCTTCTTTTCATCAGGGCACAGTAATATTACACAGTGACGAGATTCTGCCTGGAGAGACTTGTGTTTGGTAGTCCTGAGTTGTGTGGAATGTTTTGACAGGATTTGATCTCTGTTGCTTTGTAACAAAAATGGGAGCCGTTTTTAGGTTGTGCTGGTATCAGTGGGGTTGCTTTGTACATTCTAATCTGAGGAATATGAGTGGGTTTAGTGCTCAGACAGGCCCAGAGCTCAGATGGACAGTGTTCATACACTCATAGAATCCCTACAGTGCAGAAGGAGTCAGTTTGGCTCATCAGGCCTGCACTGACAACAATATATCCCACTCAGGCCCTATCCCCGTAGCCACATGTATTTATCCTGCTAGTTCCCCTGACACTAAGGGGCAATTATGGCATGACCAACCCTCACACCTTTGGAGTGTGGGAGGAAACCGGAGCAAACGGAGGAAACCCACACTGACACGGAGAGAATGTGCGAACTCCACACAGATGGTCACCCAAGGCCAGAATTGAACCCGGGTCCCTGACACTGTGAGGCAGCAGTGCTAACCACTGTGCCACCATGCTGTGCCATGTTTTAGGCCAAAGAGTCCCCATTATCGGTGGGGTTGTAGCACAGGCTTTGTAAAATAATCTCCTTTCTGAACACCAGAAAATTCTATCGATATCTTGGACGTTGATCATGCTCTAAGCATGAAATGTTGATATTACTCCAACACACTTGAACGTTTATTGAACAAAAAGCAGTTATTGTGTCACTTTACTTATTACATTTCTCTTGTGCACTAGTGGTTAATAGGCTGCGGCAGCAATTCTTTGGCAACACAGAGACATGGGGATACATTCCAAAGACTCTACAAATAACTTTGTCGAGGCGTCTCTCTGATTTCCCATGGTTCAGGTTGGCTGAGGACTAGTTCTCATGACATTGGGGGATCTGAGCCGCGGTACGATGAAGATTTATGGATTGCTATTTTGTGTTTGGTTTGTCTTGCATTACGTCTCTTGTGGGGCTCAGATTAGTAAAACATCATTTTATTTGTATAAGACACGGAATTTAAATATGTGCTGACATAGATATATGGGAAGCAATCGTAAATTAGCAGGTGTACCTCATGAATGAGTGGTGTGGTGTGGAAGAGAAACCAGCCGACAGCAAGATTCATGGCATGGCTGGCCAACATTTATTGCCTCTCCCTAACTGCCCCTGAGAAGGTGCTGGCCAGCTGCCATCTTGAATTGTTGCCGTCCATATGGTGCAGGTATGCCCATAGTGCTACTGGGAAGAAGTTCCAGGTCTTTGACCCAGCAGAAGTGAAGGCATGGTGATATTGTTCCAAGTCAGGATAGTATGTGTATCGTGTAGGCGGCAACATTGCCAAGTGACTGCCCTTCTCCTTTTAGACGGTAGAAGTCACAGGTTTGGAAGGTGCTGTCCAAAGAGCCTTGGTGAGTTCCTGCAGTCGATTTTGTAGATGGTGCACACTGTGGCCACTGTGATTTGGTGATGGAGGGATTCAGTGTTTAGGGTGGGAAATGGGACATTGGTCAAATGGGCTGCTTCGTCCTGGATGGCGTCGAGCTTCTTGAGTGTTGCTGGAGCTGCACTCATCCAGACAAGTGGAGAGCATTCCATCACACTCCTGACTTGAGCCTTGTAGATGGTGGACAGACTTTGAGGATTTAGGAGATTAGTTACTCACTGCAGGTTTCCCAACCTTGCCACGGATTCGTAGCTTCTGACCTGCAGTATTTATATGGCGAGTCCAGTTCTGTTTTTGGTCAATGGTAACGCCCCCGCACCCGCCACCCGCCCGCCAAAAACATTTTACAACCGATGAAACATTTTAATTGTTGTAATGTAGGAAATACAACAGCCAATTTTTACACAGCAAACTCCCACAAATAGCATCATAATAATGACCAGATGATCTGTATTGGGTGCTGACTGAGGGATGAACATCAGCCAGGGCACCAGGGCAAACTTCCTGCTCTTCTATGAAATGGTGTCTTGGAATCTTTTCTGATTTGATTTGATTTATTATTGTCACATGTATTAGTCTACAGTGAAAAGTATTGTTTCTTGTGCGCTATACAGACAAAGCATATCGTTCATAGAGAAAGATTCTCTCATAGAGAAGGTTTGGGGTAGCACGGTGGTTAGCACTGCTGCCTCACAGGGCCAGGGATCTGGGTTCAATTCCCGGCTTGGGTGACTGACTGTTGGGAGTTTGCACATTCTCCTTGTGTCTGCGTGGGTTTCCTCCGGGTGCTCCGGTTTCCTCCCACATTCCAATGATGTGTGGGTTAGGTGAATTGGCCATGCTAATTTGTCCCTCAGTGTCAGGAGGACTAGCATAGGATTATGGGGATAGGGCCTGGGTGGGATTGTGGTCGGTGAAGATTTGATGGGCTGAATAGCCTCCTTCTGCACTGTAGTATTCTATGATTCTCTGAAAGAAGAGAATGCAGAATGTAGTGTTATAGTCATAGCTAGGGTGTAGAGAAAGATCAAGTTAATACTAGGTAGATCCATTCAAAAGTCTGATGGCACCAGGGAAGAAGCTGTTCTTGAGTCATCCACCTGGGAGAACAGACAGGGCCCCAGTTTTACATCAGCAGCATTCGTTCAATGCTGCACTAGACCTAATGTTAACCTAGCTGTTTGTTCTCAAGCCTCTGGAATGGGGCTTGAACCCACAATCACCTGATTCCAGTTAGATTCTCACCAATTGACCCAGGTCCGATGCTCTCATTGAAGTTGGGGTGACACCAAGCACACTATAGGTCACCTGTTGACATTTGCTGTCTATGACAGGGATTCCCAAGAGGTGGATTATGACCTCCATTGAGGTCACAGGATGATCTTTTGGGGTTGCAAGATGTTGACCTCAAAATTGTTCGCCAACAGGACAGCTTTTCCCTGCCCTGATTGGTTGTTCGTTCAGTGCCCTGATTGGCCATTCGGTTCAATGCTCCGACTGACTAAATGGGGACTTCCAGCATGTATGCTGATAATGGAGGAGATACTTTGCATGCTGTGGCAAATGGCGACACAGTCCCAGGATTGATGCCAAGGTTGGGTTACACGTGTGCACACGGTTCTTATCTCCAAGGCCCCATCAGATTCTTCAACGGCTGTGGGCAAAGGCACTGGCTCATGCTCACCAACTCTCCCTTCCCCTGCCCCCACCCACACAGGTATGTGCCTCCAGGAGTGCAGAGGGGAGGAGAAAATTGGCAGTGGGAAACAAAATACAGAGAGTTTTCATAAATTAACAGAAATCAGACAGACAGCAATTGAATGTCTTGCAATAAAGACTTTGTTGCAAAATCCTTTTATCTCCTGAAAAAATAGTTAGTTGTCAGTGATGTGATTAAGGCCTTCGGCTTTGACTAATGTCAGCCTGTAATAAGTGTCTGGAATGAACCTGTTTGACATGATCAATCCAACAAACATTACAACTAGGAATTATCTGACAGAGCTAACTCGGGTACAGAACAGCAAGAAGCGCAAGGGTCAGGGTGTCAGACTGGTCTTATTTAGAATTGCAGTGGTGGTTGAATAATCTATGTTCCCCTCCTATCATTTACTGCTCCCCCATGGCTGCTGACCTTTGCACAACCTCCAGCAGTAGTGATGAGCTTGATAGCCTCCCCCATTGAAGTGGAATCAACCATCAGAGTGGAAGACCTTCATGGAGAGAAACAAATAAGGTGTCAGTTACTGAGAGAAAAAACAAACCTTTTATGACTCTATGATTCTTTTGCATGGGTATCATCTCCTTCAGATTTTGCACTATTACAGACTTCTCAGGGTCCAATTTTTAAAAAATTCCTCATATTTTCTCACGCAGTTAAGAGAATTTCATTTTGAACAGATTAAATGCTGAGGGTAAGCAATGCAATCTAGAGATTCAGCAAAACATTTTAAAAGCTGGTATAGAGCCTGAATATTTGATAGAATGCAAAGTATTTTGTGCCTTTTTTAAAAGTTTATTTATTAGTGTCACAAGTAGGCTTACATTAACACTGCAATGAAGTTACTGTGAAAATCCCCTAGTCGCCACACTCCGGTGCCTGTTTGGGTACACTGAGGGAGAATTTAGCATGGCCAATGCACCTAACCAGCACGTCTTTCAGATTTGTGGGAGAAAACCGGAGCATCCGGAGGAAACCCACGCAGACACAGGGAGAATGTGCAGACTCTGCACAGACAATCGAACCCAGGTCCCTGGCGCTGAGGCAGCAATGCTAACCACTGTGCCCAGTTTGTTAACGAGCAGTCTGAGATTCTTTTTACAGAGGTCTATTAAAATCCACAAAAGTGTAATGATGTATTTAGCTGGTTAAAACTCCAGCACACATCAAGCTGATTGGGACCCTTCTGCCCCTTACTGTAGAAAGGAAGAACAGTGAGAAGAAATGAAGACCTGTATTTATCTCACACTCTTTCACAACCTTAAGGCATCAAGAGATAGATGAGAAAGAAGTGTATGAAAAGTGAAGGAAGCTACTTGCCATGGGATACCTCTATCTTCTTCAACCTTCATTCCCTTTAATCTTTGTGTTCAGAATCTCAGGTTCTCTCTTTCCACGCAGTCAATCACTCAATTTTGTACTCATAAAAGTAATCACCACAGTCCCAGATGATCATAGGCTGGAGAGTACCCCATCAAAAGGGTACCCTTTAACCTAAGGTTCACCACACCTCAGGCAAGGGGCAAGGTTGAGAAGGCAGTGCCTTCATGAATAACCTCATCCAGTACAGGAATTGAACCCATGGTGTTGGTATCACTCTGCATCACAAACCAGTTGTCCAGCCAACTGAGCTAAACCAGCCCACTCTGTAATATACTTTTACACTACCTTATAATAACAGTGAGACAAACAGCGTTTAAAATGCAAATCAAATAGCAACTTCTTGTGACCACATGTTGTACAATAGTTAAAAGTGTGAACCAGGAAGTTGCTATCTGAGATCCCTACTCCTTTGAAAGTTATGTGATAATAATATCTCATGGGGTAGGACAGGGACTCAGCATTGAAATAGATGGAACAGCATGACATTGCATTACTGAGCTGATACATACCGACTAAAATCACCAAGAAAATGTCAGGGTTTGTCTACCTTGTTGTAGTCAAGGTTAATCACTGCCAAGCAATCCCTGTGACATTGACAACTATCTGCGATCACGTGGAATCTCATTCATTCAGAATTTAATTATTGTTGGAGAGCAAAAATATGAAAACTCTAAATTTGTTCTTTCTGTCTCTTATAACAAAGAAAATTACAGCACAGTCACAGGCCCTTCGGCCCTCCAAGTCTGCACCAATCATGCTGCCTGACTGAACTAAAACCCCCGACTCTTCTGAGGACCGTATCCCTCCATTCCCATCCTATTCATGTATTTGTCAAGACGCCCCTTAGAAGTCACTATCATATCTGCTTCCGCTACCTCCCCCAGCAGCGAGTTCCAGGCACCCACTACTCTCTGTGTAAAAAAAACGTGCCTCGTACGTCTCCTTTAAACCTTGCCCCTCGCACCTTAAACCTATGCCCCCAAGTAATTGACTCTTCCACCCTGGGAAAAAGCTTCTGACTATCCACTCTGTCCATGCCCATTATAATCTTGTAGACTTCTATCAGGTCGCCCCTCAACCTCCATCGTTCCAGTGAGAACAAACCAAGTTTCTCCAACCTCTCCTCATAACTACTACCCTCCATACCAGGCAACATCCTGGTAAATCTTTTCTGTACTCTCTCCAAAACCTCCACATCCTTCTGGTAGTGTGGCGATATTATCTCTCATCATAATTCCATCTTTCTTTCCCTCTCTTTATTTCACTTTCTGAACCTGATTTGGCACTGAATTAAATATTCTGACACTTGCTGGTTCAAACTGCATTACACATTGAACTAATGAATTAAGATCTACAGTTGCCTGCCCTGTTCACACAGGTCCCAGATTCTCTGTACAGAGAGGGCATTGCACTTTTTGGATGGTTAACAAGAACTTCCAGTGCAAAAGCCCATGGATAGTCTGTGGGTCAATGCAAAAATAGTTGCCTTTTGTTCATCACTGACCACAGAATTCAGCCCAATATGTTACCTGCCCCACCTGCTGCCTTCATGTACTGGCATTAGTTATGTGTGTCTGCAAAAACAACTAAAAGGTCTAGATGTTGGAATAAGGAACCTGAGAGATGTGTCACCTCAGGACAGCATCTACCTTTAAGCAACTTTCTGTATGTGCCACATGGGGGTACTTTGTATTTATTGGACGTGGAGGGCTTGAGGAAGAGTTCTTGGAATGCTGTCGGGATTGTTTCATTGAACAGTATGTTACAGAACCTACGAGAGAGCGAGCTATCTTGGATCTGGTTCTGTGCAATGAGACAGGTAGGATTAAGGATCTTCTTGTGAAGGATCCTCTTGGGATGAGTGATCATAATATGGTGGAATTTCTGATACAGATGGAGGGTGAGAAAGTAGGGTCCCAAACCAGTGTCCTCTGCTTGAACAGAGGGGAGTACGATAGGATGAGGGTGGAATTGGCTAATGTAGACTGGGCGAGCAGACTGGTAGGTAGGACAGCTGAGGAACAGTGGAGGATTTTTAAGGAGATTTTTTTAAGTACTCAGCAAAAATATATTCCGGTGATAAAGAAGGACTGTAAGAAAAAGGATAACCGGACGTGGATAACGAAGGAAATAAAGGAGAGTATTAAAATAAAATCAGATGCGTACAGAGTGGCCAAAAATAGTGGAGAATTAGTGGATTGGGAAAGCTTTAAAGAAAAACAAAGAACGACTAAGAAAGCGATTAAGAAAGGAAAGATAGATTATGAAATTAAACTAGCTCAAAATATAAAAAATGATAGTAAAAGTTTTTACAAGTATATAAAAAGGAATAGAGTGGCTAGAGTGAATGTTGGACCCTTGGAAGATGAGAGGGGGGATTTAATAGTGGAAAACGAGGAAATGGCTAAGACTTTAAATAAGTTCTTTGTGTCGGTCTTCACGGTGGAAGACACAAATAGTTTGCCGAATATTAGAGATCGAGAGTTGGTGGGAGGGGAGGTCCTTAATACAATTACTGTTACTAAGGAGGTGGTGCTTGGTAGACTAATAGGACTGAAGGTAGACAAGTCCCCGGGCCCGGATGGAATGCATCCCAGGGGACTGAAAGAAATGGCTGAGGTAATAGCAGATGTGTTAGTAGTAATTTATCAAAATTCGCTGGACTCTGGGGTAGTGCCGGCTGACTGGAAAACAGCTACTGTTACGCCGCTGTTTAAAAAAGGAAGTAGACAAAAGGCGGGTAACTACAGGCCGGTTAGCTTAACGTCCGTAGTTGGGAAGATGCTAGAGTCCATTATTAAAGAGGAAATAACAGAGCACCTGAATAAGAATGGTTCGATCAAGCAGACGCAGCATGGATTCATGAAGGGAAAGTCGTGTTTGACGAATCTACTGGACTTTTATGAAGATGTCACTAGTGCGGATGACAGAGGGGAACCGGTGGATGTGGTGTTTTTACATTTCCAGAAGGCGTTCGATAAAGTGCCTCACAAAAGGTTGCTGCAGAAGATTGGGGTACACGGAGTTAGGGGTAAGGTGTTGGCGTGGATTGGGGATTGGCTATCTAACAGGAAGCAGAGAGTTGGGATAAATGGGTGCTTTTCTGGTTGGCAGTTGGTGACCAGTGGCGTGCCGCAGGGATCGGTGCTGGGGCCTCAGTTGTTTACCATTTACATAGATGATCTGGAGGAGGGGACTGAATCTAGGGTATTCAAGTTTGCTGATGACACGAAGGTGAGTGGGAAAGCGAATTGCGTGGAGGACGCGGAAAGTCTGCAGAGAGATTTGGATAGGCTGAGCGAGTGGGCGAGGATCTGGCAGATGGAATATAACATTAGCAAATGTGAGGTTATCAACTTTGGAAGAAATAATAGTAAATTGGAATATTATTTAAATGGAGAAAAATTACATCGTGCGACTGTGCAGAGGGACCTGGGGGTCCTTGTGCACGAATCGCAAAAACTCAGTCTGCAGGAGCAGCAGGTGATCAAGAAGGCGAATGGAATGTTGGCCTTTATCGCGAGGGGGATAGAATATAAAAGCAGGGAGGTCTTGCTGCAACTGTACAAGGCACTGGTGAGGCCGCAACTGGAGTAGTGTGTGCAATTTTGGTCCCCTTATTTGCGAAAGGATATATTGGCCTTGGAGGGAGTGCAGAGAAGGTTCACCAGGTTGACACCGGAGATGAGGGGTGTAGCTTATGAGGAGAGATTAAACAGATTGGGTCTGTACTCGTTGGAGTTTAGAAGGATGAGGGGTGATCTTATAGAGACATATAAGATAATGAAGGGGCTGGATAGGGTAGAGGTGGAGAGATTCTTCCCACTTAGAAGGGAAACCAGAACTAGAGGGCACAGCCTCAAAATAAGGGGGGGCCGGTTCAGAACAGAGTTGAGGGGGAACTTCTTCTCTCAGAGGGTAGTGAATCTCTGGAAATCTCTGCCCATTGAAGTGGTGGAGGCTTCCTCGTTGAATATGTTTAAATCACGGGTAGATAGTTTTCTGATCGATAAGGGAATTAGGGGATATGGGGAGCAGGCGGGTAAGTGGGACTGATTCGCTTCAGATCAGCCATGATCTTGTTGAATGGCGGGGCAGGCTCGAAGGGCCAGATGGCCTACTCCTACTCCTATTTCTTATGTATCGGCATTGCTTAGTCTTTGTTTGCTGTCCCATTGAATGGGACACTACGCAAACCTCACTCATGGCTATAGTGCTGGAGGGAACAAAAACCAGATGTGGGAATAAAATTTTTACCTTCACAACCTTGCCGATAATCTGGTAGAGTGGATTGCCTGTCTGTTTAGGGGCGGCATGGTTGCATAGTTAGCACTGCTGCCTCAGAGCGCCAGGGACCCGGGTTCGATTCCTAGCTTGGGTCACTGTCTGTGCAGAGTCTGCACGCTCTCCCTGTGTCTGCGTGGGTTTCCTCCGGGTGCTCCGGTTTCCTTCCACAGTCCAAAAATGTGCAGGTTGGGTGGATTGGCAATGCTGAATTACCTCTTGGTATCAGGGGGTCTAGCAGGGTAAATGCATAGGGTTGTAGGTATAGGACCTGGGTGGGATTGTTGTTGGTGCAAATTTGATGGGCCGAATGGCCTCCTTCTGCACTGTAGAATTCTATGTGTAGCTCGCTCTATCTTTCTGCCATTGATACCCCAATTTACCCCATGCCTACGGGTTGCCAGGTCAGGCATTTACCAGAGATGGCTGCCAAAAACCACGTTGAAGCCTATCCTCAGTGTATAAATTGAATTCCACTTTTCTGGTAAGAAATGTTGAACTCTCGTCAAGATCTCATCAGCCTTGATTTTCCACCTCAGAAACCTCACCTTATAAGTTGGCATATGGGTTCAGGTTGGCGATACAGGTCACGTTGCGAAGAAAATGTGGGTGAGTTTAAGAGAAATCCAAATGGAGCAGACTGTGTGTGACAAACGACAAACCTCTGGCCAAAATAATAAATTACAAAGCTGACTTCAGGCCCAGAGTCGTAACATTGGCTAATTCGTCAAATTACTGCACTGCAGCAAGGGAATTCAGAATCATGAAGAACTGGGGCAAGAATGGAAGAAGAAGGAACCAACCCTGAGGAAGGTGCCCAAACTCAAACACATATTGAGAACAGAGAGCAGCCAATGGCCTGACATTGAGAACCATCTCTCAGGATAGGCCCTCAGGAATTGTCAGAATGGCTATACTGTTAACAGAAATGCAATGCACTTGAAGGGCTAAATCAAACAGCTAGTTGGTCTCAGCGCTGTGCGGAACCAAAAAGTCTAGTGTTGGGGCAGAAGGCCAAGATTGTGCAGACACTACTGGAAGACCCTGATGTCAAAGTTCCCGTTTCCAGCTTTGTCATTAGACAGTGGCAAAGAACATGAGTGCCCATTCTGCCATATTGGATGCTTGGATGAAATGCCCATGAACATTGCTGTGCCCAGCAACCAGCCTGTGGAGAGGAAAGATTTGGGAACAGTTCATAAACCAAGGGAGGTGAGAAAACAGGATCCACTATGGTACCAGCCTGCATGGCTGACAGAATAAAATTAAAACCAATGGTAAATTTTCAAGTGTAAAACCATGCCAAAAATCAAGCTCCCTGCAGGAGTTTGTGTGCATCTCCAGGACAGTGAATGCACAAGGATAGATAATTCTTTGGAATTATCATTCTAAAGAAAGAATGCAATTTATTATTGTGGAGCATGTTCAGACCCCACATAACCAAAGACATCATGAGGCACCTGCAAAGAAATAGCACCCACAGTGCAGTTACATAGGGAGTCCAACATCTGTAGTTCAACTTCTGGTGGATCTGAGCTTGCTCAAACCATTCCGGGATCACTTTGTGGAATAGGTGGATCGTAGACAAAGATTTGTTTTTGTCATAGAGTGGGAACATGCGAGCTGCCCTGCCTGATGTTTTGTGTGGAATGCAATTTATGCAGAGTCTGCCATCCAATTGTTCAGAAAATGTCACAATATCCAATTCAGTGGATGGAGAGGAAGATGATTTGTTGTGGAGATATGATTCTGAAAGCAAAAGTGGCAAATCTGATCAAGACTGCGATCCTTCCGGTGGTGATACCATAGCCAAAGTGATTCAGAATAAAATTGATCAACCCTTTGGCTGAAGGTTTCTCTTGTGGTGGAGGGTCCGAGCAACAGAAAAAGTGGTTGACATTGGTGGGACAGGAAGATTCAGCCACCAGCCAATGGTGGGCTGCCTCTGTAAAATATGCCGCGGGGAAGGGGGTGAAGAGTCCGGCCCTTTGTGTCAGATACTGGAGACAATGGCCTGAATGTTACGGCCATTCATGCTGTTGGGATTTTCCCATCCCGCTGCAGTGAATGGCGATTTGGCAAGGCGCCAAATTCTCCGACTTTGCTGCTACAGGAGCGTGGTGTGAATGTCTGGTAAGATCACACCCAATGAATTTAACTGGGTTTTAAATCATTTTGACTGTGGTTAAATTCATTTAATAAAACATGCCACGTTGATTTCATTCATGTTACATTTTGCTTTTTGCATTTCAAAATGGCAACCAACTACACCACCACCAGCGGTACACATTTTATATGCTGCCGATAGGTCGACCTCTGTTTTTGGAAAGATTTTGAGAGGCTTCAACGGTTCATTTATGGGCTGCAGTCTATGGTACCGAAAATTGGCTGGTCGGACTAGAATTCTTCTTGGTGATATCTTCATTAGAATTCTGAGTCTGATAATCTAACAAAAATGAGTAATCTAATTATAACCCTGTTATAATATTCTGAGGGTGAATTGGACCTTTGATTGCGATTTACTGAGAAATGGAGAACTTGCTGCTCAAACCCAGTTCATTGGAGTTGACTTTCCCACCTCTTTAATAGACTCATATCACCTCCCATGAATCATTTTTTCAGTGGCATTACTGACATTTTCCTCAGGTGCAGGTTCCTTGTTTGCAGAGCACACATTGAGGAGTTGAGTCTTGCCAGCAACACCAACGTTCATTAATATCTCTTGGCTCACCAGCAGACAAGTACTCGAAGACTGATTGCTGCACTCATGAAGACTTGCGCCTGTTTAAGAAGCAATTTTTGTTCTTTGTTTTGATAAAAGATGAGGTGTAAATAATGCCATAATCAATTTTTCACCAAGTAAATGGGGAGAAGAAACTTGTTAAAATGTATGGAACTAACACATTTATCAAAGTGCTACTGAAAGAGAAAGCCATTTTTAAAAGTGAAAAATTGGAGAAAAATTACTTGTAAGCCTGATCTTTATAAATGGATGTATTGTTAAGTCGCACAAAGCACACAGTCCAAGTACCTTGAAATGAGATTATCCGCCCAGTATTGTGGACTGATTCTCCAATCCAGCCTCCTGCTGAAGAATACCTTTGATGTGGAGAATACCTTTCACAGGGAGCACTCACAGGTAAATCTGAGGCTATAGACTCACAGTTCATAAGGTTGCCAACCCTGCTGGATCTTAAGGAATTAAAGATTTTAAAAAGTGTGTGGCAAAAAAATGGGTGTTTTTGCATTCTCTTTGAACACACTTATCAGTCATAAAAATTTTGGCTAGAAAGGGAGAAGCGATGTTTAATTGGGTGGAACGACTAGGCGGCACGGTTACACAGTGGTTCGCGCTGCTGCCTCACAGCACCAGGGACCTGGGTTCGATGGCAACCTTGGGTGACTGTCAGTGTGGAGTTTTCACGTTCTCCCCTTGTCTGCATGGGTTTCCTCCAGGTGCTCTGGTTTCCTTCCACACTCCAAAGATGTGTGGGTTAGATTGATTGAATCAGTTGCATTCTTGGACACACGCATCTCCATTAAGGACGGTCGCCTCAGCACCTCACTGTACCGCAAGCCCACGGATAACCTCATGATGCTCCACTTCTCCAGCTTCCACCCTAAACACATAAAAGAAGCCATCCCCTACGGACAAGCCCTCCGAATACACAGGATCTGCTCGGATGAGGAGGATCGCAACAGACACCTCCAGACGCTGAAAGATGCCCTCATAAGAACAGGATATGGCGCTCGACTCATCGATCAACAGTTCCGACGCGCCACAGCGAAAAACCGCACTGACCTCCTCAGAAGACAAACACGGGACACGGTGGACAGAGTACCCTTCGTCGTCCAGTACTTCCCCGGAGCGGAGAAGCTACGGCATCTCCTCCGGAGCCTTCAACATGTCATTGATGAAGACGAACATCTCGCCAAGGCCATCCCCACACCCCCACTTCTTGCCTTCAAACAACCACGCAACCTCAAACAGACCATTGTCCGCAGCAAACTACCCAGCCTTCAGGAGAACAGTGACCATGACACCACACAACCCTGCCACAGCAACCTCTGCAAGACGTGCCGGATCATCAACACGGGTGCCATCATCTCACGTGAGAACACCATCTACCAGGTACATACTCTTGCAACTCGGCCAACGTTGTCTACCTGATACGCTGCAGGAAAGGATGTCCCGAGGCATGGTACATTGGGGAAACCATGCAGACGCTACGACAACGGATGAATGAACACCGCTCGACAATCACCAGGCAAGACTGTTCTCTTCCTGTGGGGGAGCACTTCAGCAGTCACGGGCATTCAGCCTTGGATCTTCAGGTAAGCGTTCTCCAAAGCGGCCTTCACGACACACGACAGCGCAGAGTCGCTGAGCAGAAACTGATAGCCAAGTTCCGCACACATGAGGACGGCCTAAACCGGGATGTTGGATTTATGTCACATTATCAGTAACCCCCACAGCTTGCCCCTGGTCTTGCATAATCTCACCAGCTGTTCTGTCTGGAGACAATACACATCTCTTTAACCTGTGTTTAATGTTCCCTCCAACCACATTATCTGTACCTTTTAAGACCTGGCTGGCTGTAGAGATTTGCATTCTAATTAGTATTCTGTAACTTGATTTCTGTGTCTGTGCACTGTTGGAGAACAGAGACCACTCCATCTGACGAAGGAGCAGCAAGCTCCGAAAGCTTATGGTATTTGCTACCAAATAAACCTGTTGGACTTTAACCTGGTGTTGTGAGACTTCTTACTTAGATTGATTGGCCATGCTAAATTGCCCCTTAGTGTCAGTGGGGATTAGCAGGGTAAATGCTTAGGTTATGCAAATAGGGCCTGGGTGGGATTGTTGGTGGTGCAGACTCGATGGGCTGAATGGCCTCCTTCAGCACTGTAGGGATTCTATGATTGGATGTAAGAGTTCACATGATAAAAACCACTGGGAATTTGTCCAACTAGAATTCCCAATTCCATCTTGACCAATGATCCTCAGGAGGAGCACCAGCCATGGGAAACTGGTTTCTAACATTGCAATCTTTCACCACTCTTACATGTTGTTCTGCCTCCTAACTCAATCAGCTCTTCCCCACCTAATTGAACCCAGCATTACCTGTTGATTTTGCGCGAAGTTTCCCAGAAGAATTTGATCTGATTTGATTAATTATTGTCACATGTATTAGTACACAGTGAAAAGTATTGTTTCTTGCATGCTATGCAGACAAAGCAAACCATTCATAGAGAAGGAAAGGAGAGGGTGCAGAATGTAGTGTTACAGTCACAGCTAGGGTCTAGCAAAAGATCAACTTAATGCAAGGTAGGTCCATTCAAAATCTGATGGCAGCAGGGAAGAAGCTGTTCTTGAGTCGGTTGGTACATAACTTCAGACTTTTGTATCTTTTCCCGACGGAAGAAGGTGGAAAAGAGTATGTCCAGGGTGCAAGGGGTCCTTGATTATGCTGGCTGCTTTGCCGAGACAGCGGGAAGTGTAGACAGAGTCAATGGATGGGAGGCTGGTTTGCGTGATGGGTTGGGCTACATTCACGACCCTTTGCAGTTTCTTGCAGTCTTGGACAGAGCAGGAACCAGACCAAGCTGTGATACAACCAGAAAGAATGCTTTCTATGGTGCATCTGTAAATGTTGGTGAGTTAAAGCTGACATGCCAAATTTCCTTAGTCTTCTGAGAAAGTTGAGGTGTTGGTGGGCTTTCTTAACTGTGGCTGTACCATTAGTTTGACAACACCAATGTGAAATCTCCAATTCATGGTAATAACCATGGGGCTATGGCTGCAGCTTCTAGCCTCACTGTTCTGCCGTTTCTTTTTTCAGTGAGAGGTTATTAAAAACTTGTCTGAATGCAAAACCTCTGACCTTGTTGCACTGGGATTTTTTTTTTACAGCACATTCCTGGTGGCAGGAATGTGGTGTCCATAAAGCAGAATGAAGTCACCAAATACAAAGTAGCTGAGAGTGCAGAACGGAGGAACAGAGCGGCCAGTGAAAACTGGACAGAATCGTTCATGTACATCACGACATTCCCGTGTTGGGAATCTGATTCAAACTGTCTTGGGCACAAAGGCCTGGGTGTTTATTTATTACTGTCACAAGTAGGCTTATATTAACACTGCAATGAAGTTATTGTGAAAACCCGTGTGTTGGGGGACAACAGGGCAGATCTTCAACTTGCTGTTCAGGTGTAAAATAGGCATTGAAACAAAAACAGAAAATGCTGGAAAATCTCAGCAGGTCTGACAGCATGTGTGGAGAGAGAATGGAGGCAACGTTTTGAGTCTGATTGGCCCTGACTCTATTCTCTCTCCACAGATGCTGTCAGACCTGCAGAGGTTTTCCTGCATTTTCTGTTTTTATTTCAGATTTCAGCATCCACAGTATTTTGCTTTTATTGTAGTAAAATGGCATTTCCTGTTATAGAAACTGCCCAGTATTCACTTTCAATTAAATCAAGGGGATTATGCCTTTATGTACTCATATTATCAGCCGGGTTGGTGAGTCTTGGCAACAAGGATATCATCATAAAAATCTGTGAGTTCACCCTCGCCAGATATCGGCACTATTAGTGAGGATAGGAGAGGAAGTCCTGGATGATTATCTTTTCCCTCCCCTATGTTCTAGTGAAGCCAATTGCAGGACCCACATCACCACTCCAGCTGAGATAATTTAGTCCAAAAACCAACTATTCCTGGATCAATGCATTCACACACACACATACACACACACAGTGAAATCAGGACTCAAAGCCTCTGGCTCAAGTGACAATATACTGGATGAGGGTGGTGCAAGCTAAGACTAGAAGCTCCTAGATTTGATCCCAGGCCGAGGCTGAGCCAGCTGATATCAGCACAGCTATGTATTTGGACTAGTTAGTGCAGTACATTCAGGCAGAGTGCCCATTGCTGACCACTGAGTAAGTGTGAATGTGCTCAGGCTTGGCTGCGACTTGCTCTGTGTTCAATAGTTTGCTGATTCCCTTGGTTCAGGTTTTCACACATGAAGACTGAGCAAGAGCGGGCTTGGAGTTGTACCTAATGTGAGCCATTGCCAGCAGGAGGAGTAGGGCAAACAGGGTGGGGATGGGAGGGAGGGGATTTGTATTTGTTTCATATATATCAGAAACTGCTTTCAGTAATAAAGCTATTAGCACTTGGCTGTGCAGTATTTTAATATGGTTTCTGTTTCACCAGACTGCTATTTTACTGGGAAGTTTGGACTTTTTAGTAGGCCTGTGTAGGTGTTAGAAAAGGAGTGAAGCTTTTGTTGGCACTGTAAAACACAGCCTGTGACCTGAATGTTAACGGTGCAATTTCCCATTTCTCTGTTGTAAACAGTCTGGATTTGAAGGGTGTGTGGAATGGTGCCATTCATTTTCCACACACACCTCACTGTGGCAACAATAAGCCTTCCTGATTCGAATGGACAGCCAGGCTACGGTTATTTAACTACAGTGCAGGTGAGCTGCGTCGATATTGATTCCCTTGGACAGGGAGCTGATGACCTACTGCAGAGCATGCTCTCTTTGAGCTTACACACACACACATATATATGTATATATTTTAAAAATTGCTGGCATAGGCATTGGATCAACAGGCTTGGCTTCATTCGAAATGCTGTCTGCGGGGGAATGAATGCAACAGCCAAGCCAGATGTAAGTCTAATGCTAATTGTGGCATTTGCACATTAGTTGAGCTTAAAGCCACTGACAGCTGCTTCGATGGAACTTACAGCACTGACACAGCCATTCGGCCCATCTGCTGCTTATGTTCTGCATGACCCGTCTGTCATTTGTTTATTCATTCGTGGGACATGGGCGTCGCTAGCTGGCCAGCATTTATTGCCCATCCCTACTTCCCTTGTTTAGAAGGCAGTTGACAGTCAACCACATTGCTGTAGATCTGGAGTCACATGTGAGCCAGACCATGTAAGGACGGCAGATTTCCTTCCCCAAAGGGCATTAGTGAACCAGATGGGTTTTCCTGACGATTGACAATGGTTTCATGGTCATCATAGATTCTTAATTCGAGATATTTTTTATGGAATTCAAATTCCACCATCTACCAAGGCGGGATTCGAACCTGGGTCCCCAGAACATTAGCTGAGTTTCTGGATTAATAGTCTAGCAATAATACCACTCGGCCATCACCTCCCCCATCCCACTTCATTTCACACTATCAGCATAGCCTTCCATTTATATTTCCCTCACTGACCTTTCTCTCGCCCCAATTAAGTGCTGCCATTTGCCTTAACGTGTCTATGTGGTGTCCAATTTCAATCTCAGGGTAAAGATAGAATTGGATCTGAATTGGATCAATCTGAACCCTGGATTGAGAATCCAGATGTGGAGATGCCGGCGTTGGACTAGGGTAAACACAGTAAGAGTTTTAACAAAGGCTGTCCTGTCTGGAGACAATACACATCTCTTTAACCTGTGCTTAATGCTCCCTCCACTCACATTGTCTGTATCTTTAAGACCTGGTTGGGTGTAGTGATTCGCATTCTAATCAGTATTCTGTAACTTGATTTTGTGTCTCTGTGCCCTGTTTGAGAGCAGATTTCCACTCCATCTGACGAAGGAGCAGCGCTCCGAAAGCTAATGGCATTTGCTACCAAATAAACCTGTTGGACTTTAACCTGGTGTTGTTAAAACTCTTATTGAAAATCCAGCCCAGAATGTCCTATTCAACTGAGCCAAGGTTGAAAATATAATTTAAAAAGTGCATTGAAAACCTAATAGAAAAATAGTGATTATCAAGCAAGACTGTTAACATCGGTGAAGTGAAAAGGAGGGCTAATGTTCCTGGTAGACAGCCTTCTTTTCTGACAGTCACCCAGACTCGAAACATTGGCTCTACTCTCTCTCATGTTGTGGAGATGCCGGCGTTGGACTGGGGTAAACACAGTAAGAAGTCTCACAATACCAGGTGAGTCTGACGAAGGAGCAGTGAGCGCTCCGAAAGCTAGTGGTTTTTGCTACCAAATAAACCTGTTGGACTTTAACCTGGTGTTTTGAGACTTCTTAATGTGTCTACTCTCTCTCCACAGATGCTGTCAGACCTGCTGGGATTTTCCAGCATTTTTCTGTTTTTGTTTCAGATTCCAGCATCCGCAGTATTTTGTGTTATTCTTTTCTGGTTTGCTTCTTCTGTTTTGATTTCAGGTCAGTGTTCATGTTTTAAGGAATATTTTAATGTCGTGCAGGAGGAATTAGATGGATTTGTCAATAGGTGGAATGTACCCCTCAAAAGAGTGGTCTCAGCGAATGCAGCGGTGATTTTCGAAGGGGGGGGGGGCAGCACGATGGAGTGGAACTGATTGGACAAATCTTTAAAAGAGTCAGCAGAGACACAGTGGGACCTCAGCTTAACATCTCTGAAAAACGGCACCTTGGTCAAAGCAGCACTCCCATAGTACCATACTGGAGTGTCAGCCTTGACTTTTGTGCTCAGGGCCTGGAGTTGGACAGGCATAGTGACACACTGGTTAGCACTGCTGCCTCACAGCTCCAGGGACCCAGGTTCGATTCCCGGCTTGGGCCACTGTCTGTGCGGAGTCTGCACATTCTCCCCATGTCTGTGTGGGTTTCCTCCGGGTGCTCCAGTTTCCTCCCACACTCCAAAAATGTGCAGATTAGGTAGATTGCCCATACTAAAAATTTCCCCTCAGTGTCAGGGGGATTAGCAAGGTAAATACGTGGCGTTACCGGGGGTAAGGGCTGCATGGGATTGTTGTCAGTGCAGGCATTCTATGATTCTATGACAATGCACCAACTGAGCTGACACAAATGTCAAACAAATGGCCAGCTTTCTGCTCAATGCAATAAGGATATGTCCTCGCATATAATTTTGGCTTTAAATGCATTGGGAATCCAGAACTGCAGTATCAGGACCAACGGATGCAACATTTTGTCTGTTGCTATTCATAGAATCATAGAATTACTGCAATGCAGAAGGAGGCCTTTCAACCCATTGAGTCTGCACCGACAACAATCCCACTCAGGCCCTACCCCATAACCACATGTATTTACTCTGCTAGTCCTCCTGACAATTTAGTGTAGCCAATCAACCTTACCTGCACATCTTTGGATGTGGGAAGAAACCTGGAGCACCCAGAGGAAACCCACGGGGAGAATGCGCAGACAGTCACCTGAGGCTGGAATTGAACCCGGATCCCTGGCAGCAGTGCTAATAGTGCAAGTGTTGCACTCTTGTAAATATTAAATTGAGGACATTGATCTGCCTATTTCCATAATCCAACTATAAATATTGGTGACTAGAAATTGACTCCACCTGATCAAATGCTAAGACCTAATTGAGAATCCTTTCTTTGTTTTGACAGTGTGCAACCAGTATCAATTGTTGCTCATTTTAATCAAATATACTTTAACAAATTAGATGAAATGAAATCTTCTTTATCCTCCCAAATGCCCAGAGGTTTTGAAAAGGACGGACTTGGGAAATGTTCAGGGGATGCAGCTTTTCATTTTAAATCCGTCTCGCTTCATTTTTGTTCTGGAGCCTTGCAGCCAAATGCAAATTCCTCCATAATTAAATCTTACATTTTCTCCCTGATCGATTTACTGATTAATTTCTGTATTTACTTCTTCCCACATAACAGACTCTTGCCATTTTCTGGAGGGTGACTCTTCAATGATATCAAGTTCATCTTGAATGAGGTAGACTTTGCTGGGGTTGCAGCAACTAGGTCACTGATCTAAGCTGAAATTTTGGATGAAATAAGAGAGGACAGGAATTTGCATATTTTATTTCTACCAGGCTATTTATAGGCTTGAAGTAAGAGCCAAAAGACCTAGAAGGAAGATGCTGCATAAACAGGAGGAATTATTTTCATTTTTGTGAGTTTATTAAGGATAAAGTTACAATTACTTTGGCAAATAGTAATTCTGCATCCATTACATAAACATAATGCTTTGTGTTAAAAGGCAATTAGAAAACCAAATTTGCTTTCTGTGCCAAGATGGACAAAGATGTGGATAGAGCAAAACCTGAATGATCACAAATTGTTACAAGCAGAATGATGATCAGGGCTAAAATATACAATTTAACAGTGAGTCTCTTCACTTAGTGGTCAACTTAATGCTCATGGGGAGGTGATAGCCTAGTGGTATTATCACTAGACTATTAATCCAGAAACTCAGCTAATATTTTGGGGACCCAGGCTTGAATCCTGCCATGGCAGATGGTGGAATTTGAATTCAATAAAAAAAATCTGGAATTAAGAATCTACTAATGAGCATGAAACCATTGTCAATTGTTGGAAAAAACCCATCTGGTTCACTAATGTCGTTCAGGGAAGGGGGTGATTATGGGGATAGGGTCTGGGTGGGATTGTTGTCAGTGCAGGCTCAATGGGCTGAATGGCCTCCTTCTGCACTGTAGGGATTCTTTGATGATTCTATGAAATCTGCCATCCTTACCCGGTCTGGCCTACATGTGACGCCAGAGCCACAGCAATGTGGTTGACAACTGCCTTCCAAGGGCAACTAGGGATGGGTAATAAATGCTGGCCAGCCAGCAACCTCCATAAAGAAAAATTACTATCTAGCAGGTTTGGAGCATTCAGAAAGCAGCCTACCTCTATTTTACCTGTGGCCGTCACTCAACATGGCAAGTACTTGTGGACCACCGTCATGGGTGTTGGAGACTCTGCTGTTTCCTTTTCTTGTCATCTGTAAGAAGGGACAGGGAAATTTTGGTGGGAGGAAAGGCTGTTCCTAAATGTGAGTGAAAGGGATTTGTAAAGACAGTGGGTGAGATCTTCTGGCTATTCCCACTGGTGGGATCTTCTGGACCCACCGACATTGCATCCCCGCCATGGATTTCCTGGCAGCACGGTGTGGATTCAAGGGGAAATCCCATCCACAACGGAGGGACAGAAGATGCTACCGCCGGCCAAGGGCAGGGCTGCCTACTGTTGCTGAGAAACATGCTGTGGGGGGAAGGGGTAGCCAGAGAATCCCGCTCTATATAATACATTTTTCTCTGTTCCTTTGGGGAAATCCCTTGCCCCGTTTTGGAAACCAGAGAAACTGACACAATTGAAAAGCCAAGAGTAGAGATATGACAGACATAGGCCCACGTCACATCAGTGTGAGCCTGAGCAAACTGGAGTCTTCCTGAGTAATCTCTTCATGATGGCACAGTGCTTAGCACTGCTGCCTCACAGCACCAGGGACCCGGGTTCAATCCCAGCCTCAGGTCACTGTCTGTGTGGAGTTTGCATGTCAGAACGCAGAACATAGAAAAAATACAGCACAAACAGGCCCTTCGGCCCACAAGTTGCGCCAGTCATGTCCCTACCTAGGCTTATATATAGGCTTACCCATAACCCTCAATCCTATTAAGTTCCATGTACTCATCCAGAAGTCTCTTAAAAGACCCTATCGAGTTTGCCTCCACCACCACTGACGGCAGCCGATTCCACTCACCCACCACCCTCTGAGTGAAAAACTTACCCCTGACATCTCCTCTGTACCTACTCCCCAGCACCTTAAACCTGTGTCCTCTCGTAGCAGCCATTTCAGCCCTGGGAAAAAAGCCTCCGAGAATCCACCCGATCTATACCTCTCAACATCTTCTATACCTCTATCAGGTCACCTCTCATCCTTCGTCTCTCCAAGGAGAAAAGACCGAGCTCCCTCAACCTATCCTCATAAGGCATGCCAACCAATCCAGGCAACATCCTTGTAAATCTTCTCTGCACCCTTTCAATCATTTCCACATCCCTCCTGTAATGAGGCGACCAGAACTGAGCACAGTACTCTAAGTGGGGTCTGACGAGGGTCTTATAAAGCTGCATCATTATCTCCCAACTCCTAAACTCAATCCCTCGATTGATGAAGGCCAGCACACCATATGCCTTCTTAACCACCTCCTCTACATGCGAGGGCGATTTAAGAGTCCTATGGACCCGGACCCCAAGGTCTTTCTGATCCTCTACACTGCTGAGAGCCTTACCCTTGATATTATACTCGTTCATCCCATTTGACCTGCCAAAATGGATCACTACACATTTATCCAGGTTGAAATCCATCTGCCACTTCTCCGCCCAGTTCTCCCCGTGTCTGCATGGGTTTCCTCCGGGTGCTCCGGTTTCCTCCCACAATCTGAAAGATGTGCTGATTTGGTGCATTGACCCGAAGAGGCGCTGAAGCGTGGCGACTAGGTCAATTTTGCAATAACTTCATTGCAGTGTTAATGTAAGCCTTACTTGTGACTAATAAATAAACTTTAACTTTACCTCCACAGATAAAATTCCATTTTTAATGTTCTACATTCTAGCCTATGCTGCTAAAATTACCTTAGTGCTCTGGGCTTGTCCTAAGATTGTGAAAAGCGCCATAACAGATGCATAATAGATAACGGCAGAAGTAATTTTCTTCCTTCGGATGTGGACAGCATGTTGTTTATTGCCCGTTCAGAGATAATAACATAGTGAGGCACTGAAAGCACATGTAGGCCACACTGGGGCACCTTCCCTTTCCCAAAGGCATTGGTGATGAGCTGACTTTTTAACGCCAATTTTACAATGAATCCAACATATTGAATTCCATGGAACTTGATCTCATAACCTCTGCAGTGTTCATTCTAGCACATAGAAACATCACGCCATCATACTCGGGCTTTCGGGTTCCAGTCACTTTTGAATTGTTTGGTGTGAAACTACAATCTTTGAAATTTGCAATCTCTAATTGGGAGCAATCCCTTGCATGACTCTGTCATTTTGTTTGCCATCTTTCAGGAATTTTTGTACCCTTCATATTAAGGGATGGGGAGAGCGCACTGCAACTTTTAGCATCCATTTTCAGCACTTAAGGCTTTCAGGTCAGGTAAAATGCACCCTCTACATAGTAAAGATCTCTCTTTCCCACTGGACAATGTTCCATAATACCGCAACCACATAAAAGCAACAACATTTCCATTTCCTTATGGTCTGACTGCTGAGGCCTCTAGAATCAGTCTTTCCCGCGAGTTACTCAGCTTGATGTTGTGGTAAGTACACTTCAGACAATCATCTCTTGCTCTTATTGTAACGTTCACACAAGTTATCCGAATAATAGTTTGAGGAAATATTTTAACATTATACTGTTGTTATGTAGGAAATGCAGCAGCCAATTTAAGAACATAAGAACATAAGAAGTAGGAGCAGGAGTAGGCCATCTAGCCCGTCGAGCCTGCCCCGCCATTCAATAAGATCATGGCTGATCTGAAGTGGATCAGTTCCACTTACCCGCCTGATCCCTATAACCCCTAATTCCCTTACCAATCAGGAATCCATGTATCCGTGATTTAAACATATTCAACGAGGTAGCCTCCACCACTTCAGTGGGCAGAGAATTCCAGAGATTCACCACCCTCTGAGAGAAGAAGTTCCTCCTCAACTCTGTCCTAAACTGACCCCCCTTTATTTTGAGGCTGTGCCCTCTAGTTCTAGTTTCCTTTCTAAGTGGAAAGAATCTCTCCATCTCTACCCTATCCAGCCCTTCATTATCTTATAGGTCTCGATAAGATCCCTCCTCAGCCTTCTAAATTCCAACGAATACAAACCCAATCTGCTCAGTCTCTCCTCATAATCAACACCCCTCATCTCTGGTATCAACCTGGTGAACCTTCTCTGCACTCCCTCCAAGGCCAATATATCCTTCCGCAAATAAGGGGACCAATACTGCACACAGTATTCCAGCTGCGGCCTCACCAATGCCCTGTACAGATGCAGCAAGACATCTCTGCTTTTATATTCTATCCCCCTTGCGATATAGGCCAACATCCCATTTGCCTTCTTGATCACCTGTTGCACCTGCAGACTGGGTTTTTGCGTCTCATGCACATTTACACACAACAAGCTCCCACAAACAGCAATGTGACAACAGCCAGGCATGGTGGCACTGCTGCCTCACAGTGCCGGGGTCCCGGGTTCGATTCCAGCCTTGGGTCTTTGTGGAGTTTGCATGTTCTCCCTGTGTCTGCGTGGATTTCCTCCGAGTGCACTCCCGAGATGTGTAGGTTAGATGGCTTAGACATGGTGAATATGCGGGGTTACGGTACAGGGCGGGGAGAGGGCCTGGGCAAGTTACTCTGTCAGAGAGTCAGTGAAAATTTGATGGGCCAAATGGCCTCCTTCTGCACCGTAGGGATTCTGATTCAATCTGTTTTTTGTCATGTCGATTCAAAGAACAAAGAACAATACAGCACAGGAACAGGCCCTTCGGCCCTCCAAGCCTGCAGCTTGATTCAGAGATAAATATTGTCCGAGGACACCAAGGGCAACTCATTTTCCCTTTGAAATGGTGACATGGGATATTTCACAACTGCTTCAGGGGGCAGATCGGGCCTTCCTCGAAAGTCTTGTCAGAAGGATGAAGCCTCTGACATTACCAGCACCCTCTCAGTACTTCATTGGAGTTTCAACATTGATACAAGCAAATTACTGCAGATGCTGGAATCTGAAACCAGAAGAGAAAATGCTGGAAAATCTCAGCAAGTCTGCCAGCATCTGTAGGAAGAGAAAAGATAAGAGCTGACGTTTCGAGTCCAAATGACCCTTTTTTCAAAGCACCTGATTTAACAAAGGGTCATCTGGACACGAAACATCAGCTCTTTTCTTTTCTCTCCTGCCAAACCTGCTGAGATTTTCCAGCATTTTCTCTTTTGGATTCAGCATTGATACATGTGCCCACAACCTGAGCCACAGCTTTGAATATTAACTTTGTTTAATGTTACAGCCAATACTCTGGAGCTGGGTTGAGATGGTCCAATTCATTTCACATGAGACTCTCCCAGCTAGTTTTTATTCCAACAATCAGGACTGAATTTGGACCCAGGTTCCAGAAGTGGACCAACACGGCATGGTAACAGGGCAGCATTGTGGCACAGTGGTTAGCACTGCTGCCTCACAGCGCCAGGGACCCGGGTTCAGTTCCAGCCTCAGGTCACTGTCTGTGTGGAGTTTGCACATTCTCCCCGTGTCTGCGTGGGTTTCCTCTGGGTGCTCCAGTCCACTCCCATAGTCCAAAGAAACCTACGGGTTAGGTTGATTGGCCATGCTAAATTGACCCTAGTTTCAGGGGGATTAGCAGGGTAAATACGTTGGTTTACAGGAATCGGGTCTGCATGGGATTGTGGTCGGTGCAGAATTAATGGGCCAACTGGCCTCCTTCTGCACTGTAGGGATTCTATGATAAAAACACAGCAATAATCGGCCACATTCGCCAATTGCCATTTCATGCCATGGGGCGGCACGGTAGCACAGTGGTTAGCACTGCTGCCTCACAGCGCCAGGGACCCGGGTTCGATTCTTGGCTTGGGTCACTGTCTGTGTGGAGTTTGCACATTCTCCTCGTGTCTGCGTGGGTTTCCTCCGGGTGCTCCGGTTTCCTCCCACAGTCCAAAGATGTGCGGGTTAGGTTGATTGGCCATGCTAAAATTGCCCTTTGTGTCCTGAGATGCGAAGGTTAGAGGGGTTAGCAAGTAAATATGTAGAGATATGAGGGTAGGGCCTGGGTGGGATTGTGGTCCGTGCAGACTCGATGGGCCAAATGGCCTCTTCCTGCGCTGTAGGGTTTCTATGATTCTATGATTTATGTTTTTAAAATAAAGAAGCACAAGAAAGCCACCAATGACTCTACTTTCTCAGGAGGCTAAGGAGACTTGGCGTGTCTGCAATGATTCTCACCAGCTTTTACAGATGCACCATAGAAAGCAATCTTTCTGATTGTATCACAGCTTTGTATGGCTCTTGCTCAGTCCAAGACCGCAGAAAAAATACAGAAGTCTGAGGACACGTACCAGCCGACTCAAGAACAGCTTCTTCCCTGCTGCCATCAGACTTTTGAATGGACCTACCTTTTATAAAGTTGATTTTTCTCTACACCCTACCTATGACTGTAACACTACATTCTGCACCCTCTCGTTTCCTTCTCTATGAACGGTATGCTTTGTATAGCGCACAAGAAACAATACTTTTGATAATAATAAATCAAATAAATAATACATTTGACAATAATAAATCAAATCAAATATTATTTTAAAAAAGACCTAATCCTGCTCTCTCTGCCTAAAATAAGTTAAAGTTTCAAACTCATTATGTAGAAGCCCTAATCCGGGAGTCATTCTGTAAAGAGGGTGGACCATAGATGTAGCATTTCTACTCAAACAGATGCAATGGAACTGCTGATCCAATTTCTTAGCAAATCTGAGTTTGGTAGATTCCTGCTGCCTATTAGCAACATGAACCATAAGCAGGAAAGGCTGAAGGATGTGCCAGAGGCAAGGGGGGAACTTGATCATACGTTGAGACTGATGAAGTGATGCCATTCCTGGTGCAATCCTACTTTACTTTGCCATTTTTCTTTCCCTCACCCACTCCTTGATCTGTCCAGTAGGATAAGGGTTTCTTTATATCACAGCAGGTACGGGTAAATTTAAAAAAAGGTTGTTCTTTGTTAGGCTTTGTGAGGGATTTGAGCTTTTACCTGTGAGGAGAAAACTGTGGTTTTGCTACCTATTGATTACTCTATTGTTTACAATGCTTGGCATTTATATCACAGAGGCTATTCGGCTCAAATAGGCCTGTGCAATAGGCATCTGTGTTTCTCACAGAAATTCTGATGTCCAAGTGAAGTGGTTCAGCGTTGTAGGCAATTGATGAAACTGGCTTAGTAAGGAAACATAAACCAGCCAAGTATCAATGCAGTCACAGAGTGCCACCATTGAATCCATAATTGTTCTCTCTCAAAGCTACATAGCACAAGCCAGATGTTGTGACCTGTTGCGCTTTTTATTAAAGGATCTATCTTAAAGCAATGGGAGGTGTCTTTTTGAAAGTTGGTGTTGTGTTGTTGTCATGTAAGCATGCCTTCCTTATCTGAATACCTGCAGTGAACTATTTCTGAATTTAGTCAGTAGCAGAAATGGGACTTTCAATACATCAGGATGGCAAAGTTCCCACCCCTCGGTTCTCTACACAGGGCAGGGATCTTGGAGTAATCTGTTCCCACAGCTCAGCAACTGCATTGTCAATTCAGCCAGTCAATTTCCCCGGCTTTCCATCAGGACTGCTTTTCACATTCTTGCTGAAATGATGTAGGGGACAAGAGAAAACCGACAAGACAGGGCAGCTGGCAACGCGCTAACTCTGGTCAAACAAAGGGCCAGTTTCACTGCTTCCTGTGGGCCCAACCCTTCCTCCTGATTGAGTAGACCTTAAGGATGATGGTGGTGAGTAGGAATCACTGGAATCCACCTGTGGTGTCAGCCAGCGAGTAGTCACAGGAACTGGGTACTCATTTGACTTGCCACAAGTGATATGTCCTGAGACTTCAGCATAAAGTCAAGGCTGAAGCTCCAGTGCAGTTCTGAGAGAGTGCTGCACTATTGGAGGTGCTGTCTTTCAGATGAGGCCCTATCCACCCTCTCAGGTGGATGCAACACATCCTATGGCACTATGTTGGCACAGGACAGAAGATTTCTCCCCAGTACTCTGGGCAATATTTATCCCTCAAGGTCACAGAAACAGATGACCTGGTCATTATAACCTTGCTGTTTGTAGGACCTTCCTGTGGACAAATTGGCTGCTGCCACATTGCCTTCATTATAGTAGTGGATTACACTTCACAAAGTACTACATTAGCTATAGAGTGCTTTGGGGTATTCTGAAGTGGTAAACATTGACATAAAAATGCAGATCTTTTGGTGGGGGTTAGTCACTGGGAACTGGCTTTGTCAATTTAACGTTAATTGTGTTAAAATTAAGTTACTTTCTTAGCATACCTAATTCCATCCAAATGCGTTACACATATGGGATTTCAGCCTCTCTGACTGCGGTGCTGAGGAATTGTACATAGGTTGACCATGATTTAATTGAATCATGGAATCCCCGCGTGCAGAAGGAGACCATTTGGCCCATCAAGTCTGCACTGACCACAATCCCACCCTATCCCCACAACCAAATGCATTTACCCTAACTAGTCCCCCTGTCACTAAGGGGCAATTTAGTATGGCCAATCCACCTAACCTGCGCATCTTTGGACTGTGGGAGGAAACCAGAACACCCAGAGGAAACCCACCCAGACACGGGGAGAATGTGTAAACTCCGCACAGACAGTGACCCAAGCCAGGAATCGAACCCGGGTCCCCGGCGCTGTGAGGTAGCAGTGCTGACCACTGCGCCACCCCCCCCCTATGCCACTGTGCCGCCCCAGTGCAGCATTAAAAAATAGGGATTATAGGTGACCAAGAAACCATCTCCAGAGCATGTTGGATTGCAGAGCTCTTTAAATTTATTTTAATGTTGGCAGGCCTACCAAGCTCGAACTTTGAGCTTTTGTAAAAACTTCTTGAAATAGGAAAAAATAACCTGCTACCTGAGTAGTTAAAGTCTCATTGAAAGTGTACAAGGGATGTCTGAACCCAGTTATCACAAAATCAAATTGTGTGTGCCAGAGATGTTTGCAAAGGAACATAAGGCAAGCAATAAACAAAGAAAAAGTGAAAGAATTAATACATAATGAGATAGAATCTACAGTAAATAAACAAGCCGTAAGGTCCAACTGGTCAATAATGTGTTCACATTCCATATGAGTCTCTCCTCCTTTTAATTACCCTCTTCCCACCCTGCCTCCATAGTAACTCCTCCCTCATGTATGCATTGAAATGCCAGTGGTCTTTATTTCCTTTTCTAAATAGAGATCATGACCGTTGTAGTTCAACTTGTTCAGAACTATGGTTAGACTACACTGGAAATATGGCGAAATAATGCGCCTAGTTTGGGGGCGTTTAAGAGATCCGTAGATAGGTTCATGGACGAAAAGAAATTCGTTTAGGTTGGAGGGTCACAGTTTTTTTTTAACTGGTCGGTGCAACATCGTGGGCCGAAGGGCCTGTTCTGCGCTGTAATGTTCTATGTTCTATGTTCTATGTTGTGATCTCCCTTTGGATCAAGGGAGTGAAGGCACTGGAGATAGATACCACACAGATTCACAAGAACTGAGAGCATTTAACTCTCTGAACAGCCTAGGGCACTTTTCTCTGGAAAAGCGAAGCCTGACAGGATGGAAGTCTTTAAGATTATGAAGGGGTTCAATAGTTCCAAAAGTCACTATTTAAAGAAATTTTTCCGTCATTCCTTATTTGATCTGTTGGCAGCCATCTTTGATTTATGGCCTCTTATTCTGGACTCACCACAAACAGAAACTATTTCCACCCCATGTTTATAATGATGGAGAGTGAAAGTTGACAGACTTACAGCACACATTTAAATAACTCCACCCGATGCCTTTGAGAATGCACAGAATAGCCCCGCCTCGAGCCAGTGCTGTTATCACAATCTTACCAAAGGAAGAAAAGCCCAATAAGAAGTGAAGGAGGAGAGTTGCCTGTGGCCTAGTCCCTGCATGTATGATAAGGACAGACTATTATCTTGGTGATGGGCACGGGCAAGGTGCTTGTGTAGCCTCCTGCATGCTTTCAACCTGTGTCATGCCCGTTGGTGATGGATTGCTGTAAGAGCAGGGTCAGTGCTCCGTTTGGACTTCTAGAGCCCAAACCACAACAGTCAATCTGTAGGCAGCCTCTCACCCAGCGAGCCAGATAATATTTGTGAAAAGTCCCAGTTTCCATTCATTTCTGTGGAAGCCTATTCAGCGAGAGTCAGAGGTCAGCCTGTCCCCTCTTAAAGGTACATCAGGGAGTTTGTTCTTACGCTCCAGAAATCATTCCTTTGGATTATACCCACAGTATAGTCATTGTCTTAGGTGTAAATATTATACATGTTTTCACGCTTTAATGCAAACCAATATCAAATTAGAATAAACTGATCTGTTATCCTCCCTCAGGTATAAAGATGGTAATATATCTCCTCAACTACTTCACCATGGCAACCCTTTATTATGGAAATTAGTGTTTCCATGTTCCCGTTGCAAATATTAATGGTTATTTTGATATTAGTATTTTGTTTAGACAGAGCATCTTAATAGCTTATTATTTTTAACAATTCGCATTAAGCTCTTTGAATTCCCTCAAAGTTGAAAGAAGCCAGCATATCATAAATTTGACATTAAGTTCTTATGATCTAGAGATTTTTACATGAGATAATGCTTCTAAAGAAGACAGTCATTTGTGTTATAATTGTTTGGTATTATGCCCATTTTCCAAGCAGAAAACACATCTATTTTGTGGCGCAATATCCCACACTCCAAGGAAGCCTGAAATTTGGTCTAACCCCATACTGCATTGGACAATTTTATTCTGATGTCTCGAAGAGGCCACCATTGGGCCCCTGATATGTGCTCATTTCTTGAATTTACTAGGTCAACTACAAGACAGCACAGTGGCACAGTGGTTAGCTCTGCTGCCTCACAGCGCCAAGGACCCAGGTTCAATTCATGGCCTGCGTCACTGTTGTGCAGAGTCTGCACGTTCTCCCCGTGTCTGCGTGGGTTTCCTCCAGGTGCTTCAGTTTCCTCCCAGTACAAAAGACATGCTGGTTAGGTGGATTGGCCATGCTAAATTCTCCTGCAGTGTACCCGAACAGGTGCTGAAATGTGACAACTAGGGAATTTCCACAGTAACTTCATTGCAGTGTTAATGTAAGCCTACTTGTGACACCAATAAATAAACTTTAAACTTTAGTTCAAGTTGCCTCATTTCCTGTAAAGCATTCAGGATGTCCCAGAGGTTGAGAAAGTTGCTTTCACCATTGGTAAGTTGTTTCACCTGTGGCTCACTTGGTCAGCATGCCTGCCTTCGATGTGTGCGGGTTCAAATCCAGCTCCAGAAGCTTTGAGCACATAACCAAGGCTGGCACTCCTGAATGGTACTGAGCAAGTGTCAGAGGCTTGCTTTCTTTCAGTAAGAAGTTAGACTGAGCCCCTGCCTGCTATCCCGAGGTAATATACAGAAATTCAAAGGGATTCTTTGAAGCAGAACAAGATTTATATTTTACGCATTTATCCCTCAATCAACATCACTTTAACAGATCATCTGGTCATGATCTCATTGATATTTCTGGGATCTTGCTGTGTGAAGATTGGCTACAGTACATCATCATCTCATTCACTAACTGTAATGCAGTTTGGGACATCCTGACTTCATGACAGGTTCTATATAAATGCAAGCCATTCTTTCTGCCAGATTTTTGTTTATTCATTGATGGGATATGGGCATCACTGGCTGGCCAGCATTGATTCGGGGCGGCACGGTAGCACAGTGGTTAGCACTGCTGCTTCACAGCTCCAGGGTCCCGGGTTCGATTCCCGGCTTGGGTCACTGTCTGTGTGGAGTTTGCACATTCTCCTCGTGTCTGCGTGGGTTTCCTCCGGGTGCTCCGGTTTCCTCCCACAGTCCAAAGATGTGCGGGTTAGGTTGATTGGCCAGGTTAAAAATTGCCCCTTAGAGTCCTGAGATGCGTAGGTTAGAGGGATTAGCAAGTAAAATATGTGGGGGTAGGGCCTGGGTGGGATTGTGGTCGGTGCAGACTCGATGGGCCGAATGGCCTCCTTCTGCACTGTAGGGTTTCTATGATTTCTATGATTTCTATGATTTCTATGATTGCCCATCCCTAGTTGCCCTTAGTGTAGTTGAGAGTCAACCACTTTGCTGTGGGTCTGGAGTCATACGTAGGCCAGGCCAGGTAAGGATTTCCTTCCCTAAAGGACATTAGATTTTTCCGGCAATCGACAATGGTCATCAGTAGATTTTAATTCCAGATTTTTTTTATTGACTTCAAATCTGTCATGGTGGGATTTGAACCTGAGTTCCCAGAACATTAGCTGAGTTTCTGGATTAATAGTCGACTAATAATACCACTAGGTCATCATCTCCCCCGTTCCTCATTTGCAAGGAGCTGTAGGTGCAATCATAATTCTTGTGGAGCTGTACCCTTTATGACAAGAAAAAAAGTAAGAAATGACAATTAAGTCTGATGTTAAACGCTTTTGTGCAACATATAATTTTACTGCACTGAAGATTATCTGGTTAAATTGAAATTTTTTAATCACTCAAATGGGAGCAAGTTGGTGAATTGTTGTTTGATATGTTTCTTATTATAGTGTGCCAGGGAACGAATGCAGGAGCTTTACCTGAAACCTTTTATTACTCAGGGAGTTTATATATCATAGAAATCATAGAAACCTACAGTACAGAAAGAGGCCATTCGGCCCATTGAGTCTGCACCGACCACAATCCCACCCAGGCCCTACCCCCATATCTACCCACTAATCCCTCCAACCTACGCATCTCAGGACACTAAGGGCAATTTTTAGCATGGCCAATCAACCTAACCCGCATATCTTTGGACTGTGGGAGGAAACCGGAGAACCCGGAGGAAACCCACGCAGACACGAGGAGAATGTGCAAACTCCACACAGACAGTGACCCAAGCCGGGAATCGAACCCAGGTCCCTGGAGCTGTGAAGCAGCAGTGCTAACCACACTGCTACCGTGCCGCTCTATATATCAATGATAAAAATTTCTGTCCCCTCTTTGTGTTTATAGTACTAACTGTCTGTGGGAAAGTCTCTGGGCTCCAAAGCCACAAGTGGTACAACAGTGGACAATAAATTTCTGAAGCCTCCTCATTCAGAAAAAAAAAGGAAACCTGTGTTGGCAAAATATTGTGCAGTCTGCGGGGCCCCTGGCAAGTTTACATCCTTTACTCACCTTGGCAAACTGCTTGAAAGCGGTATCAATAACCGCTTGTTCAACAAATGGGGGATAGAAAACAGTGAAAATGAGATAATCAAAATTAAAATGGGTCACTTTCTTATAACTTGGACTTCATTTGGCTTCCCCAATGTTCCATATCAAATAAATTAAGATATATAGACCAAAAAAATCCCCTGTTCAATGCCTGTACATGCTGAATTAGGTGATCCCAGTTAGGGAGGTTTTCGGGACAATTGATCCACACATCCATGACTAAGACTTGGAGCAAATCAGCCAGTTTTCCTATTCCATTGATTTCTGGGCAAATGAGCATGGGAGGGCATCAGGTGAGGGCAGTAGGGCAGTGCTGTCTCCCATGGTACATTTGCTTGTAGTCACTCAATGTCCAGCATCTCAAACAATGAATGGCCAAACTGTTGGAAGGCACACATCATCAATGGAACCACATCACTGTGTAAGAAAATCATAGAATCCCTACAGTGCAGAAGGAGGCCATTTGACCCATCGAGCCTGCACAGACAATAATCCCACCCAGGCCCTATCCCCTAATCCCTCACATTTACCCTGCTAGTCCCCCTGACACTAAGGGGAAATTTTAGCATGGTCAATTTTAGCATGGCCAATCAACCTAACCTGCATATCTTTGGACTGTGGGAGGAAACTGGAGAACCCGGAGGAAACCCACGCAGACATGGGGAGAACGTGCAAACTCCACACAGACAGTGACCCAAGCCAGGAATGGAACCCAGGTCCCTGGCGCTGGAAGGCAGCAGTGCTAACCACTGAGCCACCATGCTGCCATTGGGGTTGGGATCCATTTGAACCATTTGACTGAATAACTTCTCCACAGGCTTTGGCTGCTCTCTCCAGTAAGTCAGTGGATGAGGTGACCTTCTGGATCATCACCAGGCCTGTTCCTGTTTCTAGCCAATCCCCAAACATACTTCACAGCAAGCCTTACTGGACGCAATATATAAATTGATGACTTTGAAAAGGCCCTTAAAGCTGGCAGTATGCAGAGATTTCAGGTGTACCTAATACTGAGCTTGATTACATTGACCAAAACTCGCTTTAAACAAAAGGACTTCATCAATCACATCAGACTCAAAAAAAAACAACTATCCTTGAAGAATGCAGCATTTCAGTTCACCTTTATTTAATTTTGGAAAGGGATATATTGAAAGCAAAAACAATAGTGACTGTTATTCAGTTAAATGACAAGAAACATTTTCTGACATTAATTCTGAGCTCAGGTTTATGGAACATCAAAATTGTAAACGCTAAGGCATCCCTCCCTCCCACAAATATCTCTACAAAGTGATGGGAAAATAGACCCAGCAGCTCTCAGCTGATTCATTAGAGCTGTTTATGTCTTTAAATTGGAAATTCAAGACAGAGCAAAGAAGCTTTTGAACATTGCTGTGATGTACTTGCAACTCCAGCATCCACAAACTGTAGTTGCTACGTGTCTGAAAACATGGACCGGATCCAGATACCTGGCTGGATTGGAGTGGGTCCGCATTTCCGTAGCTGCAAATTGTTTTAAAGCCTGAGCCTGAAAAAATAAAATTGTTTTTCTCAGATACTCTCATGGGCCAGATTCCTACAGAATGTAGTGGCTGGTTCAGTGTTTCAGCATGGCACAGTGTTTAGCACTGCTGCCTCACGGTGACAGGCACCCAGGCTCGATTCCCGGCTTTGGTCACTGTCTGTGCAGAGTCTGCATGTTCTCCCCATGTCTGTGTGGGTTTCCTCCGGGTGCTCCGGTTTCCTCCCACAGTCCAAAAGACATGATGGTTAGGCGCATTGGCCATGCTAAATGCTCCCTCAGTGTACCCGAACAGGCGCCGGAGTGTGGCAACTAGGAGATTTTCACGGTAACTTCATTGCAGTGTTAATGTAAGCCTACTTGTGATAACAATAAATAAACTTAAACCAAGAAGTTGGTGATAATTTTCTCCCATTTACGTCATCAATTGGTGTACACGAGTTGACATTAAAATATATTTGATGCAACCAGCACTGTTATTTGGTGCTCAGGTCCAAAGTATTTTTGGTTTTGGAGGGGATGTGTAATTCATTCATTTTTTGACCTGCGCCTTTTGAATTTGCAAACTTGTGCCAGAGATCAGAAGTGGCACACGTGTGGGGAGGCAATGGGAAGTATTGTCTCTGGGCTAGTAATCCAGAGCAGTAAAATCTGGATCCAGTAAAAGTCTAATGATGACCATGAAACCATTGTCAATTGTTGCAATCTGGTGCTATAAGGAAATCTGCCATCTTTACCTGGTGTGGCCTACATGTGACTGTGAAATGATCTAGCATGCCACTCAGCTCAATGGCAATAAATAAATGCCCACATCCCATGAATGAATAAAAAAAAGTTCAGTGGTCCACACCATTGTCAGCTTGATCACTTGAATGTAGTGACCAAGAGAAAAATCCAGTCCAAGTTTGACCAAGTTAGCCTTATCTCCACATTTCAGGTTTAAGCTTGCTCTCCTTGTGAGGTGATGATGGAGCAAAAAAAGGAGAGAAATCACAGAATCCCTACAGTGCAAAAGGAGACCATTTGGCCCATCGAGCCTGCACCGACTCTCCAACAGAGCATCAGAATCCAGATCCTATCCCCATAACCCAAATAATTTACACATCATGGGACAGTAAGGGGCAGTTTAGTTTGGCCAATTAACCTAACGCGCACATCTTTGAAATGATCCGTATCACCCATGTCCAATGAAAATGAAGTTTGTGGGGACGCTTTGCCCAGTGTTATTTTAACAGCAGCTTTTGGGCAACAACTTGCAGTTCCAGGCAGAGGAGAGCCAAGTGGAAATTCAAAAGTTGGGTTCTAATAATGCCATTCAGTCCCTGACCATTTTAATGCATATCCAACATACACAGTTGCAGCACTGTATACCATTTATGAGATGGTACACAGAGCAAGCTCAAGGGGCTGAATGGCTTACTCCTGCTCCTGGATCCAATGTGTTTGGTGCCCAATAACAGCCTTGCCAGCAACACAGTGCCTTAAATGAGCCTATATTTATAAAGAAAGAGAGACTAGCATTTATATAGTACACATCACAGCCACCAGACATCTCAAAGCACTTTAACAACCATTGAAGTACTTCATGATCTGTGGTTGCTGTTGTAATGTAGCCAAGTTGTGCACAGCAGTGTGGTAACAGCTAGATAGTGATTTTGGTTGAAGACTAAATATTGGTCAAGACACTGGGATAACTCCCCTGCTCTCTTTGAAATAGTGCCCGGGATCTTTTACATCCACCTGAGCAGGGAGCTCAGTTTAACTGAAAGGCAGTGCAGTGTCCCCTCAGTACTGCACTGTAGTGCCAGCCTTGGTTTTCTTGAGCTCAAGTCCTGGAGTCATAGAGGTTTACAGCATGGAAATAGCCCAACTTGTCCACGCCGCCCAGTTTGTACCATTAAGCTAATCCCAATTGCCCGCATTTGGCCCATATCCCTCTATATCCATCTTACCCATGTAACTGTCTAAATGCTTTTTAAAAGGCAAAATTGTACTCGCCCCTACTACTACCTCCAGACATTCACTGCCCTCTGAGTGAAAAAATTGCCCCTCTGGACCCTTTTGAATCTCTCCACTCTCACCTTAAACTTATGCCCCTCTCGATTTAGACTCCCCTACATTTGGGAAAAGATGTTGACTATCTACCTTATCTATGCCCCTCATTATTTGTAGACCGCTATAAGGTCATCCCTAAGCCTCCTACACTCCAGGGAAAAAAGTCCCAGTCTATCCAACCTCTCCTTATAACTCAAACCATCAAGTCCCGGTAGCATTCTAGTAAATCTTTTCTGCACTGTTTATAGTTTAATAATATCCTTTCTATAATAGGGTGACCAGGACTTTACACAGTATTCCAAGTGTGGCCTTACCAATGTCTTGTACAACTTCAACAAGACTTCCCAACTCCTGTATTCAATGTTTTGACCAATGAAACCAAGCATGCTGAATGCCTTCTTCACCACTCTGTCCACCTGTGACTCCACTTTCAAGGAGCTAAGGACCTGTACCCCTACATCTCTTTGTTCTATAACTCTCCCAATGCCGTACATTAACTGATTAAGTCCTGCCCTGGTTCAATCTACCAAAATGCTTCGCCTCGCAACTCCATCTGCCATTCATCAGCCCACTGGCCCAACTGATCAAGATCCCGTTGCAACCCTAGATAACCTTCTTCCACTATGCCACCAATCTTGATGTCATCCTCAAATTTACTAACCATGCCTCCTAAATTCTCATCCAAGTCATTAATATAATTGACAAATAACAATGTCAATTGGAGTGGTACTTGAATGCTGAAACCTTGGGACTTCTTTAACCACCTTGGAGCCACTCTTTAACCAGTTGCAAAGAATTGTTCTCGGTGATGGCTCAGCCACTTCATTTGCCCTCCCAAGCCCATCCCTTCAGTTTTGTTCATGAGACCCGGGAGTTAAAATAGCCGAGGCCCACACCAGAAAGTTGGAGAAAGGCTGTTGACTATTCTGTCCATCCCACCTTGCCTCTTGCTCAAATTTAAAGTGGGGGCTCATGGCTTTCCCTGTATTATTCCTTTGAACTATCTTCTACCTCCTCCTCCCCATCATTTATTATTCTCTGCTTGACTTGTATATGGTTTAATCACCAATAAATATAAAACAAATTCTGGTCACTAATAGATTCTGTGAGAAGGATCAGTGCCACAACATAATCACACCTCCACTGCATTCGTTACCAATTATAAAAACATGCATTTATACGGCATTTAATACAGGAAAACATCCCAAAGTGTTTCACAGGAGTGAGTACAAATCTTGACAGCAAGACAAAGAGATGTGAAAGAAGAGACTAAAAATTTGATCGAAGGTTTGAAGGAAGGTCTTTAGAAAAGGAGTGAGAGATTTGAAATGGAGAACTTGAGGGATGGAGTTCCAGACCTTGGAGCCCAGATGACTTAAAGGCCAGTGGTGGGACACAGAGATTGTGGATGCATTCAAGGCCCGAGTTGGAGGAAGACAGTGTTCTCCGAGGATTGAAGAAGGTCACACAGATAGGGAGGGACAATTCCTCAAAGAGGAATTTGAAAACAAGGAGGAGACAGTTAAAATGCAGCTGTTGTTTAACCGGGGGCCAGTGTAGGTCAACAGCAGTAATGGGTGAGCAGGACTTGTTTATGGGTTAGGATTGTAAACTCAGTGAAAAACCTGAATCCAATATTAAAGGAACCGAGAGCATCATTATTTATTAGATGGCTTATTAAAATATGTTTGTAATTGGCTGTATTCCAGGTGCACTTTGTTCAATTTTATTTTACTACATTTTGTGGAGGCTCCTACAATTATTCAGTTGGCAAATGTTCTCCCCCCAACCCTCCATGTGAAACTGAGGCACGAGAAAGATCACATAGGCCCCAGGCTCAATTCCTGATTGTAATGGCAGTCAGAAGAGTTCACCTTGAACCAGACAGGGAAGAAAATCAGTCCAGATTCCCGCTTTTGATTGCTTCTCCCAGAAACTGTGTATTTGTGGATGTCAGTACTACATGCCGTTGTGATTCTGTTTGTGGTTGAATAATGCGCAGACACTTACTGTCCGGCCTAATAGAAGCCCAATGGCCACTCGGGATTGGGTATTGGAAGTTGCAGTAAGGAGTCTAACAACACCAGGTTAAAGTCCAACAGGTTTATTTGGTAGCAAACGCCACTAGCTTTCGGAGCGCTGCTCCTTCGTCAGGTGATGGGAGATCTGCTAACAAACAGCAAATAAGGCATATAAAGACACAAACTCAATTTACAGAATAATGAATAATGATTGGAATGCGAGTCTTTACAGCTAATCAAGTCTTAAAGGTACAGACAATGTGAGTGGAGAGAGCATTAAGCACAGGTTAAAAAGATGTGTATTGTCTCCAGCTCTCTCCACTCCCATTGTCTGTACCTTTAAGACTTGATTAGCTGTAAAGACTCGCATTCCAATCATTATTCTGTAAATTGAGTTTGTGTCTTTATATGCCCTGTTTGCTGTTTGTTAGCAGATCTCCCACTCACCTGACGAAGGAGCAGCGCTCCGAAAGCTAGTGGCGTTTGCTATCAAATAAACCTGTTGGATTTTAACCTGGTGTTGTTAGACTCCTTACTGTGTTTACCCCAGTCCAACGCCGGCATCTCCACATATTGGAAGTTGGCCAGTGTCAATGGAACCACATGAGCGTCAGCACCTGCCGGACAGGAGGGAAAAAATATTTTCCAGGAAATCAGTCTCCTGAATTTAGCCCATCCTGCCTTCCTCACCCTGTTCCTGGGGAGGTTTGAATGTTAGACACAACACAGCTGCAGCTTGGAGGGGGAGGGGTGGCGAATGTAATGTGTCCGTCGTCGCCTGATTTGCTTATGGGTTAAAAATAAGCAAAAAAAAAATCATGCAAATGATTCTGAGAAAACAGTCTGATTAAGAAATTCAGATAATGTTGCAACTTGCAAATTTGAAACTTGGAATTCATTATTGTCTCAACCCACCACCATCCAGGAATTCTTCTTTCTCATTGCTTCCATTTTTTTATTATTGAAGAAAAATTAAATCTGACCTATTTACTTTTCCAGTAACTGTTGCCATGGCCAACGTTCAGGGATTATCATTGCAGGATTGCCATAGCTAAGACCACCATGACAGGCTTCCAGTAACAATTAATCTGATTTAGGTACCTGTGCTGTAATATGTTCAGGACTAAGTCACTTCCTTCAGATGTGTGGGGAACTACCTAAGGAATTGATACTGTGGCTGTGACTCTTCAGCACATGGATTACTTGCTGTTTATCAGCTTCCTTACAGAACGCAGGAAGGAACATGGCTTTAGTGCTGTTGCTCCTGCCTCTGAGTTAGAAGCCTGTGGCATCACAGACCCACTCTGAGGACTTGAGCACATGATGCTGGCTGACTGCTGGCATAGTACTGGGGGAGTGCTGCACTGTTGGGGGTGCTGTCTTTCTGATGAGACTTTAAAGCCTTGTCTGTTCTTGTGGACAGATGTGTAAGAGCCTCTGACACTATTTGAAGAACAGCTGACAAAGCTCTCCAGTCTCCAAGGGCAAAAACCTGCACGTATGCAGTGCCTTAATAAAATATCCAGCTTTCCTTCAACAACACAGGGGATCTTGTTTGTCGCTGTTTGTAGAACCTTGCTTCGTGGTAATTAGTTGCCACATTTCCTACATACAACCCTATAGAATTACTTTATTGGGTGCTGAGCACTTTTGGACATCCTAAACTTGTGAAATTAACTGAATAAGTGCACAGTTCTTGCTGTGAACAGTTCTGCAGTGTCTCTGTGGATAACTGGACGCACTGTTATGATTAATCACTGTTGATTGGCAGTTTACATCGGTGACATACAACGATCAGCCATGGACCTCAATTGTGGCATTGCCAGCAAAAGATTATTTCAAAACGAGCCCCCCAATAGAGCTGGTTAACAAATATATCACCTAGCTCGACACTAACTCACTGGGTTTTCTATTGACTATTCCCTACTGTTTTCTGAGGCAGCTAGTCTCAGCGTGAAAGTGGCTGCCATTCACTTTAACACGCCTGACCGAGAGAGGCTGGAAAATAACTCGAGGCCTCTACTCCCCATCTTCAAACTCCTGCTGCAAAGTGCCCAACGACACTATTATATGTCTCTTATCCACATCCCACAGTGTGACACACTGGGCATCCCATCTTCACATTAAGACACAGCATTCAGAGTTTCTAAGTAATACATTGTGTAACGAGGAATCAAGATGCATCCCAATGAATGAGATTTTAAATGGGAGTGGAGAACCAGATGCTCGAGGTTGTGAAAGGGTACAAAGGGCAAGTATCAGTCTGTTTCTGAGCAGAGACAGAAAGGTCAGCTGGCCGAAAAGAGAAGCCCAAAGAAAACAGAGACCGGCCAATTGAGGCAACATTCTCAGCCCACTGGCCAAAATCTTCTTGCCCTTCTGGCTGGTAGGAACTTCCAGTCCTGCCCATGGTCCCCCGGCCCCCCTCTGGAGGATGCGAGTCATGGAAAAAGCTGTTGACATCAGTGGGACTGAAAGACCCTGCTACCGGCCAATGGTGGGCTGTCTCTGCCAACTCAAAACACACTGCAGGGAGAATGAGGGGGGCAGAAAATCCCATCCACTGTCTCTCTCTGCAGTGAATGCAACAGAGCCCGCCATGTCAGAGAGACTCTGAAGCCTCAGCAGACAATTCTTAACACAGAGTTGACCATGTCGGCACAAGCTATGGTCTTTTGAAATGGAAGGCTACCACAGGAGTCTGGTTTCATGGATCAATTAACACAGTATTAGAAGGTCACATATTTAAGAGAGGCTGGATAGGCTGGAGTTGTTTTCCTTGGAACAGAAAAGGCTGAGGGGGGACCTAATTGTTGTGTACAAAATTACGAGGGACATAGATAGGGTAGATAGGAAGAAACTTTTCCCCGAAGTACGGCAGTCAATAACCAGGGCGAATAGATTTAAGGTAAAGGGCAGCAGATCAACCTTTTCACCTAGAGGGGGGTGGGAATCTTGAACTCACTGCCTGAGAGGGTGGTAAAGGCAGGAACCCTCAACATTTAAGAAGCATTTGGATGAGCACTTGAAACGCCATGTCATACAAGGTTACAGACCAAGTGCTGGAAATTGAAATTAGAAAAGATAGGTGTTTGATGGCTGGTGCAGACATGATGGGCTGAAGGGCCTGTTCTGTGGTGTAAAATTCTAATCACATAAAGAAATAAAGACAAGGTTAGAAAATATCTTTTATGCCAAGGATGCGGAATGCTCTGTCGCAAATTCATGTTAAAGCAAAGTCTGTAAAGTATTTTAAAAGAGAATTAGGCAGTTGCTTCAAAAGTAAATATTAAAGGAAATGGAGAGTGGGATTAGATCAAGTGGTGCATGGAGAGGAAAACACCCACACACAGTAGGTGGGTCCAATGGCCTGTTTCATAATGCCTATCTGCCCCAATCAGTGAGTAATCCTCACATGGCCACTTGCCTGAGGTGAAGGTAAGTGCTGACTGTCTGAGGAATTGTACTTCAGGAAGGAATCAAAACTTTCAGGAGACAGGAGAATATTAACACAGTAATTTGGCATTAAAATGATACTGTATTGTATTGTAGCTATAAAGTATTATAGGGTGTTATTGATTGTGGAATAGCAGCATATTCAACTCTCTCCTTGAAGTGATTGCAGTCAGCAAATTGGCAGAGTCAATCATGCTTTATCAATGGTCCAAATGACTGTGATGAAATGTTTAATATTCCACATCCTGTTCTAAGGCCAGATGTTCCAAATGTTTTAACATTAGGCCCAGTTGGCTTTGCCAAGACTATTTTGTCCAGTTCTTATAGAAAAAAAAATTCAATTTGTATTCTTTTAATGCAAAAACTAAATTGACCAAGCAATGACATGTACTCTGCAGGCCGAAACCAGAATTTACAACTATTTCCTGTTTTCAGTAAGGAGATGGTCTGGGAGCAGAGCATCCTTTAAGATTTGCTATTAAATTAGATGTTGAATATTTCAATGTCATGCTTACTTAATCCAAAAGATCTTCAAGATGAAGCTGAATGTGTCCGAACCTGCTTTGTTGAACTTAAGCAAACAGACTTTTTATGGTTAATTGAATTTGGCATGTCGATTGACAGAAATTCTGCATGATTTAGTTTTGAATCACAGTGCCCAATACTAAAAGTGCTACTTTTTGACAGATTGCCTCCACACAATTTTCTTCCCTTCGATCCTTGACATCCCTGAAAGTACAGTCTTATTTTTGGTATTGGCTTTCCACAGTTATCTTAGCCACCTTAAGGATAAACATTTAATTCTCTTTGCTTTCATGTAAGGTTTTCACGTGTTCTTTTTTACCTGTCCTCTGCTTGTGAAGATCGAGTGTCACTGTGCTTTGAGGTACTACCTGTTCCCAGCTTTACGAAGGATGGTCTAGCCACATTGCCAGGAATACTTCATTCATTTGGATTATGCCATACCATCTGTCCCTTGTTGAAAAGTTGGTTTGGGAAAACACCTCTGAACACAAGTCCATGGCCCTCCGGCCTCCCAGCCACATATTTCCTGCCAGTGGGTGGTGGCACATTGTTTGCTAATGGTGGGATTCTCTGGTCCCACTGCTGTCAATGGGAATTCCCATTGACGTCACTCCACACCAGTGGGAACCAGCGGGCAGGGGTGCACTGTCGGCGGGACCAGAGAATCCCGCTGGAGTAAGCAGCTGGAGAATTCAGGCCATATTGTCCTCAAACCCCTATGGAATCTCCAGTCCTGCCGGCAGTGCACCCCTGCCCGCTGGTTTCCCGCTGGTGTGAATCATACAATCATAGAATTCTACAATGCAGAAGGAGGCCATTTGGCCCATCAAGTCTGCATCCACCACAATCCCACCCAGTCCTTATCCCCATAACCCCATGTATTTCCCCTAGCAAGTCCCCCTGACACTAAGGGGCAATTTAGCATTGCCAATCCACATCTTTGCACATCTTTGGACTGTGGGAGGAAACCGGAGCACCTGGAGGAAACCCACGCAGACACTGGGAGAATGTGTAAACTCCAGACGGACAGTAACCCAAGCTGGGAATGGAACCCGGGTCCCTGACGCTGTGAGGCAGCAGTGCTAACCACTGTGCCACCATGACTCCATGTCAATTCTCAGAATGCCTCATTGGCAGAACTTTCACAAAGCAACAAGATTTACTTGGTTGGTAGAGAGAAGGACCCTCTCCATCATGCCCAGAGTCTCTGTCAACCACCATCCATCCTGTCCATCCGTCCAATCACTGCCCTCCTGCTGGAAGGTTCCTTTCCAAAGCAGGTCTCGAAAAATTTGTAGTGGTTTTTGCTCCAAATTCTTCCCCAGCTGCTCAGTGCTGTAAATGTTGTTCCCAAGGGCGCACTCTGAGATAAACATTACCTGCTGCTGGAGGACCATCAGCTCAGTTAAAGATGCTCTTTGGTCTCTCAAAAGTTTCTGTCCTTCCAGTACAATGAACATGTGTTGTGCAGACTGGAACGTTCCAAGGTGCAAGTTTACAAGCAGAACGAAAGACTAAAAGTTTAAAGTTTATTTATTAGTGGCAAGTATGTTTACATTAACACTGCAATGAAGTTACTGTGAAAATCCCCTAGTCGCCACACTCAGGCATCTATTCGGGTACACTGAGGGAGAATTTAGCATGGCCAACGCACCTAACTAGCATGTCTTTCAGACTGTGGGAGGAAACTGGAGCACCCGGAGGAAACCCACGCAGACACAGAGAGAACATGCAAACTCCACACAGACAGTGACCCAATCCGGGAATTGAACCCGGCTCCTCTGCAGTGTGAGGTAGCGGTGCTAACCACCTGCGCCCCGACTAATGCTTGGGGCAGCCAGTTCAGCGGCGCAATGGGAAAGGGTTACTTTCTAAGGCCTTCATGCAGTAATACGCAGAGACATTGAAAACTACTGGCCCTACAACCCACCCATCCCGACCCCCACCCCCAACTCCAACCTCTGCTCTGGGCTATATGCTTGACATAGAATGAGCATTGTAAACACAAGCTGTAATTGTAAGTGTGGCGAGACATCTCAGTGTACCACACACTGGGTTCAAAGAAACTGTTTGCGTTTTGTGTAAATTCAACTTTGAATTGTCACTTTTATAAAGGTTGTGAATAGAATTTATTTTTTTGGAGGAAGAAAAACGAAGTTGAAGCTTCAGAGTTCAGTACGATGGGATGTGATCTATTCATTTACTAGGCCAGTGGACTGGGGGCATGATAACAGAGACAATGCATCATCCTTTCAAACTGATCATCATTTAATGCCCTTTGTACTTCAGCGGCTCTGCGCATTATAGAAAACACTTTCGTGATATCCAAGCAAAATGTAAATTTCTATACTATTTGAATGCTGTCTAATGAATAATGAAGCATGGCTCGAGGACACGTCCATAATGAGGAAACAGTTGATTTGTGCTTTGTGAAGGGAATTTCTATGCATTCACAGCTGCAGTAACATTACCGAAGAAAAGAATTACAAATTATTTCTTGCCTTTTTATTAATCCCTATCAATCCTCTCTACTGCTTCTTTCTCTCCCCGCCCACCCCTTCACCACCCCCCTCCTCTCTCCTCCCCCCCCCCCCCCCCCCCCCCCCCCCCCACCGCCCCTGCCCCAAGGAAAATTAATGATGGCCAAGTGAGATTGTGTGACAAATACATTTTCAAAATATTCAAGCATGTGTTTATCTTACTGGTAAGTAGGAAGGAACATGTCGCGATTAGTACCGAGGTGGCTTAGAGAGCTTTATTTTGGTTTCTGCTTCACTTGCTTGCTGTGAGCTGCATCAGATCCAACAGGGAGGCTTGGTCTCTGTGAATGGGTTGTGCTTGTCGGGGCCGGTGCCATGCTGGGGCCCAACAAAAAATGCAAACGGTCTGCCTCCACCATCTCCCCCCGCCCCCCCCCCGCCCCCCGCCACCCACCTACTCCCCTGCAGGGGCGGATAGCCACATCACCCTAAAGAATTACTGACAGCCAGCAGCAGCTTGGGCACTAGCCAGGAAGCCAAGTGCGGAATAAGCCAGAACCTAGACAAGCGTGAAGAGTCGGGACGCCTGCACCACATAAAGGAGGGTTAGTGGAGGACAAGATCCAGTTCCAAACAATGTGTGGGAAAGGATAATTATGGGGCAGAGGCAATGGACAGCACCAGCAAATGAGATTCCAGGTCACAGGGGGGTCTCTCCAACTATTGTGACCAAGTTTCGGTCAAGGCCCAATCTTGATTTGGTTCGAGTTGTCGGATTCTTTTATGTTTCTTCTTGTGTCACTAGCCATTAAACATTTCTTTGCAATTGTTCTGAAATCACAGCAGGCCCTGGAGTGTGTTGTGTTTGAATTACAAAGAGGGCCACAACTTTGGATGACAATGTTCCCAATTAAGCAGACAAAGGTTCGCAAATGATTATGTATCTGTTCACTTTATTACAGTGGGGATGAGAGGAGTGCACACTTTATCAGGCCCCAAGCTCACAACCATTAATTTCAAAGTTTCATTCACGTACCAAAATGGCCAATTATTTACTTTTGCCGCTGTTCGAACCAGAATAAAAGAGATTTTAACCAGACTTTTTTCAATAAACACAGAATGGTTGGTTTATTACAAAACATAACTTTTTAAATAACAAGCTGCAAGAACTGATCCACACAGCTCTGGAAGTATAACTATCTATCCCTTTTTAAAAATACCCCAGCATGCACATGCACACACACAAACAAAGGACACATAAGTAGGGTCTCTGCAGAGATATGGGGTGAAATTCTCCAGCCTCCCAACTATGTGTTTCCCGGTGGTGGAAGTCAGTGTGCTGTTCGCTAGCTGTGGGATTCTCTGGTCCCGTTGCTGTTGTTAGGATTTCCCTTTGATTCCATTCCACCAGAAGATCCTGCTGGCGTGAAGAGCCGGAAAATCCCACACATAGTTTCGAAAGATATGATTCTGAGAGTATAGAGTTCCCAAATAGTGTCAATGAACAAAAGTTGTGATCTGATAGAATACACCGAGATCAAGTCAAATTCTTTTTGAACGTCTTTCCAATGGATTTCCGTCTCATGTCGTGGTACAATCCGACGGGGGAGTGGCACAGTGGTTAGCACTGCTGCCTCAGAGTGCCAGAGACCCAGGTTCGATTCCTGGCTTGGGTCACTGTCTGTGCGGAATCTGCATGTTTTCCTCGTGTCTGCATGGGTTTCCTCCGGGTGCTCCGGTTTCCTCCCACAGTCCAAAAGACATGCAGGTTAGGTGCATTGGCCATGCTAAATTCTCCCACAGTGTACCCGAACAGGCACCGGAGTGTGGCAACTAGGGGATTTTCATAGAATCATAGAAACCCTACAGTGCAGAAGGAGGCCATTCGGCCCATCGAGTCTGCACCGACCACAATCCCACCCAGGCCCTACCCCCACATATTTACCCGCTAATCCCTCTAACCTACGCATCTCAGGACTCTAAGGGGCAATTTTTTTTTTTAACCTGGCCAATCAACCTAACCCGCACATCTTTGGACTGTGGGAGGAAACCGGAGCACCCGGAGGAAACCCACGCAGACACGAGGAGAATGTGCAAACTCCACACAGACAGTGACCCGAGCCGGTAACTTCACAGTAACTTCATTGCAGTGTTAATGTAAGCCTACTTGTAACATTAATAAATAAACTTTAAACTTTAAAATGTTAAACATTTAACTTTACGGGGCCAGATGACTCTTGCACTTCACCTCAGTGGAACCAACCGACAGTAACCAGGATGTATCTGATTTCTCCCATCTCCCTAGCAGGTATAAAGGTGGAGGTCATTTGAGGAATCCTGAATCACCTCAGCTATCCCAGTGTCAACCAGGAATTGAGCCTGGAAGAGTCCCAATTTCAAACTGCATAGTCCCACTCAGCAATTGAGCAAAGACAAGAACTCCACCAGCTCAAGGGAAGCAAACGCGGTGACCTAGAGACAGGCTGCGGCCGCACCATATACCTGTCAGTCCTTTTTGTGTCTGCCTTGTAGCAATGTTGTGGAGATGCCGGCGTTGGACTGGGGTAAACACAGTAAGAAGTTTAACAACACCAGGTTAAAGTCCAACAGGTTTATTTGGTAGCAAAAGGCCAATAGCCCTGTAGTTCCCAGCACTGAAGGTGCAGATCCAGATACTTTTTAAAGAGTTTAGGGTCTTTGATTCCACCACCAACTTGGGCAGTGAATTCCAGACATCCACCACCCTTTGCGTAAAAATGTTCTTCCTCATATCCCTCTACACCTCTGCCACTCATCTTGAATCTATGTCCCCGGTTCCAGAATTCTCCACCAAGGGAAACAGTTTTATTCTGTCCACTCCATCTCTTCCCCTCATAATTTTAATTCCATGGCACTATTTCAAATAAGAGTGAGATAGCCCCAGTGTCCAAACCAATATTTATGGTAGCAAATTCTGGTGGTATGGAATCAAAGGGAAATCCTAACAACAGCAACGGGACCAGAGAATCCCACAGCTAGCGAACAGCACACTGACTTCCACCACCGGGAAACACATGGTTGGGAGGCTGGAGAATTTCACCCCATATCTCTGCAGAGACCCTACTTATGTGTCCTTTGTTTGTGTGTGTGCATGTGCATGCTGGGGTATTTTTAAAAAGGGATAGATAGTTACACTTCCAGAGCTGTGTGGATCAGTTCTTGCAGCTTGTTATTTAAAAAGTTATGTGTGGCTTTTGCTACCAAATAAACCTGTTGGACTTTAACCTGGTGTTGTTAAACTTCTTATTGTAGCAATGTGCCAGGCACTTTTGTGGTGGCTGGAAACAGATTAGAAATTCTCACAGTGTGGAGAGTCACAATCATGGATTTAAAGTTTACCATTCCCTGACACAGTGAGGGTTCAATACTTAGCAGCAAAGCAAAATGGGCGATAATGGATTGACTGCAGTGGAAGAGAAAATCGGCTGGGATGTAAAACAGGCTGGCAATGCAACCACAAGATACATTTTATTTCCAGTGCCTCACTGCGGCAAGTGGGCCAAATCCTCTGAGCCGTGGTAATCACAGTAAGATTGTTACTATTCTCCTATTTTTTTTCACAACGCCAGACCTCCACATTGCAAGCCTGACCAAGCCATGCCCTCCTTTTACAGCGCTAGCCATCATATTCTGGTAAGTCTTCATTCACTTACACAATGAAAAGCTTTGGGACATTTAATTAGCTTGTCAGTGTGTTAGTGAATGGGTGTGAGTGAGGTAAGTGAGTAGGGTGGCAGGCCAGTAGGTTGCAGAGCGGTAGGTAGGGTGGTACGATCAGGAGGAGTCGGAGGGAGTCATAGAGTCAAGGGGAATCAGTGGGGAGTAGGGGGTGGTGGTGGTGGTTGAGGGGGCAGTTGTATCAGCCTAAATCTTACCAAAAAGTGACAGAATGTTGTTTCTGGCGAGAAAACTGGCATGTTTCCCTCCAAAGAAACACGTTAGTTTTTTTTCTCCACATCTTAAGAATATACGGCGGGGGATCAACATCTGGCGAGGGTGCGGGTTAATAGCATTTCTATACATTCCAATTCTTGTAAAGCAGGTTTATGCCCATTAGAGACGTGAACCTGATGTCATCACCAGTGAAGCATGGGGAAGATCTGAAATCATGAACTTGCCGCCAGCGAGAAGTGCAACCTCCAGATCTTGTGCTGCTGTCAGCACAGACAGGGGTGGGAGGACGGGGTGGGCTCAAGATCGCCCCCAAAGTTACCAATGAGTTAGATGTGTTTTTCTTCATGCGAACATTTCCTGGGTAAGTTAGTCTCCAACTTTAACTCAGAGTTGGAGACTTTGTTGTGGAGGGTCCCGGGGAGCAGAATCGCCCATCGGAAGTTGAAACCTTCCAGGCAATTCCTGCCGAGTTTTGTGTTGGGACTTGTGAGGGGTCCTGTAGCACATTACAAAGCCAATCACTGTCTCAGGACATTGATCAAACTAAACACTGAGGTGTGCTCAACATGGTGGCCATTCTGCATGCAGCAAACTCCCACCAATGTGACAAAGAGGAGATAATCTGTTTGCTAAAATGTTAATTGAGGGATAAATATTGGTTTGGACACTGGGGCTATCTCACTCTTATTTGAAATAGTGCCATGGAATTAAAATTATGAGGGGAAGAGATGGAGTGGACAGAATAAAACTGTTTCCCTTGGTGGAGAATTCTGGAACCGGGGACATAGATTCAAGATAAGTGGCAGAGGTGTAGAGGGATATGAGGAAGAACATTTTTACGCAAAGGGTGGTGGATGTCTGGAATTCACTGCCCAAGTTGGTGGTGGAATCAAAGACCCTAAACTCTTTAAAAAGTATCTGGATCTGCACCTTCAGTGCTGGGAACTACAGGGCTATTGGCCTGATGTAGGAAGGTGTGATTAGAGAGGCCACCTGGGTGTCCTCAGGCTGGTGTGGACAAGATGGGCCGAGTGGCCTCCTCCTTTGCTATAACTTTTCTACGGTTCTATGGAATCTTTCACCTGAGAGAGAAGATGGGCCTCAGTTTAATGTCTCATTCGAAGACAGCATCTCCGACAGTGCAGCGCTCCCTCAACACAGCATCAGAGTGTCAGCCTGGATTTTTGGGTGGCGGCTGAAAATGTCCTTCCTGCCATTTCTCATATTTGAACTTGATTTACTGTGATTCCCAACTAATGGGGCTGTCTGGAACTAAAACAACTGCTGTGTTTTGTGACGGGGCCCTTCCTGCCTCTGCCATTTTCCTTATGGCTTTTCCAAACAGGATGTATAAAATGGTGTGGAGCAGTAAAAAAAACAATGGTAATTTAAATAAAATTGATAACACATTCTCCCCATTCCCTGCTGCTACAACAGCCAGCCATGGATCAGTCACGGATGGAGATTTATATTTAACCGTATATCTCATATGCAGGCTTCCTTTGTGGGAATGAGAGTGGAAAAAGTGATGTTCTCACATGCTTTGGGATCATTAACACGTCACAAATGATTTGTATTTTTTTCTTTGGTAGATTTTATTTATTCTAAGTGTATGGATTAAGTGAGTGCAGGGAAATGGGCCATTGTTTTATTTGCTGGTCTTTCCTGATCAAATATGGGATGATTGGATGGTGCGACTCTGCCCCGATAATAGGCCCCAATTCTGCTTCAGAAAATGATTTGCTCCAGCACTAAATCATTGGAATCATGCAGCACAGAAGCCCATTCGGCCCATCATACCTATGTCAGGCCTCTAAAAGACTATCCACCTCATCCCACTCGTCTTTTTCCTTTTCATCTATTTTAAAAAGTAACTATTGGTACTGTCAACCACAATAGTGGATGACTGAGTAGACTGGGGCTATACTCATTGGAATTCAGAAGAATTGATCCAGAAATCATCATTTCAATCGCCACGATCAAATCTCTCCTTCTCCCTCTTTTGTCCTAAGGCAAACAATTCCAGATATTTCTACTTGCCACGCCAGATCTTTGAACCTGGAAATGATAATTGGTTATTCGAAGATGAGCGTATGGAACGAGATTCTCTGGCCTCCCAGCCACATGTTTCCCGCCGGCGGGAGGTGGCATGTTGTTCGCTCGTGGTGAGATTCTCTGGTCCTGCTACTGTCAATGGGAATTCCCATTGATATCACCCCATGCCAGCAGGAAACCCGCAGGCGGGAGGTGCGCTGCCTGTGAGACTGGAGAATCCCGCTGGAGAATTCCGGCCGTAATGTGTTAATTTAATAATCCTCCACCTGATATTTTGACAGATACATTAGTCCATTACAAATAAACAGCTAACACGTTGGTTAAAATAGCAGAGGAATTTTAACTGAATGTGCTGAGAGTGATTCCGTTAATATCAGCAACAGTAAAGTGCAAGCTTTTATCTTTTCCAATAAGATTGCCAATATAATATGGATTTTTAATTAACTGGGCAGTGTTGAACTAGCTGCCAATGATACACAGCCTGATATTCCATTCCATGGCAGACAATTAAATATCAGGAGCTGCTTATACCCAGTGGCCGATCCAATCCGTCCCATTTTATGCCATTGCCCAAGAGAGATTTCTACTGCAAGACTTTCACTTCGATGGGTTGAACCTAAATCTAGGTCCCATTATGTGTGTCTAATGAACTGTACCATCCCCACAGTGATTATCTGCTAAGAATGGAATCAGCTCACAAGGCATTCCTGTTTAGCATTGAAAAATCGGATTGTTGTGTGATCAAACACACAGCCAATGCAAGCTGCCTTCACACTTTGACAATCAATCCCATTGCCCCTTTAAGTGTCGCACCTCTCCCACATACTGTCAGTTTGTGTCTCAATAGTGAAGTACCAGAATAGCAGAAACTGCACAGAAAAAGGAAATGAAAAGTTTAAACAGTAATTGGCAAGCACTTTCCATTGAAGCCATGTGTTGTCAGCACACTTTAGTGTTGCCTTGCTGACACGTTCGCTGTGTCTGTTCAGTGATAGTAAAATTGTCAAATGGGCATATCGAGCCCACTGCAATCTTTCAACATGGATCATTTTGAATAGTTCAAACGCAAGCCAGGCAGCTGAAGCAAGCCAGCTGAAGAATAGGTTTTCCCCAGTTTTAGAACAAGTTACTTTCTGCCTTCTTCCTTCACATTCTACCACCTTAACTTGCAATTCTCTGACTTAGACCGGACCTGTTGCCAGCCTCTTGCCGATGTCACTTCAGAGTATATAAGATTGGTCCGGGTTAATTATCCCACCCTAACCTCTAACCCATGGACGGACAACCTAGGCGAGTGAGTGGCTCTCTTTCATCTCAGTGGGCTGTAAGATTGAAATCGGGCTTGTTCACTAACCATGATCCCATGAATAAAATTAAATGCATGTAATATACACAAATATAAAAATATTTCAGAATGAGCTAGAAAAAAATGCTTAATTATTTATATATTAAGTGAACTATCATCAACTTCATATGGTTAAAACAAAATAAATATTTACACTTTGGACGTAGAAAGAGTGAGAGGATGGCTCTCCAGTCGATGTTGTGTGCAATCAGCACACACCTCACTTCACTTGCCCTTGCTTTATGTGTTTATCACTTCAGTTGGAAAAAAATACGTGGACAGAAATCAGTGGAGTGTGACAAGCCTGCGACTGGGCAACAAATCAAATGGAATCAAATAAATGGAAATGGGGTGGAGGTGCAGGGAGGGTATGCTGGAACTGTATAAAACATTTAGGTAGGCCATTCTTGGGCCCTGATCTTACTGGTGCAGTCGCCCCAAAATGGGGGCGGGCGAAGCTGGCAGAACGGCATTCCCCATTGGCCTCGGGCGCGGTATTATGAGCCTCAGGTAGCCATGCCGGTAGAGTACTGTGTGCAGTTCTGATCACCTCATTACAGAAAGGATGTTATTCACTAGAGAGGGTGCAGAGGAGCTGTACAAGGATGTTGCCAGGATTTGAAAATTGCAGCTATGAGGAAAGATTGGATCAGCTGGAATGTTCTCCTTGGCGCAGAGGAGGTTGAGGGAAGATTTGATTGAGATGTACAAAATTGTGAGGGGCCGGACAGTGTGGATGGAAAGGGCCTCTTTACTTTAATGGAAAGGTCAGTGACTAGGGGGCATAGATTTCAAATGTTGGGAGGGGAGATGAAGAAAATCTTTTGATCCAAGAGAGTCGCTGCCAGAAAGGGTGGTAAAGGCAGAAACCCTCAGCGCTTTTAAAAGGTGTCCAGATGCACACCTGAAGTGTTGTAACCTGCAAGGCTAGGGACCAAATGCTGGAAAGTGGGATCAGGCTAGGTGGCTCGTTTTTCAGCTGGCGATCACGCGATGGGCCGAATGGCCTCTTTCTGTGCTGTAAACCGTCTATGATTCTATGATAGAAAGGGGAGAAAGCCAACACTTCGGATGATTAATATATGTCCCTGCCAGAATGGGCCTGTGACTGGATGTAGGGCTGAAGGGTCCAGAGGCTGGAGCTCTTCCCTCCAGAAAACACAACACGGAGAAGTGACCTCATTGAGATATTTAAAATTAAGACTGATTTTGATAGAATGAGAGTGTCAGAGAGTGTTTTCTTTTGTGAGCAAGAGCATAACTAGAGGCCATTTACATGAAATAGTGAGCAGCAAATCCAATAGGGAATTCAGAAAAAACGAGGGCGATTCTCCCATCCCAACCCACAACTTTACTGACGGGTCGGGCTGGGAGATGCGCGTCGCCGGCCTTGTTCTGGGATTGGCGCATGCTCCGGGAACGCATGCGCATCTCCCAAAGCCGGAGAACAGTCGGAGACCAGACCACGCTGGAAACCGATGGGAAGACAGGTAAGTAATTTGAATCTTTTTTAATGTATTTTAAATAAGTTTAACATTTCATTATCGGGAACTTGCCAGTCCCAATTGAATCTCCCACCCCGCCAGGAGTACTTCATTCCGGCAGGGTTTAGACTAGCTCCACACGTTCGGGGAACTATCGGGAGACCCCAACGGAATGAAGGTGGGGGGGGCAATAAGGGGTCCTCAGGGGGGTCGGGTGGAGGGGGTTGCCCCCTGGGCATGGGCACCCTGGCAGTGCCAGCCTGTGCTCCTGGCACAGGTCTGCCGGGGGGTGGGGGTCTGCCTCCCGGGGGAGGTCTGACCCCGGGGGAGGTCAGCGGGTGCGGGGGCTCTGCCGGGGGATGGGGGATTGCCACTCCTGGAGGGGGTGGGTTGGACATTGGGGCACTCCGGGGCAGGGGGGGGTCAGGGCTGGCCCGGGAATTGTTGTGGGGGCCGCGATCGGGCTGGGGGTGGAGGGGGGGGGGTGGCTGGAGGGGCAGCACTGCTGGGGTCCCAGGCTGGCCAACGATCGGACTGGCCAGCAAATGGGGAGTCTGACAGATCGGGGCCACTGAGCATGCGCAGAGTTCCAGAACTGTCAGACTCTGGCGTGAATAGGGCCCCCCCCCCACTCCACTCCTCCTCCCCGGGTTTTTAATGAGATTCACGATTGGGATCTCTGCAGTGCACAGAATGGGGAGATTTGAGTGTGAAGTTGAACTGAGAAAACAGTCGTGATCTAGAACAGTTTTCCCACCAATTCAGCACTTTTGGGAGAATCGCCCCTGACGTCTCCAATCAAAGAGTTGGGAGAATGTAGAACTCAACACCACAAACAGCAGTAGATGAATTTAGGTTGAAGCTGGACAAACATATGAGAGAGAACAATAGAGGGTTACGATTGTAGATTTATATGAGGAAAGATTGGAGTAGGCTGAAATGGAGCATGAACATCCTGTTGGGTGATGGGACTTGCTTCAATATTGTATATCCAATGTAATTCTATGCCCAAAGGTCAAACTGCCTGCCCGCACTCTCCGTATTACCTCACTCATGGGTTCAAGAGTAAAGTGCCCAAGGGCGGCACGGTGGCACAGTGGTTAGCACTGCTGTTTCACAGCTCCAGGGACCCGGGTGCAATTCCCGGCTTGGGTCACTGTCTGTATGGAGTTTGCACATTCTTTCTGTGTCTGCGTGGGTTTTCTTCGGGTGCTCTGGTTTCCTCATTGATCTCATTGATCAACTAGACTCATTGATCAACAGTTCCAACGCGCCACAGCGAAAAACCGCACCGACCTCCTCAGAAGACAAACACGGGACACAGTGGACAGAGTACCCTTCGTTGTCCAGTACTTCCCCGGAGCGGAGAAGCTACGGCATCTCCTCCGGAGCCTTCAACATGTCATTGATGAAGACGAACATCTCGCCAAGGCCATCCCCACACCCCCACTTCTTGCCTTCAAACAACCGCACAACCTCAAACAGACCATTGTCCGCAGCAAACTACCCAGCCTTCAAGAGAACAGTGACCAAGACACCACACAACCCTGCCACAGCAACCTCTGCAAGACGTGCCGGATCATCGACACAGATGCCATCATCTCACGTGAGAACACCATCCACCAGGTACACGGTACATACTCTTGCAACTCGGCCAACGTTGTCTACCTGATACGCTGCAAGAAAGGATGTCCCGAGGCATGGTACATTGGGGAAACTATGCAGACGCTGCGACAACGGATGAATGAACACCGCTCGACAATCACCAGGCAAGACTGTTCTCTTCCTGTTGGGGAGCACTTCAGCGGTCACGGGCATTCGGCCTCTGATATTCGGGTAAGCGTTCTCCAAGGCGGCCTTCGCGACACACGACAGCGCAGAGTCGCTGAGCAGAAACTGATAGCCAGGTTCCGCACACACAAGGACGGCCTCAACCGGGATATTGGGTTTATGTCACACTATTTCACATAAATATTTCTGCTTTTTTCCTCCTGAGTCTTTATCATGCGATCCTAGAATCAGAATTTATGTCACACTATTTGTAACTCCCACAGTTGCGTGGACCTGCAGAGTTTCACTGGCTGTCTTGTCTGGAGACAATACACATCTTTTTAGCCTGTCTTGATGCTCTCTCCACTCCCATTGTTTTGTTTCTTAAAGACTGGATTAGTTGTAAGTATTCGCATTCCAACCATTATTCATGTAAATTGAGTCTGTGTCTTATAAGTTCTGTTTGTGAACAGAATTCCCACTCACCTGAAGAAGGGGCTCAGAGCCTCGAAAGCTTGTGTGGCTTTTGCTACCAAATAAACCTGTTGGACTTTAACCTGGTGTTGTTAAACTTCTTACTGTGTTTACCCCAGTCCAACGCCGGCATCTCCACATCATTCCTCCCACACTCCAAAGATGTATGGGTTAGGTGGATTGTCCATACGAAATTGGGCCTTAGTGTCAGGGGGACTAGTTGGGGTGAATGCATGGAGTTATGGGGATAAGGCCTGGGTGGGAATGTGGTCGGTGCAGACTCGATGGGCCGAATGGCCTCATTCTGCACTGTAGGATTCTATGATATCCAGTGGCCATGAAACCATACCTCAGCAGGGGAGGATAAAGAGAAAAGTGGTGAGGGGGAATGGGAGTGTGGGTGAAGGGGTCTAACTGTGAAATATTACTAATAGGAAGGAAGGCAAGCTGAGTACAGATCACCCAATCATGGCACTCCCTAGCTTAGCTCACAATTTCCATTGACCTTTCTTTGTGTACCTGCTGGGCGGAATTCCTGAATGAGGGTAGCACCTGTTGGAGCATACTCGAATATTCCTAATTGGCCTTTGTGTTGCTTGGGCACAGTTAATGCCCTCCTGGTGAGGAAGTCTGGAAATTAGCTGCTAACTTCACAGGGTTCTGTTAGACAAGGAAGTTTGCTTAAGTTTTCCTACAAACCTGGAAGCTAATTACTTTCTTCAAATTTACGAACAATGTTTGGAAAAGTGCCGAGGCACCATTACACCCGTGGCTGTCTGCCGATGTCTTGTAGATTATTAAACTTTACAATTTTTGCTAACAAAGTACGAGATCATTTTCCTTTGACCAGCAGTGACTGGCTGCATCCAGAGCCTGAATAATTCAAAAATGATTCACGAGCAGTGACAATCAGGAGGTGTGGGGGCTGGGGAAGGGTGCTGGTAAATACAGGTACATGTACTTGACACGGGAGCACCTGACAAATAACCTGCCCCGGTTTAGGGCGGCATGGTAGCACAGTGGTTAGCACTGCTGCTTCACAGCTCCAGGGTCCCGGGTTCGATTCCTGGCTCAGGTCACTGTGTGGAGTTTGCACATTCTCCTCGTGTCTGCGTGGGTTTCCTCCGGGTGCTCCGGTTTCCTCCCACAGTCCAAAGATGTGCGGGTTAGGTTGATTGGCCAGGTTAAAAATTGTCCCTGAGATGTGTAGTTAGAGGGATTAGCGGGTAAATATGTGGGGGTAGGGCCTGGGTGGGATTGTGGTCGGTGCAGACTCGATGAGCCGAATGGCCTCCTTCTGCACTGTAGGGTTTCTATGTTTCTATGTTCAGTAACTAAGGAAGCAAAGTACTCACAATGATCAGAAAAACACTCTCACTCTGTCCTTTATTCTACCATTTTTCACCAGCATACGCTGTGGGAGTATGAGTATTGAGATCACATGTCCAACGTCAGTGCCTATTCCTCATTTTGTTTATTTACTGATCAGGAATGTAATCCGCCACATTTGGATTCCTAATAATGTTAATCTGGAGAGAAAATGGCAGTAGGATTACTTTTGGATTGCTCTGCTAGAGAACTGACACAGACATTACAGATCTGAAACGCGTCCTCTCTCCTGTAAATGTCGATCGTTCCACATTCGCTTGTATCTCATTCAAGGGGAGCTTCTAATTTTTCTACATTTTCTCTATTAAGCTGCTCTGGTACCTTATGCCGTTGCCTTGCCACGGTGTTAGAATCTTACTGTAAGAAGTCTCACAACACACCAGGTTAAAGTCCAACAGGTTTATTTGGTAGCACAAGCCACTAGCTTTCGGAGCGCTGCCCCTTCATCAGGTGAGTGGGAGTTCTGTTCACAAACAGGGCATATAAAGACACAAACTCAATTTACAAAATAATGGTTGGAATGCGAGTCTTTACAGGTAATCAAGTCTTAAAGGTACAGACAATGTGAGTGGAGAGAGGGATGTGGAAGCGCTGGAAAGAGTGCAGAGGAGATTTACCAGGATGCTGCCTGGTTTGGAGGGTAGGTCATATGAGGAAAGGTTGAGGGAGCTAGGGCTGTTCTCTCTGGAGCGGAGGAGGCTGAGGGGAGACTTAATAGAGGTGTATAAAATGATGAAGGGGATAGATAGAGTGAACGTTCAAAGACTATTTCCTTGGGTGGATGGAGCTATTACAAGGGGGCATAACTATAGGGTTCGTGGTGGGAGATACAGGACGGATATCAGAGGTAGGTTCTTTACGCAGAGAGTGGTTGGGGTGTGGAATGGACTGCCTGCAGTGATAGTGCAGACACTTTAGAAACATTTAAGCGGTTATTGGATAGGCACATGGAGCACACCAGGATGATAGGGAGTGGGATAGCTTGATCTTGGTTTCAGATAAAGCTCGGCACAACATCGTGGGCCGAAGGGCCTGTTCTGTGCTGTACTGTTCTATGTTCTATGTTCTAGGGTTAAGCACAGGTTAAAGAGATGTGTATTGTCTCCAGCCAGGACAATTGGTGAGATTTTGCAAGCCCAGGCAAGTCGTGGGGGTTACAGATAGTGTGACATGAACCCAAGATCCCAGTTGAGGCTGCCCTCATGTGTGTAGAACTTGGCTATCAGTCTCTGCTCAGCGACTCTGCGTTGTCGCATGCCGTGAAGGCCGCCTTGGAGAACACTTACCCGAAGATCAGAGGCCGAATGCCCGTGACCGCTGAAGTACTCCCCAACAGGAAGAGAACAGTCTTGCCTGGTGATTGTCGAGCGGTGTTCATTCATCCATTGTCGTAGCGCCTGCATGGTCTCCCCAATGTACCATGCCGCGGGACATCCTTTACTGCAGCGTATCAGGTAGACAATGTTGGCCGAGTTGCAAGTGTATGTACCGTGTACCTGGTGGATGATGTTCTCATGTGAGATGATGGCATCCGTGTCGATGATCCGGCACGTCTTGCAGAGGTTGCTGTGGCAGGGTTGTGTGGTGTCGTGGTCACTGTTCTCCTGAAGGCTGGGTAGTTTGCTGCGGACAGTGGTCTGTTTGAGGTTGTGCGGTTGTTTGACGGCAAGAAGTGGGGGTGTGGGGATGGCCTTGGCGAGATGTTCGTCTTCATCAATGACATGTTGAAGGCTGCGAAGAAGATGTGGTAGCTTCTCCGCTCCGGGGAAGTACTGGACGTCGAAGGGTACTCTGTCCACCGTGTCCCGTGTTTGTCTTCTGAGGAGGTCGGTGTGGTTTTTCGCTGTGGTGCGTCGGAGCTGTCGATCGATGAGTTGAGCGCCATATCCTGTTCTTATGAGGGCATCTTTCAGCGTCTGGAGGTGTCTGTTGCGATCCTCCTCATCCGAGCAGATCCTGTGTAGAATCTTACTGGCCAGGTGTGCCTATGCCAGCCCTTTCTAACAGCTCCCCAGTTGGTCACATGCCCCTGATCTTTTTCCATACTCAGCACCTTCTCACCTTTTCCAGAATATATCCCACTCCCTCTTGCACATTATTATTGAACCTGCTTCAAGCAACAGCAGTTTGCATTTCTGTTGTGTCTTCAATGCACTCATTCCACCTGAAATGTTGTGAAAGCCAACAGAATTTGAGTCAAAACAGAAAATGCTGGGGAAACACAGCAGGTCTGACAGCATCTGTCAAGCTCTGATGAAGGGTTATCCAGACTTGACACGTTGACTCTATTCATAGAATCATAGAAACCCTACAGTGCAGAAGGAGGCCATTCGGCCCATCGAGTCTGCATCGACCACAATCCCACCCAAACCTATCTCCATAACCCCATACATTTACCCTAGCTAGTCCCCCGAACACTAAGGGACAATTTAGCATGGCCAATCCACCTAACCCGCACATATTTGGACTATGGGAGGAAACCAGAGCACCTGGATTGGTTTCACAGGTCGGCGCAACATCGAGGGCCGAAGGGCCTGTACAGCGCTGTAATGTTCTATGTTCTATGGAGGAAACCCACGCAGACACGGGGAGAATGTGCAAACTCCACACAGACAGGAAGTCAAGCTGGGAATCGAACCCAAGTCTCTGGCGCTGTGAGGCAGCAGTGCTAACCACTGTGCCACTGTGCCGCCCCCTGAACAAGGGATAACTATTTTCTCTCCACAGATGCTGTCAGACCTGTTGAGTTTCTCCAGCATTTTCTGCTTTTGTTTCAGATTCCAGCATCCGCAGTATTGGCCTTCATCATAGAATTTGAGAGTACTTGTGTGCTGGTTTGGGTTGGGGAGGGAGTATTTGGCTCAGAGCCACTATGAAGACAGGCAGGTGAAAGCTTGGTCAAAGAGATCGGTTTGAAGTAAAAGAGAGGAAAAAGGAGTTTTGGAAAGGAATTCCGACAGCCTTTTATCCCAGGTCATCACAATGCAAATGTGTCGCACATCTCCCTCGTAGTTCTTTGTGTCAGTCTATTGAGGCTTGATGGCAGTGCGGTCAGCTTTACTGTTTCAGATGTAGATGGGATGCAGAGTTGTGCAGCAGGCTGGATAGGCTGGGATGGGGGTGTCTTTTCCTGACTGGCATCATTCCAATCAGAGAAAGGGATGTGTATATTGCCCCCAGGCCTGCCCTGTCCCACTTGATGCCCTAATAAGTGATTACCATGCTAACTGGCACATGAGAGGGAAGGAGTGATGCAGAAAGGACATAGACAAAGACAAGGTAAACTGAGGAGGGGGAATAACTCGTGGGGGGGAGAGCGAGGGAGATCATAATAGAGAGTATTTATGTATTGGGGGGGGGGGGGGGTCTGGAAAGAGAGAAACGATATGTATTGAGGAGGGAACCTCAAAAAGCTAAATTACTATGATCACAGTGGGTGTCTCACTAGAAGTTGAAGTTTAACTACAAAGCTCTGAATGTAAACGGTGATGTTTCAAAGCCAAATGTTTCAGAGAGTAACATCTGTGTTGCATGTGGCTTCAACTGTTTGTGCTAGGGCGCAGTTTGAAACTGTTGCCAAAACATACAGTGAAAAGCCGGGATGTGAGAACATTGTTTCATGCAGACAAGCTAATGCCAGATTCTGATAACTAGAACCAAACTCCTGGTGCTGCAGTCAGAATCAAGCCGCTTTGGTGGGAAAAGTTGCTGCAGAGGGCAAATTTAAGGCAGGATTATCAGGCAACAGGTTCCAAAGCAGCCTGCTCTGAAAGTGTTGTTGACCTGCCACATGTTTACCAGGGTGAATGCTGGGACATTGGAAGTGTTAATGAGTGCCAATCTCTCCATCACTGTGTTTTTCTAGTCTTGGCCTGCCCTCTGTAACCATGGTCTAAAGACGACAATAACTACCTTGTGTTCCCATGCCAGGGCACCATTTAACGCACCATGACAAAATTTACATGTGTGAATATTTGTTGCGAGTCGGGTTCCAACTTTAGTTGGACATATTCCTGGAGGTTTTACTACATGACCTTCCCCCCTCTCACTCCAAGTGCTCCCCAACCTGTCCATCCTTGCACTGCATTGCCTTCCCACACCAGTTGGAAACCGAGCAGGCTCTTAGTTGCCCGTTTGGATGCTGCCTACTGTCAGTTAGTCTTTTTATCCCGTCTCCAATATTTTCATAATTGATAAATGTTCAAAGAAAGTGAAAATCATGCACAGTTTTGTTTTGTGTGTCTCTATGAAATGTCTGTCATGTTCCTCGTGTCCATAATCTTTCATTCTTGAAGACTGAAGAGTCAATTTTGAAGGGTTGGCAATCCTCAGGGAGACAAGTGGCCTCCCTTGTCCTCATAACTCAATAGCTGATTAACTCACATTGTCCCAAGTGTCCCAATTCCTCCATGGACTCCCTTCTATCAGTGTAACCACCCCCAGCCCTACAATGATCCAAAATATGTGTCCCTCCAATTCTGGCCTCTAGAACATCCCCAATGTTAAATATTCCACCATTGGCAGCGGTGCCTTCAGCTACCTGGGTGCTAGGCTATTGAATTCTCTCTCTTAAACATCTCTTTCTCTCTGTTTCACCAACTTCCTTTGAAATACTCCTTCAAACCTATCATTTCAAACCTATCACTCTATCAACTTTTTAGGCATCCAGCCTCAAATCACTTTATGTGACTTGGCTTCTACATTCGTTTCATAACAACTCCAGGGATGATTTAATTTATTAAGGGCACTTTATAAATGTAAGTTGTTATTGGTGTACAATTCCATGGGCACCATTCACCCTTTATTAACTTGTCCAAATGGACATTTTTATTCAGTCATGGGATATGGGCATCGCTGGCTGAACCAGCATTTATTGCCCATCCCTAATTGCCCTTAAACTGAATTGCTTGATAGGCCATTTCTGAGGGCATTTAAGAGTGAACCACTGCATGTTTGACTATGGACAATGACTAAGTCTCTCTGATTCTAGGGCATGAGCACTACAAGTCACTTTGATCAGGTCCCTCACCTAATAGCCGCACTTGAACTTCTAAGATGGATCCTGTCCAAGAATCAGAAGCCGAGACCCTGGCGGGGGTTTTCTCATCCGCCTTCCTAACCTGGAGTGCTGGGTGAGATCATCCCAGACATAAGTTGGCACCTTTCTGCTCTCCCTGGCTCAGCTACGCATTAAACAAACCTGCAGCATTATGATGGGAGGCCTTGCAGTTGAAAATACTTTCTGCTGTTCCCTCATTGAGGGTGGCCCATTTGCTATCAGTTTGAAGCTTTTCAAGCACATATTAAATGTTATCTCTCACTGCTTGCCTGGACCAGCTTCAGTGAATAAAAGGATCAAATGTAAACTTTGCAATCAACCATTTGGAACCAATTGTCCCCATTACCAAGGCCAAGAGGTTTGACCTTTGAATGAACTTTGCGCACAGAATGTACACATTGACGAACAATGACCACAAAAAGCGTGAATCTTAAGGATCACCGATTCCAGTGACTACAGTGACTATTTTGTCACCAGGTATAAATTGCAACTGGAATAAGACTTTAATCTATTTTTACAATCCTTTGTTAACCATTTTTATTTATCTTGCTTGTTACTGCTAGCGATGTTTTTTTGCCTCACCTTTCATGACAGGGTTAGGTGGAAATGATTATATACAAGATGCTGCTTTTAATGAAAGAAAGAGTCAGTAGCGATGCCGACATCACCCCCCCCCCCTCCCGCCCTTCCCCCCAACAAGCTGGGGAAAGTCAGCTTGTGGTTCATATGCAAAGACTGGCCACTTGTGTGAGGTCGGTATGGGTAGGTGATGGCCTAGTGGTATTATCGCTAGACTATTAATTCAGAAACTCAGCTACTGTTCCGGGGACCCAGGTTTGAATCCTGCCACGGCAAATGGTGGAACTTGAACTCAATAAGAGATATCTGGAATTAAGAATCTACTGATGACCATGAAACCATTGTCAATTGTCGGAAAAACCCATCTGGTTCACTAATGTCCTTTAGAGAAGGAAATCTGCCATCCTTACCTGGTCTGGCCTACATGTGACTCCAGAACCACAGCAATGTGGTTGACTCTTTACTGCCGTCCAAGGGCTACTAGGGATGGGCAATAAATGGTGTCCAACCAGCGATGCCAATGTCTCACGAATGAATAAAAAAAGGGATCGTCCCATCATTCCTGAATGTATTGACATATTTCTGGAGTACAATTCCACACGTTATTATTACCCCGTGAGTGACTGATTGCTGGCTTTTGGAGGGGGAGGGTGTGTTTAATCCTGATCCTCAGCCAGACTGCCTCAAATTCACACTTGTACCAGGGATCAAGAATCAAAACCCTCTTCCTAAATCTGTAACACCAGAGTTAATTGTATCTATTCTAGATGCGACACTGCATCTGTACGGGCTGTACGGTGGCACAGTGGTTTGGAGTGTGTCTACTTCAACACCAGGAGCATCTGGAATAACTTGCAGTATGGGTTGGTACCTGGGACTTTGATGTTGTGGCCATTTCGGAGACATGGATAGAGCAGGGACAGGAATGGTTGTTGCAGGTTCCGGAGTTTAGATGTTTCAGTAAGATCAGGGAAGGTGGTAAAAGAGGGGGCATTGTTAGTCAAGGACAGTATTACGGTGGCAGAAAGGACGTTTGATGAGGACTCATCTACTGAGGTAGTATGGGCTGAGGTTAGAAACAGGAAGGAGAGGTCACCCTGTTGGGAGTTTTCTATAGGCCTCCGAAAAGTTCCAGAGATGTAGAGGAAAGGATTGCAAAGATGATTCTGGATAGGAGCGAAAGTAACAGGGTAGTTGTTATGGGGGACTTTAACTTTACAAATATTGACTGGAAACGCTATAGTTCAAGTACTTTAGAGCGGTCAGTTTTTGTCCAATGTGTGCAGGAGGGTTTCCTGACACCATATGTAGATGGGCCAACAAGAGGCGAGGCCACATTGGATTTGGTACTGGGTAATGAACTAGGCCAGGTGTTAGATTTGGAGGAGGTGAGCACTTTGGTGATAGTGACCACAATTTGGTTAAGTTTACTTTAGCGATGGAAAAGGATAGGTATATACCGCAGGGCAAGAGTTATAGCTTGGGGAAAGGAAATTATGATGCGATGAGGCGAGATTTAGGATGCATAGGATGGGGAAGGAAACTGCAGGGGATGGGCACATTTGAAATGTGGAGCTTGTTCAAGGAACAGCTACTGCGTGTCCTTGATAAGTATGTACCTGTCAGGCAGGGAGGAAGTGGTCGAGCGAGGGAACCGTGGTTTACTAAAGAAGTTGAATCTCTTGTGAAGAGGAAGAAGGAGACTTATGTAAAGATGAGACGTGAAGGCTCAGTTAGGGCGCTTGAGAGTTACAAGTTAGCCAGGAAGGAACTGAAGAGAGAGCTAAGAAGAGCCAGGAGGGGACATGAGAAGTCTTTGGCAGGTAGGATCAAGGAAAACTCTAAAGCTTTCTATAGGTATGTCAGGAATAAAAGGATGACTAGGGTAAGATTAGGGCCAGTCAAGGACAGTAGTGGGAAGTTGTGCGTGGAGTCCGAAGAGATAGGAGAGGCGCTAAATGAATATTTTTCGTCAGTATTCACACAGGAAAAAGACAATGTTGTCGAGGAGAATACTGAGATACAGGCTATTGGACTAGACGGCGTTGAGGTTCATAAGGAGGAGGTGTTAGCAATTCTGGAAAGTATGAAAATAGATAAGTCCCCTGGGCCAGATGGTATTTATCCTAGGATTCTCTGGGAGGCTAGGGAGGAGATTGCAGAGCCTTTGGCTTTGATCTTTATGTCGTCATTGTCTACAGGAATAGTGCCAGAAGACTGGAGGATAGCAAATGTTGTCCCCTTGTTCAAGAAGGGGAGTAGAGACAACCCTGGTAATTATAGACCAGTGAGCCTTACTTCTGTTGTGGGCAAAGTTTTGGAAAGGATTATCAGAGATAGGATTTATAAGCATCTTGAAAGGAATAATTTGATTAGGGATAGTCAACAGGGTTTTGTGAAGGGTAGGTCGTGCCTCACAAACCCTATTGAGTTCTTTGAGAAGGTGACCAAAGAGGTGGATGAGGGTAAAGCAGTTGATATGGTGTATATGGATTTCAGTAAAGCGTTTGATAAGGTTCCCCACGGTAAGCTATTGCAGAAGATATGGATGCATGGGATTGAGGGTGATTTAGTGGTTTGGATCAGGAATTGGCTGGCTGTAAGAAGACAGAGGGTGGTGGTTGACGGGAAATCTTCATCCTGGAGTTCAGTTCCTAGTGGTGTACCGCAAGGATCTGTTTTGGGGCCACTGCTGTTTGTCATTTTTATAAATGACCTGGATGAGGGCGTAGAAAGGATGGATTAGTAAATTTGCGGATGACACTAAATTCGGTGGAGTTGTGGACAGTGCGGAAGGATGTTGCAGGTTACAGAGGGACATAGATAAGCTGCAGAGCTGGGCTGAGAGGTGGCAAATGGAGTTTAATGCGGAAAAGTGTGAGGTGATTCACTTTGGAAGGAGTAACAGGAATACAGAGTACTAGGCTAATGGTAAGATACTTGGTAGTGTGGATGAGCAGAGAGATCTCGGTGTCCATGTACGTAGATCCCTGAAAGTTGGCACCCAGGTTGATAGGGTTGTTAAGAAGGTGTTAGCTTTTATTGGTAGAGGGATTGAGTTTCGGAACCATGAGGTCATGTTGCAGCTGTACAAAACTCTGGTGCGGCCGCACTTGGAGTATTGCGTGCAGTTCTGGTCTCCGCATTATAGGAAGGATGTGGAAGCATTGGTAAGGGTGCAGAGGAGATTTACCAGGATATTGCCTGGTATGGTGGGAAGGTCTTATGAGGAAAGGCTGAGGGACTTGAGACTGTTTTCGTTAGAGAGAAGAAGGTTAAGAGGTGACTTAATGGAGGCATACAAAATGATCAGAGGATTAGATAGGGTGGACAGTGAGAGCCTTTTTCCTCGGATGGTGATAGCTTGCACGAGGGGACATAGCTTTAAATTGAGGGGTGATAGATATAGGACAGATGTCAGAGGTAGGTTCTTTACTCAGAGAGTAGTAAGGGCATGGAATGCCCTGCCTGCAACAGTAGTGGACTCGCCAACATTAAGAGCATTTAAATGGTCATTGGATAAACATATGGATGATATTGGAATAGTGTAGGTTAGATGGGCTTTAGATTGGTTTCACAGGTCGGTGCAACATCGAGGGCCGAAGGGCCTGTACTGCGCTGTAATGTTCTATGTTCTATTGTCTTCATCATAACCTCCAAAGTCCCTTCCTCTCCCTAAATGTGTATGTAGTTCCAGCATCTCCCTCTCTTCTTTTTTTATTCATTCATGGGCCATGGGTGTCACTGGCTGGCCAGCATTTATTGCCCATCCCTAGTTAGAGTTCCCATTCTTTCTGGAATACACACCATTGAGTTGATGTTAATCTACTAATGTATGTTGCAAACAAAGACAATCATCCAACAGGAACCTGGCACAAAATTTTGATAGCGACACACTGGATAAAAATAGAAGACTGGTCCCCTCGGACAATCAGGTAAGGGCAACAAATTTCCTTCCCTAAAGGACATTAGTGAACCAGACGGGGTTTTCCGATAATCATTTCATGGTCATCATTAGAATTTTAATTCCAGATTTTATTTTGAATTCAAGTTCCACTATCTGCCATGGCAGGATTCAAACCCGGGTCCCCAGAACATTAGCTGAGTTTTTGGATTAATGGTCTTGTGATAATACCACGAGGCTATTGCCTCTCCTCATTGTGAAGCACATTGTCTCTGTAGGTGTGGAGCATTATATAATGTAATACAATTGCTGCTGACCCCGCTTTTAATTGCTTATTACATGACCATAATGACTATTGAAGTATGATTCTATTCGTTACAGCTCCCTAGGAAACCTTTTTAAAAAACTCCGTGAAATATTTTAATTTGTTTAACTTGATAACAGAATAAATAGTTTCAATTAGCTATCAATCACTTAAACTGTTAGTATTGCTTATCAAGGCATTTGATAATCAAACATCAGTGATTGCAGCATCAATCAGCTTGGGGACATAAAATATTAGTTTAGTTAATTAGAGGTACATTGTATTATATGGTAAAGTAGTCATAGACTTCTATTTTTATCCAAACAGTGTGTCACTATCAAAGATTTTGTGCCCAGGTTCCTGTTGGATGATTGTCATCGCTTGCAATATCAGCTCAACGATGTGTATTCCAGAAAGAATGGGAACTCTTAAGTTGCTTTTAACTCCAGAGTCACGTTACTTAATTAACACCTCTCTCACTGGTTGCTTCAGCCAGTACAACAGAATGGAACTGAGCCCGAGTCTCGCAGTGTATGTCATCAGCATTACATTGAGCGACTGAGCTGGCGAGGGATTCCTCCTCCATCTGTTTTGTGTATCAGTTGACGTTTTTCTTTGGCGAGGGAGCGTGAGGAAGTTGTTTGGAGTTTCCAGTTTCATAGAATCCCTACAGTGCAGAAGGAGGCCATTTGGCCCATCACGTTTGCACTGACTCTCTTACAGAGCACCTTACCCAGGCCGTATCCCCGTAACCCCATGTACTTACCTCTACAGATCTTGGGGTGTTAAGGGGCACTTTAGCATGGCCAATCCACTGTGGGAGGAAACCGGAGCACCTGGAGGAAGCCCACGCTGACATGGGGAGAAACGTGCAAACTCCACACAGACAATCACCCGAGGCTGGAATTGAACCCAGGTCCCCGGTGCTGTGAGGCAGCAGTACTAATCACTGTGCCACTGTGCTGCCCACATAATGTAGCAGTAAAATTAAATGTTAGATAAGGCTCAAGTGGAGCATAATTGCTGGCATGGACTGGTTGGACAGAATGGCCTGTTTCTTTGCCGTACAATGCAATGAGAGGAAACCTCTGCAGTGCATGCCAGAAATCCCCAAAGGTCCATCCGACTGACCGTCTTTGATCCTCTGGCCTGTCCTAGGTTTTAAACAGGTTGATGAATTTAGCCACGTGCCTGGACTTCTTCCTCCCATGAATAATAATTAGCCATAAAATTAAATCAAGGGAAACAGGAAAAAGGTTTTAAGTTCCTCGGAGCCTTTTTATAAAGGGCAGCTCACAGAAACACAGGATAACTAGACAGTGCTGGGGAATGTTCCCTCTGTAACACTCCCACTGGGGAAGTATATCAGTGCCCAAGTAAATCATTCACTCGATATGAGTTGGATCAAGTTGAAGGAATGTAACAGCAGGCCTTGGGCCCAAGCATCTGCTCCAACCCAAAAACAAGAACACCACCTCCCCGCCCCCCTCCTCCTCACAACCTCCCCCCTTTTTAGGTCACTGAGGTTCATCTGTAAAATGTGCAAACTCTTTCTCGTAGAGTAGAAAATGCGAGACTAAAAATAAGCACGTAGCAAAATAAACAATAGGTGAGTAACAGAAGCAGCTAAAATGATTGGGTTCTGCTGTGGATACTCACGGATGACAGAACAGTTGGAAGTGTTGTTGGCAGTGAGGAGGATAGTGATGGACTTCAAGGGAACATAGGCTGGCTGGTGGCAAATGAAATTTAATGCAAAGAAGTATGAAGTGATGCATTCTGGTAGAAAGAACACAGAGAGGCAATATGAAATAAAGGATATCATTGTAAAGCTGATACAGAAATCAAGAGATTGGGGGAATGTTTGCACAAACCACTGAAAGGCAAAGAGCAGGATAAGAAAGTGGGATCCTGGACTTTATAAATAGAGCTATAGAGAACAAAAACAAGGAAGTTATGATGAACCCTTACAAAATACCGACACAGCCTCAACTAGAGTATTCAGTCCAATGCCAGGCAGCAGACATTTGGAAGAATGTGAAGGAAGTGTGTTCTATGTGTGTGTCTTGTACGAATGTGTTGTATGCAAGTGTTGTGTGTGTTGTGGGTATGTATGTTGTGTGTAATTTTTGAATGTGTGTGTTGTATGTGAGTGAGTCTGTGTCCATGTGTGTGTTGAATGTGAGTGTATGGTGTGTGTTGGTGTTTTGTGTGTGTGATATGTGTCAGTGTGTTGTATGTGAGTATTGTGTGTGTGTATGTTGTATGTGAGTGTTGGTGTGTGTGTGTATGTTGTATGTGAGTGTGGTGTGTATATGTTGTATGTGAGTGTGGTGTGTGTGTGTGTGTTGTATGTGAGTGTGGTGTGTATATATTGTATGTGTGTGTGGTGTGTGTGTATGTTGTATGTGAGTGTGGTGTGTGTGTATGTTGTATGTGAGTGTGGTGTGTGTGTATGTTGTATGTGAGTGTGGTGTGTGTGTATGTTGTATGTGAGTGTGGTGTGTATATGTTGTGTGTGTGGTGTGTGTGTATGTTGTATGTGAGTGTGGTGTGTATATGTTGTATGTGAGTGTGGTGTGTGTGTGTGTTGTATGTGAGTGTGTGGTGTGTGTGTGTGCCTGTTGTGTGTGGTGTGTGGTGTGTGAGTGTGTGGTGTGTGTGTGTATGTTGAATCTGAGTGTGTGGTGTGTGTGTGTGTTGTATGTGAGTGTGTGGTTGTGTGTGTGTGATGTATGTGAGTGTGTGGTGTGTGTATGTTGCATGTGAATGTGTGTGTAGTTGTGTGTGTGTGTATGTTTATGTGAGTGTGTGTGTGTTGCATGTGAGTATGTGGTGTGTGTGAACAAAGAACAATACAGCACAGGAACAGGCCCTTCGGCCCTTCAAGCCCGCGCCGCTCTCTGGTCCAAACTAGACCATTCTTTTGTATCCCTCCATCCCCACTCCGTTCATATGACTATCTAGATAAGTCTTAAACGTTCCCAGTGTGTCCGCCTCCACCACCTTGCCCGGCAGCGCATTCCAGGCCCCCACCACCCTCTGTGTAAAATACGTCCTTCTGATATCCGTGTTAAACCTCCCCCCCCCCGCGCCCCCCCCCCCCCCCCCCCCCCCCCCCTCACCTTGAACCTATGACCCCTCGTGAACGTCACCACCGACCTGGGAAAAAGCTTCCCACCGTTCACCCTATCTATGCTTTTCATAATTTTATACACCTCTATTAGGTCACCCCTCATCCTCCGTCTTTCCAGGGAGAACAACCCCAGTTTACCCAATCTCTCCTCATAACTAAGCCCTTCCATACCAGGCAACATCCTGGTAAACCTCCTCTGCACTCTCTCCAAAGCCTCCACGTCCTTCTGGTAGTGTGGCGACCAGAACTGGGCGCAGTATTCCAAATGCGGTCGAACCAACGTTCTATACAACTGCAACATCAGACCCCAACTTTTATACACTATGCCCCGTCCTATAAAGGCAAGCATGCCACATGCCTTATTCACTACCTTCTCCACCTGTGACGTCACTTTCAAGGATCTGTGGACTTGCACACCCAGGTCCCTCTGCGTATCTACACCCTTTATGGTTCTGCCATTTATCGTATAGCTCCCCCCTACGTTAGTTCTACCAAAAAGCATCACTTTGCATTTATTTGGATTGAACTCCATCTGCCATTTCTTTGCCCAAATTCCCAGCCTATCTTTATCCTTCTGTAGCCTCTGACAATGTTCCTCACTATCTGCAAGTCCAGCCATTTTTGTGTCATCCGCAAACTTACTGATCACCCCAGTTACACCTTCTTCCAGATCGTTTATATAAATCACGAACAGCAGAGGTCCCAATAGAGAGCCCTGCGGAACACCACTAGTCACAGGCATCCAGCCGGAAAAAGACCCTTCCACTACCACCCAATGTTGTATGTGAGTGTGTGTGTATATGTTGTATGTGAGTGTGTGCTGTGTATGTTACATGTAAGTGTGTGAGTATGTGTATGTGAGTGTGTGTAGTTGTGTGTGTGTGTAGTATGTGAGTGTGTGTGTGTGTTGTATGTGAGTGTGTGTGCGTGTGTTGTATGTGAGTGTGTGTGTGTAGTATGTGAGTGTGTGTGTGTGTATGTTGCATGTGAGTGTGTGTGTAGTTGTATGCGAGTGTGTGGTGTGTGTGTATATGTTGTATATGTACGGTAGCACAGTGGTTAGCACTGCTGCTTCACAGCTCCAGGGACCTGGGTTCGATTCCCGGCTTGGGTCACTGTCTGTGTGGAGTTTGCACATTCTCCTCGTGTCTGCATGGGTTTCCTCTGGGTGCTCCGGTTTCCTCCCACAGTCCAAAGATGTGCGGGTTAGGTTGATTGGCCATGCTGAAAATTGCCCTTAGTGTCGTGCGATGCGTAGGTTAGAGGGATTAGTGGGTAAATATGTAGGGATATGGGGGTAGGGCCTGGGTGGGTTTATGGTCGGTGCAGACTCGATGGGCCAAATGGCCTCTTTCTGTACTGTAGGGTTTCTATGATTCTATGATATGAGTATGTGGTGTGTGTGACTGTATGTGAGTGTGATGTGTGTGTATATGTTGCATGTGAGCGTGTGCTGTGTACGTTATATGTGTGTGTAGGTGTATGTTGTATGTGAATGTGTGTGTAGTTGTATGTGTGTGTGTTGTATGTGAGCGTGTGGTGTGTGAGTGTGTGCCTGTTGTATGTGTGTGTGTGTTGTATGTGAGTGTGTGTGTGTGTTGTATGTGAGTGTGTGGTATGTGTGTGCGAGTTAGTTAAGTCAAAATCTTGCCATTATTGTTTATCTCCACCTATGTCTGTGTATGTTTCTCTCCTGATCGATGCTGGCAGACCTGCTGAGTTTTTCCAGCGTCCTCTGTTCATGTGACTGTGTATGACTTGCAGTTTTCTGCTACAGTAGATGGCGATATCCTTCAGTGCCCACAGTGTTAGTTTGTCAATCAATTTGATGTTCATCATCTATTTACTGCGGTATACAACCTGTGTATTATGAGGTCATTGTCATGTGGTTTGCCAGCATGAGCGAGTTAGGGCAGTACACAATTCCCTGATTTTTCTTTCTAGAAATCACAGCATGTTAACAACGCCAGCGAATGAATGGAGCAGGTTACCGTGGCAATGCATTCCATTTATTCCACTTGACTACACTTGTGTAACTAGTCTGCCTGCCAGAATGCTGGCCCTCTAGACAGCAGCAAGTGTATTGATTCAAAATAGAGCATTAACAGTGGTTAGAGAAAACATTCTGGTTTCTGTGGGCCGTTTTAATGACTTAAATACCATGGAGAGAAATTCGAAAGGAACCATTCAGACAAACTGGCAGGAAATAGCTCAAACACGGTGCCCTCATCACCTCGCTGCCACTGTGCAACCACTAAAACAAGCAGCTAAAGACAGTGGGTGGTCAATGATTCTTCCTTTAGTTCACAGAGTTGGAATGAAGGGAGTAAATCCAGTGCCTAAAAATTGCAGACTCATATTCCATCCAGTCGTGTGGGAATGCCCCAGTGGAATTGGACATTTAGGGCAGAATTTTCCCCAAAAAATTCTAACAGCGTGAAAATGGGAGTCTTTCATGCCTGTCTTCTGGGTGAGCTCGGCGCTGCAATCATAGAATCATAGAATCCCTACAGTGCAGGAGAAGGCCATTTGGCCCATCGAGTCTGAACGGACCACAATCTCACCCGGGCCCAATCCCCGTAACCCCACATATTTACCCTGCTAATCCCCTATCACTAAGGGGCAATTTAGCATGGCCAATCAACCTGCACATCTTTGGAATATGGGAGGAAACCGGAGCACCTGGAGGAACCCACGTAGACACAGGGAGAACGTGCAAGCTCCACACAGACAGCCATAGAGTCATAGAGGTTTACAGCATGGAAACAGGCCCTTCGGCCCAACTTGTCCATGCCGCCTTCTTATTTTAAAACCCCTAAGCTAATCCCAATTGCCTGCATTTGGCCCATATCCTTCTATACCCATCGTACCCATGTAACTATCTAAATAGTTTTTTAAAAGATAAAATGGTACCCGCCTCTACTACTCCCTCTGGCAGCTTGTTCCAGACACTCACCACCCTCTGTGTGAAAAAATTGCCCCTCTGGCCACTTTTGTATCTCTCCCCTCTCACCTTAAAGCTATGCCCCCGACACTGTCAGTTTTTTTCACAGATGGGAGTTTTGCGCGGGTGGGGAGGAGCTGAACCCAAGTATGTCAGTGAAGCAAATTCGGAGTGCTCGGGTGCCATTGCACAGGGCATCCCAATTTGACAGGGAACCAGGAGACCTCCTCCCACTCACACTCCTCCCCCCACCCACACCATGGACATTGGACCCCCCACACCACCCAATCATTGGCAACATTGCTACCCACCACACACCAACACGGGGGCATTGGGGCATCAGAAACCTCCCAATGGGTCCCCTGGTGGACCCCCGACATGCCCCCTCTGTTACGACCGCTCTGCGGCCCATCCTGCGAGCCCCCCCCCCCTGCTTGCAGAGCTCCTCCCCTGCATAAGCCCCCGTCATTGTGAACACCCCCTTTGTCACAGCCCCACCCCCACTCAGGTCCCACCCGCACTTAAGCCACACTCTTGGCACTGCCCCGGCACACTTATGGTGCATAACTGGGCACTGCTAGGGTACCAAGTGGGCACTGCCAGACTGGCACTGCCCAATAGGCACTGCCCGGCCATGTCCCTGACCACTGGGGTGGGCTTCAATGGCCTCCGATATATCTCTCCCCCCCCCCCCCCCCCCCCCAGCATGGCCATGACACTGATCTCCACTACTTCAGGACCACAATATGGATGGCATCTTTCACTGTCTTTAGCTCTAGGTAGAGCCCTACCATGGACAGAGATAATGATGGATGCGAGGTATGTACCATGCACTTAGCAAAGGAGCGAGGGGAAAGTCCAAGGTGCGGTGAGGGATGAATATTGAAGCTTGAGATGGGGAGATGCTACATGCTGATGAACTAATTGGAAAGACCCACTCAGGCAGGAATTTGGCAATAGAAAGCCTGTGCCTACTATGTTTTTTTCCATTCAGTAGTATTAGAACTGCAGTTGAGAAACTACTGCAGGTATATTTCCTTAGTTGGGGAGTTAACATTATTGACCATTTCCCTTCTCCAATTTGAATTGGAGGACTCCACCACACTTCAGCACAATAAGTCTATGGTGAGCAGCAAAAGAGCCCAGTGCAAATGATTGAGGCAGAATTGGTGCAGATGGCTCTGGGAACAAAGTAGGATTGCTCACAGCACGACTAGGCAATAAAACCTCACCCTAGGTAACAACTCTGAGAGAATTCAATAGGAGCATTATTCACCCTGTAAACTGCCATTCTAAATATCACTTCTTAAAAGATTTAGCAAAGTAGGAGAACAGGCTTTGGAGCATTTCCAAATTAAACACATTGGATGACAGTTTTATGTTGCAGTCAACACGCGCACACACACACACACACATTTCTATCTCACTAGATATATTTTGGGCTATTTCAGAAGAAAGCATCACTTCTCCAAGGGTTCAGAGACACTCCCTCGGCCTGATGAATAAAAGGACCTTTAATTTCTCCCTCCTCTTGATGGAGTTTGCAGACCTTCTGTTCATCTGGTGGAACAACGAAAAAGGGATCATCACAATTGTATAATCACTGGTTTAGTGAGGGGTCAGAGGTATTGAATCAGTTCATCAGCAACAAAAACTCTAAACTTCACAACTTTCCTTCAGAACGTGCTTTGAGATGCAGCTGACCTCGAATGTGACTCTGTGCAACTAAAATACTGATTCACAAAAAAACACCCAAGACCAGTGAAAGACAGTCTTCTTTTGCATTGCTGAATATAAATAGGTAAGTCGTAAAAAGGTCATTGTCAGGTTGGTGTGGTACCGTATGAATCAGTCACAGAGGCATCGGCCGGAATTTTAACGGCATCCGCGCCCTGGAATCGGGGCAGGTGAAGCTCGCAGAACGGCATTCTCCCTTGGCCTCAGGTGGGATTTTACAAGTCTCGGGCTTGGTAAAATTCCGGCATAGAGTCATACAGTGGCCCTTCGGCCCATCGAGTCTATCCAGCTGTCCCCAGTCTATGGGTGGGATTTTCAGGTCCAGAAATTCCCGGACAAAGCCAACGGACCTTTTGCTGGTCTGTCAAATTTTCCTTCCCACCTGTGATGACTCCTGTGGTTGCTGGGACAGGAAAGTCCTGCCCATTATCAAAGATCTGGATGTGGGAACGAAATGTAATATTTCCAAGTTTGCTGACGACACCAGACTGAATGGGAGTGTGAGTTGCGAGGATGTTGCAAAGAGACTTCAAGGAGACTTAGACAGGCTAAATGAGTGGGCAAGAACATGGGATGTGGAATATGATGCAGAAAAAGGTGAAGTTATCCACTTCGGTAGAAAAAATAGAAATGCGGAACATTTTTTAAATGGTGAGAGATTGGGAAGTGTTGATGTCCAAAGAGACCTGGGTGTCCTTGTTAATAAGTCACAGAAAGCTAACATAAAGATGCAGCAAGCAATTAGGAAGCCAAATGGTATGTTGGCCTTTATTGCAAAATAATTTATGTTGATTTGAATATAGATGCCTTGCTGCAATTGGTGAGAACATATCTGGAATCTTGTGTACTGTTTTAGGCTTATTACCTAAGGAAGGATATATTTGAAATACAGGGAGTGCAACAAAGGTTTGTCAAACTGATTCCTTGGATGACGGGATTATGCTGTGAGGAGAGAGTGAGGAGACCGGGCCTGTTTTCACATTGTGACTTATAAAATTCTTACAGGGCTCGGCAGGGTAGAAGCAAGAAGGTTGCTTTCCCTGGCTGAGGGGTCTTGAACGAGGGGTCACAGTCTCAGATTAAGGGGTAGCCATTTTGGACTCAGATGAGGGAGAATAACTTCGCTCAGAGTGAATCTTTGGAATTCTCTACCCAGAGGCCTGTGGAAGCTCAGCCATTGAGTATGTTCAAGACTGAGATCAATAGTTTTCTAGATAGTAAAGACATGAAGGGATATTGGGATAGTGCGGGGAAATTATATGAAGGTAGAAGATCAGCCATGATCTAATTGAATGACTAGCAGGCTTGAGGGGCCGAATGGCCTACACCTGTTCCTATTTCTGATGTTCCTACTTGTCCCTTTTTGTTTGGCTGTCACATTCCTTAGATTGAAACAGGGAAATACTTCCAAAGTCTTTCATTGGCTGTAAAGCACTTTGGGATATTGTAAAGTTGTAAAAGGCACTATAATAAATGCAACCTTTTTCCTTCCTCAAGTGATGTTACCTCCCAAGGTATGAGTGTTTTGCACTTGCTGGCACGACTGGACCATTTACTTATGTGGCTCTTTGGACCTGTTACAGGGATCCTGATCTTCCTGTTGGCATTGCTGAATGTGGTGTACTGGGTCACACAACACCACGGTGCAGACTGTTCCTATTCACAAGCAAAGCAAGCTGACACAGGAGCACCACAGCCTCACGTTCTCAGGCAGGCCACACAGAGCAGTGACTGTCACCGGCCTGGCTGCAGCCTAATCCATGTGGTCGTGTGTGAAGTTCTGAGTTTAGAATTGGCCTATTTGTGAGCCCGAAGCAGTTCAAAGTGTAGACACCGTAGGGTTTGAAATTTTGGTCGGTTTAATATTCTTCTCATGAAGCAGCTAGATATAGCACTTGAGGTGAATGGGATCAAAAGTTATGGGGAGAAAGCAGGATTAGGCTATTGAGTTGGATGATCAGCCATGATTGTAATGAATGGCGGAGCAGGCTCGAAGGGCCAAATGGCCTCCTGCTGCTCCTATCTTCTATGTTTCTATATTTCTCTTTGGAATCAGCTTTGGACAGATGCGAAAGTGCCTTAAATATTATATAAGGCAGCTCAATTTAGAAAAAATAAGTGATTTATCATGGAAAAGAAATTAAATAACAATATGAGCTATAAATGCAGCCAACCAATAACCACATGGGTCAAATTGTGCAGCTATAACAATGGATCAAAGTGCCAAGATCCGTATATATACATCAAGGCCCCGATTTTTCAATTGGAACAGTAGTGGTAATCCATTAATTTTAAATGAGTTAGCACATTATAGCTCATATATCTCTCTCTTTCTTTCAGGATTAGCTAACATGTTGAATTTAATAGATTTATATATGAAAAGAAATTATCAGCATCAAAAATAAATTCAGTCTAAGGCATGAAAGCATGTGAAGCGAGGTTTGTTTTCACCTTCGCTGCTAGTTTCTCCCCTTACCTCGCTAAAGCCCTGACCTCTTATAGTTGTGACATGGCGCTGGGCATCATCCATTCATTCGCTCTGGCAGCATTCGTCAAGTTTTATCCCTGACAACAGTGTCAGACTGATATTCAGTCATGGGACTGGCCAGTTTACCCCAGTCCAACGCCGGCATTTCCACATCAGAATATTTTGGCTATAAATATATAACATGAATGAGATTTTCAGGCCAATAATCTGAAATTCAGGCATGCTAACTGATTTTGATACTGAAAATAATTATGCAGTGTCATTAAATTGTGTGCTCTTCATTTGTCCTTAAAGCACAATTGCCAAGAAAGTCACCGAGCGAAGTGGATGGTGCATGAGAACTTCTACACAATGTTGGTGCACTGAGCTGAAGCTTACTGTGATTTGGTGGTCAGACCTAATCTGCATTAAAATGGTGAGCTGCAGGAGCCTGTACAACATCAGGGAGGCAATGGTGTAGTGGTATTGTCACTGTATTAGTAATCTAGAAACCCAGAGTAATGCTCTGAGGACCAGGGTTCAAATCCCACCTTGGCAGATGGTGAAATTTATTGATGAAACCCATTGTTGTAAAAATCCATCTGATATCCTTTAGGGAAGGAAATCTGCCATCCTTACCTGGTCTGGACTACATGTGACTCCAGATCCACAGCAATTGGTTCACTCTTAAATGTCTTTTGGGATGGGCAATAAATGTTAGCCCAGCCAGTGACGCCCTCATCCCATGAATGAATGAATAAAAAGAAAAGCTCGCCAGTCTGGACCTCCAATGAATCGTTCTGACACTCAGCCAATGAAGGGGAGTTGCATTTTTATAGCACCTATCTCAGTACTTCCCAAAGCCCTTCACAGACAATTAAGCACTTCTGTTGTAATGTCGGAAGCATGACAGCCATTTTGTGCACAGCAAGCTCCCAGAAAGGGCAACTTGATAATGACAAGTTAATCTGATTTCGTGATGTTGATGAGGGATAACACTTGGTCAGGACACTGAGGAGTACTCCACTTAACTTCTATGAAAGAGTGCCATGGGAGCTCTTACGTCAACCAATAACGCGGCCTCGGCTAAACGTCTCATCCAAAAGGCAACGCCTTCGATGTTGTGGCACTTTCTCAGTTTCCAGTGGAGCGTCAGCCTAGGTTCTTAGTGCTCAAGTCTCAGAATGGGGCTTGAACCCACAACTCCCTGACTTGGGTGGGAGTGATACTAACTGAGCCAGTGCATATGATTGGATGATGGGAATGGAAGGCAAGGCTGGGCCAACAGCAATGATGGGGAGAGGCCGGCGTTGGACTGGGGTAAACACAGTAAGAGTTTTAACAACACCAGGTTAAAGTCCAACAGGTTTATTTGGTAGCAAATGCCATTAGCTTTCGGAGCGCTGCTCCTTCGTCAGATGGAGTGGAAATCTGCTCTCAAACAGGGCACAGAGACACAAAATCAAGTTACAGAATACTGATTAGAATGCGAATCTCGACAGCCAACCAGGTCTTAAAGATACAGACAATGTGAGTGGAGGGAGCATCAAGCACAGGTTAAAGAGATAAACCCAAGATCCCGGTTTAGGCCGTCCTCATGTGTGCGGGTTTATGTCACACTATCAGTAACCCCCACAGCTTGCCTCCTGGACTTGCAGAATCTCACTGGCTGTCCTGTCTGGAGACAATACACATCTCTTTAACCTTAATGCTCCCTCCACTCACATTGTCTGTATCTTTAAGACCTGGTTGGCTGTCGAGATTCGCATTCTAATCAGTATTCTGTAACTTGATTTTGTGTCTCTGTATGCCCTGTTTGAGAGCAGATTTCCACTCCATCTGACGAAGGAGCAGCGCTCCGAAAGCTAATGGCATTTGCTACCAAATAAACCTGTTGGACTTTAACCTGGTGTTGTTAAAGCTCTTACCAACAGCAATGCACAGTGCAGAAAGGAGCACTCCTTTAATATAACATCTCACTGGCAACTTCCAGCAGTCTCTTTAAAGTTGATGTGGCTACTGTCGACCCAGCAATGCCGAATGTAGTACTGACAGCGCCTTTGTTGAATTTGAGAATGGGATGCTAGGTATCAGGCTTCTTGAATATGCTAACCAGGGATCTACTGCCTGGATGCTTTACACCGTTGGAATTCATGGGAACTGGTCCCTCTAAGCTTATTCTTTACCCATTAAATGGGCACAATTCGACAACTTTCTCTCCCCACCCTACCTAAAAATACAAACTTTAAAACTGCAGCCTTTTCTACATCTAATCAGTTTTGCTGGGACATTTTATGCAGCCTTCAATCACTGAAGAAAGAGAGGATATATATGACACTGTTGCTGCAAAGAAAGATTTGCTGAGGATTAAACCTGAATTAACTGCATTTGGCTCCTGTTTTCAAAAGCATCCTGCATTGTCTTCTTTTTCATTCTAGTAACAAACTATTTTCGCCTCTGTCAGTGAATTTCTTTTCCGATTGTTTCCATTTAATTCCAATGTTCCTTCAATCGGAACACGAAAAAAACCTCAAAGCTGTTCATTAGCAGCTTTGACTCCAGCCATGCTCCAACAACAGAGTTTAAAGGCTCTCAGTGAGCATGATAGGAGCACATTGCCAGTCTAAGGACCATGTAATGGGGCAGAAGCAGGTTTGGAGCCTATAATGCTCCTGTCATTCTCCATTGGGATGTGGGGGAGGGGCAGATCTTCCATCTTTGCATCATGTGGGTATGTGAAATGGAGTTCTGGGAAGACACTAAGAATTGCGGCTTTTTTGTCCATAAAAGGGCCCAGCAGAACCTATGCCGGCAGGTCCCAGCATTTTGGCAGGATTGATCATCTCACCGTGCTAGTATTATAGAATCATAGAACCTACGGCATGGAGACAGGCCCTTCAGCCCAAACTGGCCCATGCCAACCAAAATGCCCATCTAAGCTAACCCTGCTTGCCTGCATTTGGCCCATATCCCTCTAAACCTTTCCTATCCATGCATCTACCTAAATGCCTTTTATATGTTATCAATGTCCCTGCCTCAACCACTTCCTCCAGCAGCTCATTCCACATATGTACCATATGTGTTAAAAAAAGTTGCTCCTCAGGTTCCCATTAATTCTTTCCCCTCTTAACTTAAACCTATGCCCTCTATTGTAGCTCCTGTTAGAGCCAATAACCTTTTGAATCCAATTGAAGGCCTCTGGTATCCCTGGTAGAGTGATAAATGTCCCATCTCCCCATTCTGTCCATGAAAGAGAGTGTGCCTGCCCTGAATATGCTGTCCTTTGCCTGCATTTGCAGCTGGTTGGGAGTTAGAACCGTACAATCATAGAAACATGATTCAGATGGTGCAGAAAGAGGCTATTCAGTGTCTGCACCAGCCACAAAAGAGAAACATTAAACTAGCCACTCATTTTAATCCTACCTTCCAGCACCTAGTCCGTAGCTTTGCAGGTTATAGCATTTCTGATGCAGATCCATGTACCTTTTAAATGAGTTTGAGCATTTCAGCCTCAATCACTAACCTAGGTAGGGAATTCCAGACACCAACCAACTAACAATGTTAGTCATCGATAATATAATTAAGAGAGCACTGTAAGCAGTTATTCTCCAGTCCTTTATCTTCCAGTGCATTTTTCTATTTCCTTTTAGTTGCCAATGTTCCCCCCATCCTCTGCTGAGGGTAGTTAGTTGCTGCTGCCGATTCTACAGCAGCCATTCTTCCTCTATCAATCTGAACAGTGGATATTGACAAACTATTCAAAAGTGAGAGCACTATAGTCAAACCCATCCTGACCTTGCCTAATGTCCAACCATGTACCCTGTTAAGTAGATATCAACTAAGAACAAAGAAAATTACAGCACAGGAACAGGCCCTCCAAACCTGCACCGACCATGCTGCCCGACTGAACTAAAACGCCCTACCCTTCTGGGGACCATATCCCTCTATTCCCATCCTATTCATGTATTTGTCAAGAAATCATAGAAACCCTACAGTGCAGAAGGAGGCCATTCGGCCCATCGAGTCTGCACCGACCACAATCCCACCCAGGCCCTACCCCCCACATATTTACCCACTAATCCCTCTAACCTACGCATCTCAGGACTCTAAGGGGCAATTTTTAACCTGGCCAATCAACCTAACCCACACATCTTTGGACTGTGGGAGGAAACCGGAGCACCCGGAGGAAACCCACGCAGACACGAGGAGAATGTGCAAACTCCACACAGACAGTGACCCGAGCCGGGAATCGAACCCGGGACCCTGGAGCTGTGAAGCAGCAGTGCTAACCACTGTGCTACCGTGCCGCCCCAAAGATGCCCCTTAAAAGTCACTACCGTATCCACTTCCACTACCTCCCCCAGCAACGAGTTCCAGGCATCCACCACCCTCTGGGTAAAAAACTTGCCTCGTACATCTCCTTTAAATCTTGCCCCTCGCACCTTAAACCTATGCCCCCTAGTAATTGACTCTTCAACCCTGGGAAAAAGCTTCTGACTATCCACTCTGTCCATGCTTCTCATAATCTTGTAGACTTCTATCAGGTTGCCCCCCAACCTCCGTCGTTCCAGTGAGAACAAACCAAGTTTCTCCATCCTCTCCTCATAGCTAATGCTGTCCATACCAGGCAACATCCTGGTAAATCTTTTCTGTACCCTCTCCAAAGCCTCCACATCTTTCTGGTAGTGTAGCGACCAGAATTGAACACTATATTCCAAGTGCGGCCTAACTAAGGTTCTATAAAGCTGCAACATGACTTGCCAATTTTTAAACTCAATGCTCCGGCCAATGAAGGCAGCGTGCCATATGCCTTCTTGACTACCTTATCCACCTGTGTTGCCACTTTCAGTGACCTGTGTACCTGTACACCCAGATCCTTCTGCCTGTCAATACTCTTAAGGGTTCTGCCATTTACTGTATATTTTCTATCTGTATTAGACCTTCCAAAACCCATTACCTCACATTTGTCCAGATGAACCTCCATCTGCTATCTCTCTGCCCAAGTCTCCAACTGATCTATATCCTGCTGTATCCTCTGATGGTCCTCATCGCTATCCGCAAATCCACCAACTTTTGTGTCATCCACAAACTTACTAATCAAACCAGTTACATTTTCCTCCAAATCATTTCTATATATTACAAGCAGCAAAGGTCCCAGCACAGATCCCTGAGGAACACCACTTGTCACAGCCCTCCATTCAGAAATGCACCCTTCCACTGCAGCTCACCTCTGATCCCATGCGACTTCATCTTCTGCACCAGCCTGCCATGAGGGACCTTGTTAAAGGCCTTACTGAAGTCCATGTAGACAACATCCACTGCCCTGCCCTCATCAATCACCTTCGTCACTTCCTTGAAAAACTCAATCAAGTTAGTGAGACATGACCTCCCCTTCAGTAAACCATGTTGCCTCTCGCTAATACGTCCACTTATTTCCAAGTGGGAGTAAATCCTGTCTCGAAGAATCCTCTCCAATTTCCCTACCGCTGACATAAGGCTCACCGGCCTGTAATTATCTGGATTATTCTTGCTACCCTTCTTAAACAAAGAAATGACATTGGCTATTCTCCAATCCTCTGGGACCTCCCCTGTAGTCAGTGAGGATACAAAGATTTCTCTCAAGGCCCCAGCAATTTCCTCCCTTGCCTCTCTCAGTATTCTGGGGTATATCCCATCAGGCCCTGGGGACTTGTCTACCTTAATATTTCTCAAGAACCCCAAAACCTCCTCCTTTTTGATCTCAACATGACTCAAACAATCTACACACCCTTCCCCAGACTCATCATCCACCAAGTGGGGGTAGAGCCTGGGTGGGATTGTGGTCGGTGCAGACTCGATGGGCCAAATGGCCTCCTTCTGCACTGTAGGGTTTCTATGATTTCTATGATTTCTAAGTCCTTCGTTTTGGTGAATACTGACGCAAAGGACTCATTTAATATCTCGCCCATTTCCTCTCCTCGCCCATATCAATTGATAATGGTTCATTTATTAGTGTCACAATTCAGCTTACATTAACACTGCAATGAAGTTACTGTGAAAACCCCCTAACCACCACACTTGGTGCCTGTTCGGTAACACTGAGGAAGAATTTAGCATGGCCAATGTATCTAACCAGCATGCCTTGCAGACTGTGGGAGGAAACCCGGGTCCCTGGTGCTGTGAGGCAGCAGTGCTAACCATTGTGCCACCATGCTGCCTCCTGTAATAGAATACTGTAATAGACAGCACTTGGCAGCACAAAAACAACTTGACAAGCCAGCTAACCGATGTGCATTGAATCTGTGGTTTTATTGATCTAGGTGGCTCAGTCCAAACCGTGTAGCAAACATATTAATTGAGAGAATGGAGAGCCCAAAATCATTTTCTATTCTTTTAAAAAGTAATAGCAGAACTTGGGACAGGAGCAGGCCATTTAGCCCCTCAAGGCATTCAGCTGGATGATAGCTGATCTGTATCCTAACTCGATCTACCCAGCATGGTTCTGTAACATTTAGTAATTTTCCCCAGCAACAATCTGTTTATTTCAGTGTTGACATTCTCAAATGGCCTGGCTTCAGTAATTTTTTTTTGGGGGGGGGATGACATTTCTGCTGCCCATTGTGTGAAGAAGTGCTTCCTTGCATCATCCTGAAATGATGCTTGTTCACCAGTTTAGGGAAAACACAACTAATTTATTTACAGGTTAAACTAAACCTCATGGCTGCAATCAGCTCCCAAGATGGCTCTGAGTACAGAAGCCCGCAGTTCATAGAATCATAGAAACCCTACAGTGCAGAAGGAGGCCATTCGGCCCATCGAGTCTGCACCGACCACAATCCCACCCAGGCCCTACCCCCACATATTATTACCCATTCATCCCTCTAACCTACGCATCTCAGGACTCTAAGGGGCAATTTTTAACCTGGCCAATCAACCTAACCCGCACATCTTTGGACTATGGGAGGAAACCGGAGCACCCGGAGGAAACCCACGCAGACACGAGGAGAATGTGCAAACTCCACACAGACAGTGACCCGAGCCGGGAATCGAACCCAAGACCCTGGAGCTGTGAAGCAGCAGTGCTAACCACTGTGCTACCGTACCTGCTTGATTTCCCCACCCTGCTCCCTGATTGATTCCTTGGATCATGTGACTCTTACTCTGTAGATTGATCCTTTAAGGGATACTCATCACGCTCTAATTTTAAGATTATGCCCCTTGGACTCTCCTATGAAAGGAAGTTCTTCCCTCCATTTACCCTACGGGGATAGGGCCTGGGTAAGATGCTCTAGGGTGGCACAGTGGTTAGCCCAGCTGTCTCACAATCCAGGGATCCGGGTTCAATTCCGGTCTCGGATGACTGGGGAGTTTGCATGTTCTCTCCATGTCTGCATGGGTTTCCTCCGGGTGCTCCGGTTTCCTCCCACACTCCAAAGATGTGCGGGTTAGGTTGATTGGCCATACTAAATTGCCCCTGTCAGGGGGATTAGCAGGGTAAATATGTGGGGTTACGGGGATAGGGCCTGGGTGGTATTGTGGTCAGTGCAGACTCAATGGGCCAAGTGGCCTCCTTCTGCACTGTAGGGATTCTATTGTTCTATTCTATCAGGTCCTAAAACATCTTTGAACACTTGTATCATCCCTTAATTTTCTATATTCAAGAGTGTACAGACCTAACTGATGCAACAAGGCTTCAAGATTTAACCCTTTCAGCCCAATAAAACAATGAGGAAGTAAAATAGAGATTTCAAACAAGTGAGGTGCTGTACTCCTTGCATTAGTCTCAAGCCATTTGATTTTATTGGTACCATGAACCGCTGAAGTCATATAGCCAAACATTGTGGCTTCTCACATTATTACCCACCTAATGAAAGAGGAAACTGTCCTTGGAACTAATTCCTGCAATCTTTCTATTTGAAGATGACCTAATTTCTGGTTTACTGAACAACCTGGTTTATCTTCGGCACACAATTATCATAACCGTACATCTCCAAATATTTGAGCTCAGTGGAGGGAGGGGGTGGATGGGGATGGAACCTAACTCACCTGGTGGAAAGCTGACAGGATCAGATTTTGCAGCCATTTTTGAAAGGCTTCACTGAAAGTGGGTGGAGTATAAGATGAGTAGTATATCCAACCTTATTCATTTCCCTCTGGATGGAAGACACGGTACCAATTACTCCCATTTTGAGCTTGAGCACAAAAGCCAAGCTGGCGTTCAGGGCAGTCCTGAGGGACTGCTGCACTGTTGGAAGTGCCAGCTTTCAATTGAGACATTAAATTCAGGCCCTTCCTGCAGGTGATCTTCTGACACAATTGGAAGGAAAGTATCCTGGCCAATAAGTATGCTCAGCCAGCAACGATAAACCAGCCGTTCTGGTCATTATTGAGCTGCTGTTTCTGGGAGCTTGCTGTGTGGAAGTTGGCTGTCACCATTCCTGTATTATAACAGTGACTATACTTCAAATTTACTTGCAAATCTGTCCTGATGAGTGCAAGACTAAAAACTTTGACAGCATGTCTCTTTTCCTCAACAGCAATCACGATGCCAACATAATGAAAAGGATACTGTTGTTCACTGTATCCAGTACAATTGTGACCTTTTCATTATCCTCCTTCAATTTTTATTCTCTTCTGAAGACACTAATTTAGATAGTTGCACAGAGATAAATGATCCTGGATCCCAGTATTGATCACTATCCAATGACATTGCATTGATGGTGTTGATCACCAAGGACTGCACTGGGCTGGCTGTGATACTATCCCATGTTAAACAGCCAAGCTAGCAATGAATGCCCAAACTCACTTGGATAAGACACCATGTTTGAATGCTGACATCTCCCCAATTCTACCATGAATCCCTTTGGGAAAGAAAGGGAGGAACCTATCAGGGGTTGCAAGTATTGGGAAAGCTGGGAAGATATCTGGAAAGGTGATATATTTTTAATATTCATTCGTGGGACATGGGCATCGCTGGCTGGCCAGCATTTATTGCCCATCCCGAGTTGCTTGACGGCAGTTGAGAGTCAACCACATTGCTGTGGCTCTGGAGTCACCTGTCGGCCAGACCAGGTAAGGATGACAGATTTCCTTCCCTAAAGGACATTTGTGGACCAGATTAGTTTTTCCAACAATCGACAATGGTTTTATGGTCATCAGTAGATTCTTAGTTCCAGATATGTTTTTAAATTGAATTCGAATTCCACCATCTGTCATGGTGGGATTCGAACCCAGGTTCTCAGAACATTAGCTGAGTTTCTGGCTTAATAGTCTAGTGATAATACCACTAGGCCATCACCTCCCCTTGAATATTAATCTGGTAAATGCTGAAGTAACCGCCGTGGCAAATGTTGGACTCCCTTCATCGGCTCCACGTTTACCAGCCAGGCTTTACTCTTCTTTGCTAACCTTTTCACAGAGAAATTTATGTATTCTTGAGATCCCTTTGATATGTTCCTTCAATAGGTGAGATAAGCTATGAAGGCTTGACAACCCATTTCAACACTTCATCTGACTGAAATAAAGCTCCAGCTCACATGGTAACTGATGCTTCCTTCCCAGTGCTGTTTGCTTTTCTTAGTGGGGGTATGAGCAGATGAGCGATTAGTTGTTGACACAAGGTGGGTAGCTCTTTAGGATTTGTCTTGTAGAGCTGAAAGCTCTCAGATTAGATAATGTCATTGTCAAAATAACCAGTTAAAGTCAGAGTTGCTGGGAGAAACACGATAATTGATTATGGTCAAACAAAATAGATTGGCTATCTGCTATTGGGTTGGTAGGTTTGACTGCAAGATGCCTATTGAATGACACACATTCCTTTTAACACCTGTCTGTATCGAGTTGTTAAGCATTGCTTTCTGCAGGAGAATGTTCAAACCTTTAAAATCCCTCAGTAGGTTGTACTTTCCAGGTTGCTGCTTTACAGAATATTGGCATTAGTCTGTGGCTGCCTGAATAAATGTTTTTTTAAAATTTCTCCCATGACTTCTTCAGCTTTCTGCTCCAAAACCCTGCTGCTTAATCCTCCCTACTTCCCGAAGCGACTGTTGCATATGCCAGACAGTGAATGTCTGTGCTGGGGGGAGGGGCTAACTCCTCAGTCAAATTCAGTCCGTCCCTCATCATTTAACCCTCTGAGCCCGACCATCATTTTGATGGAGATATATGACCACATACAAAGGCACAATCAGTATATGCATAAGAATGCACACATTCTGTTTTCTAAATCACTAACTTGCCATAAAGTAGTTTGGTAGTCAACTTAGATCTCCTTTGCAAAGTACCTGAACAGGGCAGCACGGTGGCACAGTGGTTAGCACTGCTGCCTCACAGCGCCAGGGACCTGGATTCAATTCCCAGCTTGTGTTACTGTCTGTGCGGAGTTTGTATGTTCTCACCATGTCTCGTGTGATCCCTCCGGGTGCTCCGGTTTGCTCCCACAGTCCAAAAGACATGCTGGTTAGGTGCATTGGCCATGCTAAATTCTCCCTCAGTGTACCCGAACAGGTGCTGGAGTGTGGCGATACAGGGATTTTCACAATAACTTCATTGCGGTGTTAATGTAAACCGAATTGTGACACTAATAAATAAACTTCAAAACAATATCACATGATTAATCCTGTGGCTTGCATGTCATGATCCATGAGTGCATCCAGTTGGCATTTGTACTGCCGGCAGCATGAGAACAGGCCCCAAAACTCAGCAAAACAATTGCCTTCAAATTTGCAGCAATATTATTATATTAAAAAGCACAGATCACGCCAAGAGATTTCAGGAGAATAATCTAATTGAGGGGCTCAGACAAGAGATTTATGACGTAAATCGAACCCCTCGATTAGATTACTGTCTCGTAATCAGTCCCAGCTTTCTGTAGTGCCATTTCTCTCATAACAGGATTATCTGTTCCAACAATGGTAACATATATTGGTGAATAAATAAATCAGAACAGGCAGAATCCTGCTGCATTTATCGACAAGCTGACATTTAGCAGAAACAGGCATCTTGATAATTTTACAGGCGAGAGATAGGAGTATATGTAAATGTAATTCTAATTATAAATAATTCAATAATTGAACATATCCCATCATTTATTAATTGCAACGTGTTTTCCTTGAAAGCTCAGTAGGTAAATGCATTCTCCAGACTGGAACTGAACTATGTGGTGAACCTAGCCCCAAAACTTGACCCCTGCTCTTTGCTGGGTTAGATGGTTGTAGTCAAGACAGTTGTAGGTGTAGCACAATTGGTCTCTGTGTTCCTGGGGCAGGCAAGGGAGGAGCAGTTTCCATTCCTCATCACAGCATAGCACTGCTGCCTCACAACACCAGGGACCTAGGTTCGATTCCCGGCTTGGGTCACTGTCTGTGCAGAGTTTGCCTGTTCTCCCGTGTCTGCGTGGGTTTCCTCTGGGTGCTCCGGTTTCATCCCGCAGTCTGAAAGACGTGCTGGTTAGGTGTATTGGCCATGCTAAATTCTCCCTCAGTGTAGCCGAACAGGCGCCGGAGTGTGGCACCAGGGGATTTTCACAGTAACTTTATTGCAGTGTTAATGTAAGCCTACCTGTGACACTAATAAATAAACTTTAAAAGGACACGTGTGAGTACTGGAAGAGAGAGCTTTGGCTCTCTCTTTGGCTCCATTCCTCATCACAGCACCATCAAGTAGATTGTTTATGCTCACAATCGTGCCTGAGGCATAAATAACTGGCACATTGGGCAAGATGTTGATGCCCATGGAATCATTCTCCAGCAAGGATTGGCTCATTTAGGAGAGAGGGGAAGAGAAACAAGAGGTAGGTGAATTAAGGTCTGTGTGATTGGCGATGCTAAATTGACCCTAGTGTCGGCGGGGGGTTAGCAAGGTAAATGTGTGGGTTTGCGGGAATCGTGCCTGGGTGGGATTGTGGTCGGTGCAGACTCGATGGGCCGAATGGCCTCCTTCTGTACTGTAGGAATTCTATGATTCTATGATAATGAACTGCAAGAGTTTTCATTCAGAGTGCATGCATAAAATGTATATTAAATGAGATTGTCTAGGAAAAGTTCCATCTGATTAGGGTCTATTTAAATAGATCAAAATTGACGAGAGGACGAGAGGGGGGAGTTAATAGTGGGAAATGAGGATATGGCTGAGTCTTTAAATAAGTTTTATGTGTCGGTCTTCACGGTGGAGGACACAAATAGTTTGCCAAATATTAACGATAGAGGGTTGGCAGCAGGAGAAATACTTAATACAATTAATGTTACCAGAGAGGCAGTGCTGGGTAGACTAATGGGACTGAAGGTGGATAAGTCCCCGGGTCCGGATGGAATGCATCCCAGGGTATTGAAAGAAATGTCAGAGGTAATAGTGGATGCGTTAGTGATTATTTATCAAAACTCGTTGCATTCTGGGGTAGTGCCGGTTGATTGGAAAACGGCTAATGTTACGCCGCTGTTTAAAAAAGGAAGGAGACAAAAGGCGGGTAACTATAGGCCGGTCAGCTTAACGTCTGTAGTAGGGAAAATGCTGGAATCCATTATTAAAGAGGAGATAGCAGGGCATCTGGATAGAAATGGTTCGATCAATCAGACGCAGCATGGATTCATGAGGGGGAAGTCGTGCTTGACGAACATGTTGGATTTTTATGAAGATGTGACTAGGGCGGTTGATGGAGGAGAACCGGTGGATGCGGTGTTTTTGGATTTCCAAAAGGCGTTTGATAAGGTGCCCCATAAAAGGCTACTGAAGAAGATTAGGGCACACGGAGTTGGGGGTAGTGTGTTAAAGTGGATTGGGGACTGGCTATCCGACAGGAAGCAAAGAGTCGGAATAAATGGGTGTTTTTCCGGTTGGAGGAAGGTAACTAGTGGCGTGCCGCAGGGATCGGTACTCGGGCCGCAACTATTTACCATTTATATAGATGATCTGGAGGAGGGGACGGAGTGTAGGGTAACGAAGTTTGCAGACGACACAAAGATAAGTGGAAAAGTGAATCGTGTGGAGGACGGAGAAGATCTGCAGAGAGATTTGGACAGGCTGAGTGAGTGGGCGAGGATATGGCAAATGGAGTATAACGTTGAGAAATGCGAGGTTATACACTTTGGAGGAAATAATAACAAATGGGATTACTATCTCAATGGAAACAAATTAAAACATGCTACCGTGCAAAGGGACCTGGGGGTCCTTGTGCATGAGACGCAAAAGCCCAGTCTGCAGGTACAACAGGTGATCAAGAAGGCAAATGGGATGTTGGCCTATATTGCGAAGGGGATAGAATATAAAAGCAGGGATGTCTTGATGCACCTGTACAGGGCATTGGTGAGGCCGCAGCTGGAATACTGTGTGCAGTATTGGTCCCCTTATATGAGGAAGGATATATTGGCATTGGAGGGAGTGCAGAGAAGGTTCACCAGGTTGATACCGGAGATGAGGGGTTTGGATTATGAGGAGAGGCTGAGGAGATTGGGTTTGTACTCGTTGGAGTTTAGAAGGATGAGGGGGGATCTTATGGAGACTTATAAGATAATGCGGGGGCTGGATAGGGTGGAGGCGGAGAGATTCTTTCCACTTAGTAAGGAAGTTAAAACTAGAGGACACAGCCTCAAAATAAAGGGGGGTCGGTTTAAGACAGAGTTGAGGAGGAACTTCTTCTCCCAGAGGGTGGTGAATCTCTGGAATTCTCTGCCCACTGAGGTGGTGGAGGCTACCTCGCTGAATATGTTTAAAGCGCGGATGGATGGATTCCTGCTCGGTAAGGGAATTAAGGGTTATGGGGATCAGGCGGGTAAGTGGTACTGATCCACGTCAGATCAGCCATGATCTTATTGAATGGCGGGGCAGGCTCGAGGGGCTAGATGGCCTACTCCTGCTCCTATTTCTTATGTTCTTATGTTCTTAAAATAATCCCCAGTCTGCATGCACCGTGTCCACAGAGATTGCCAAACAATATTGCTTTCTCATACAGCAGAATCTTACGGTTCAGTTGAAAAGAGGCAGTGACTGGTAATAAACTACATTTTGTACTCTTGTTCTAAAGTACCAGCTTACCTGTTAACTTTCTGTGGACCACACAAATCAACAATTAGGGAAGCACTATTCTCAGATTTATTGTCCAAGAATTCTTATGAATAATCACTAATCATTCTTTAACTGGCTGCTCTCAGCCACTCCTGCTCTCAAGTTCCCTTTCGCTATAATGTGTGATAATGCATTTTGAATTGTTTGATTGATAAGCCAACCATTCATGACCTGACTGCCAGCTTATCCTGAAATTTTCGTTGATGCTAGATCAAAGTTTAAGCTAATCTGACACTGAGTCAGGTGGGAGAGCTGCTAAAGGTCAGTTAGCTTTGACCATGTGGATAGAATCATAGAATAGAATCATAGAAACCCTACAGTGCAGAAAGAGGCCATCTGGCCCATCGAGTCTGCACCGACCACAATCCCACCCAGGCCCTACCCCCATTTCCCTACACATTTACCCGCTAATCCCTCTAACCTACGCATCGCAGGACACTAAGGGGCAATTTTAGCATGGCCAATCAACCTAACTTGCACATCTTTGGACTGTGGGAGGAAACCGGAGCACCCGGAGGAAACCCACGCAGACACAAGGAGAATGGTGCAAACTTCACACAGACAGTGACCTAAGCCGGAAATTGAACCCAGGTCCCTGGAGCTGTGAAGCAGCAGTGCTAACCACTGTGCTACCGTGCCGCCCAGGCGCCTTAGCCCAGGCACCTAGCTGCCTTAACATTAAACTGTGAGACCCCCATTCAGATCAGCCATGAGTTACCCTGCTTAAGCTTGAGTGTACTATTATGCAGCAAGTTGTTAAAGCTGAATTTTATCTAGAAACTGATCTCTCATGCTCTTAGATGAAGCATTGGCATGGAATCCTGGCTTGAGTTTTTCACATGAGAAATGTGTTTATTCCTTTAATTAATTATGATGCAGAGTTGTTTATGTGCATGTAGCTGGGTCAGGTAACTGGAATTGTACAAATCTAATCAGCTGCTGCAGCTGGTACTTGAGTGGGTGGCCATCTTAGAAATGGCCGCAAGTGACTGTCCACTCAGCCTGGCTCCACCACCTGGCAGTGAACTTTCACCTTTGCTCAGCTGTATGAACTTTGCTGTAGAATGGAGACTGGGCACGTTCAGACTGGCAAAGTGGCAAATCCAATTTTAGAGCAGTTATGTATACTCAACTTGTGCAGAGGCATGATATTGGCAGTTGCAATTTCCACTCTCAATAAGAGCACTTGTGTAATAATGAGTAAGACTGCTTGACCTTTTGCACGCATTCCAGAATAAAAGAGTTTCATTGGTGGACACAGCTCAAGGGGACCATGGGTTAGAAGCTGTTTTGTACTCACATACAATTTACTAAATCTGCTTCAGAACATTTGATGTTTAACAGTTGTTGGAAATTCTATTTGATATCAATAATGAGGAATGATGAAAAGGGATACATCTTCAAAGCTTCTGGGGGCACTCGGTCACTAAACACTCAGAGCTTTGATTAAATTCAGCTCAGTGGAGGAACAAGATGTTAGGGAGGTTTTCCTGGGCTTGTGCCCAGGCACACGTGATTTCCTGGGTGCACAAAACAGTGGAAAGACAGGCAGATTGGAACGCACATCAAGAAATAAAGTCATTTGGATTTCCCATATTTGCCGTGCCCTGGTGATCTGGAGCGTGCAGACACAGCTAAATCCACCGCCAGCCGCCCATTCTGTCCATCTAATGCTTCAGTGTAGCCCACAAAGAATGTGTCAAGAGATTTGCAAAAACAGAGAGGACACCAGTGTTCTTATTGCGTTCATTGTTTCTGCATACGTGCAATCGCACATTGCAAACATTGATAGATCTTCAGATTTCATGGTAATCAAGGGCTGCACAGATAAAGGTGGAGTTGAGGTAGAATATCAGCTAAGATCTTAGGGAGTGGCTGAACATTGAGAGGCTGAGCAGACCCAAAGGGCCCAATGGCCTGCACTCATTCATATTTCTTATGTTCTCATAATCCTAATTCAAGCCAGGAGTCACTTTTGGCCTGTCTTCCCCTCACCAGTGTTCCTTCACAGACCTGTTGCACTGAGTAGCTGGCTTTACCAACTCTGCTTTTGGAAGAGTTATGTGTGGAAAATGGGAGGCTCTAATTTCCAAAATGTCAGGTGGGCAGACGTTTTAGGTGGGGGATTTTTCAGGGTCACTTATCATATACCGCTCCACATTGTGGTAATCTTGGGTGGGATTCTCCCAAAAAAATTCTAAGTGCCGAATTTGTGTAAAAGCTGGAGTAAATCCCATTGGTTTTTTCAGCAGGAATTTCAAAATGAAATGAATCTCCCACACTCTGTGCATCACAGAGAGCCCTAGCGTGAATCATGCTAAAAATCTGTGGACGCTGGAGAGGCTGGCAGCACAGTGCTGAACGGGCCACTGTGTTTGCACCGACTTGGCAGCGCTGCGCATACGCAGTAACCCCTCACTGCCGGGCTCCTGATTGCTCGATCGCTGGCCAGCTCCGTGAACCCTCAACGCTGGCCGTGTGACCCCCCCCCCCCTCTTTCCCCCACGACCCCACTATATGCACCAAACTGTTTTACCTGTACATGCCTGTTTTAACTTTTGAAAATGGATGCTCAAATTTGAATTAAGTACTTGAAATACTGAAAGGCACTGTTATGGCCAATTCTGGGAGGCGAATCCCATAGACTAGGTTTGTGCTCGTTATTACATCTCCAGATTGACAAAGAATGAATACAAGTAGATCTTGGTGCAGTACGGAAATGCATCTGGATCTCGCTGAAGCCATTTAACACAAATTAAACGTAACATTACAAATAGGGTAGAAATAATAACAACAAGGAAATATATACCAAGGAAGGCTCCAAACTAAAGTATGTTGAGTGGGATGGAGACCTGTCTGTATAATATAGATCCTTCAAGCTTAACGATTAATGCTAGCAGAATATTGTAAAGGCTATTAAGAGTATTGAGATGTGTTGCTCGGATGTTCCAGTATAAAGTAAGGCCTTCTACAAGACCTTGGTTACGCTTTCCCTAGATTACTGTAAAGGTAACATGATGGATGCTATAGAGAACCAGTGTCATTGGATTGATGCTCAGCTTAAAAGCCTTTAGTTATCACAATATGTTAGAAATGTTGGACTTCTAAAACAGATATTCCGGTCCCGCAGATGCCTACAGTGCTTTGCATGGCCCGCCCTGCCACCAAGGAATCCACCCCAGGGGGTCACCTTCGACAGGACTGGAAGATTCCACCAGTGGAAAGGACCGGAAAATCCTGCCCTGTATCTGTGTGGATAGATCATTCGAATTTGGTTAGGAAGAAGGAGGGGACATACGCCTAGACTAGATTAGATGTCAAAAGTTTTTTTTCACAGAGAGTCATTGACTTCTGGAACAAGTTGCTGGCTCATGCAATGTTGTTATTTGCTGTAATTATTCAACAGGGAGCTGGGCGAGTTCTGTCTGAGCCTGATATCATTGTGTGCAAAAAGTAGTTGGGTGATTCGGTGTTTTACCTTATATCTCGATGAAGGAGGACATAGATGATATAGTTCACCATCACCTCCAAAGTGTCAGCTCAGCCTTTGGCTGACTGAGGAAAAGAGTATCTGAGGGGCACGATCTCAAACCCGAGAGCACGGTCATGGTTCACTGGGAAGCGGTAATCTCTGTGCTGCTTTAGATACTGAGATGACCTACAGCAGGCACCTTAAAGCATTGGAGAAATACCAGCAGCGGTGCCTTCACAAGGTCATAGAACATAGAACATTACAGCGCAGAACAGGCCCTTCGGCCCACGATGTTGCACCGACCAGTTAAAAAAAAAAAAACTGTGACCCTCCAACCTAAACCAATTTCTTTTCGTCCATGAACCTATCTACGGATCTCTTAAACGCCCCCAAACTAGGCGCATTTACTACTGATGCTGGCAGGGCATTCCAATCCCTCACCACCCTCTGGGTAAAGAACCTACCCCTGACATCGGTTCTATAACTACCCCCCCTCAATTTAAAGCCATGCCCCCTCGTGCTGGATTTCTCCATCAGAGGAAAAAGGCTATCACTATCCACCCTATCTAAACCTCTAATCATCTTATATGTTTCAATAAGATCCCCTCTTAGCCGCCGCCTTTCCAGCGAAAACAATCCCAAATCCCTCAGCCTCTCCTCATAGGATCTCCCCTCCATACCAGGCAACATCCTGGTAAACCTCCTCTGCACCCTCTCCAAAGCCTCCACATCCTTCCTGTAATGTGGGGACCAGAACTGCACACAGTACTCCAAGTGCGGCCGCACCAGAGTTGTGTACAGTTGCAACATAACGCTACGACTCCTAAATTCAATCCCCCTACCAATAAACGCCAAGACACCATATGCCTTCTTAACAACCTTATCTACTTGATTCCCAACTTTCAGGGATCTATGCACACATACACCTAGATCCCTCTGCTCCTCCACACTATTCAAAGTCCTCCCGTTAGCCCTATACTCAACACATCTGTTATTCCTACCAAAGTGAATTACCTCACACTTCTCCGCATTAAACTCCATCCGCCACCTCTCGGCCCAACTTTGCAACCTGTCTAAGTCTTCCTGCAAACTACGACACCCTTCCTCACTGTCTACCACACCACCGACTTTGGTGTCATCAGCAAATTTGCTAATCCACCCAACTATACCCTCATCCAGATCATTAATAAATATTACAAACAGCAGTGGCCCCAAAACAGATCCCTGAGGTACACCACTTGTAACCGCACTCCATGATGAATATTTACTATCAACCACCACCCTCTGTTTCCTATCCGCTAGCCAATTCCTGATCCAATTTCCTAAATCACCCCCAATCCCATACATCTGCATTTTCTGCAGAAGCCTACCATGGTGAACCTTATCAAACGCCTTACTAAAATCCATATATACCACGTCCACTGCCTTGCCCCCATCCACCTCCTTGGTCACTTTCTCAAAAAACTCAATAAGGTTAGTAAGGCACGACCTACCTGCCACAAAACCATGCTGACTATCACCTATCAATTCATTACTCTCCAAATAACTATAAATCCTATCCCTTATAATTTTTTCCAACATCTTGCCGACAACAGAAGTGAGACTCACCGGTCTATAATTCCCGGGGAAGTCTCTGTTCCCCTTCTTAAACAATGGGACAACATTCGCTAACCTCCAATCTTCTGGTACTATACCAGAGGCCAACGACGACCTGAAGATCAGAGCCAGAGGCTCTGCAATCACTTCTCTTGCCTCCCAGAGAATCCTTGGATAAATCCCATCCGGACCAGGGGATTTATCTATTTTCAGACCCTCCAGAATATCCTGCACATCCTCCTTATCAACTGTAATACTGTCTATTCTACTCCCTTGCAACCCAGTGTCCTCCTCAGCTATATTCATGTCCCCTTGCGTGAACACCGAAGAGAAATATTGGTTCAATGCTTCACCAATCTCCTCCGGTTCCACACATAACTTCCCTCTGCCATCTATAACTGGCCCTAAACTTGCCCTAACCAACCTTCTGTTCTTGACATACCTATAGAACGCCTTAGGATTCTCTTTAACCCTATCCGCCAAAGTCTTCTCATGTCCCCTTTTAGCCCTTCTAAGCTCGCTCTTCAACTCCCTCTTAGCCAATCTAAAGCTTTCTAGTGCACTACCCGAGTGCTCACGTCTCATCCGAACATAAGCCTCCTTTTTCTTTTTAACCAACAAAGAAACTTTTTTGGTGCACCACGGTTCCCTAGCCCTACCAATTCCTCCTTGCCTGACAGGGACATACCTATCACAGACTCGCAGTAGCTGCTCCTTGAAAAAACTCCACATGTCGGACGTTCCCAGTCCCTGTAATCTCCTAGTCCAACCTATGTTTCCTAATTCTCTCCTAATAGCCTCATAATTACCCTTCCCCCAGCTAAAACCACTGGCCCGAGGTTCATGCCTATCCCTTTCCATCACTAAGGTGAACGTAACCGAATTGTGGTCACTATCACCAAAATGCACACCAACTTCCAAGTCTAGCACCTGGTCTGGCTCATTTCCCAGCACCAGATCCAATATAGCCTCACCTCTAGTTGGCCTGTCTACATACTGAGTCAAAAAACCTTCCTGCACGCTTTGAACAAAAACTGACCCCTCTAACGAGCTAGAGCTATAACAATTCCAGTCAATATTAGTCAAGTTAAAATCCCCCATAACAATTGCCCTATTACTTTCACTCCTAAGCAGGATTGACTCCGCAATCCTTTCCTCAACCTCTCTAGAACTTTTAGGAGGTCTATAAAAGACTCCCAACAGGGTGACCTCTCCTCTCCTATTTCTAATCTCCGCCCATACTACCTCAACAGATAAGTCCTCATCAAACCTCCTCTCTGACACTGTGATACAATCTCTGACCAATAATGCTACCCCTCCCCCTCTTCTACCTCTTTCCCTACTTCGACTAAAACATTTGTCTTCCAAGTCCAGTAGCGGGAAGGTGGCCAGCAGCATCCTCCCCAAATATCGAGGTGCGAATCATTCACAATCAGCTCCACAGGGCAGGACATGTAGTTTGGGTACCTGACACCCTCTACTCAGAATTTAGTTGTAGCAGGAATTTCCTGGAAACATTTTAGGAATGTCCTCAAAACATTCCTGATGGGGGCCAAACATCCTCGTCAACCTACGGGAGACCCTGACTTATGATGGACCAATATTGATTTGGCTCCTTTGGGAAGGCCCCAAAAGCGTCGTGAGACAGCCCCCCTACTCAGCTAGGCATCACCTTCACCATATGTGGCAGAGTCTGCACATCCTATTGAGACTTCCCAGCCATTTCAGAACCTATCGAACCGGAATTGGAGCAAGTCATCAATTCCGAAGAACAGTCTAATACTGTGTACAGTTCCGGTCACCCTATTATAGAAAGGATATTATCAAACTAGAAAGAGTCCAGAAAAGATTTACTAGGGTGTTACCGGGACTTGATGGTTTGAGTTATAAGGAGAGGCTGGATAGATTGGGACTTTCTTCCCTGGAGCGTAGGAGGCTTAAAGGTGATCTTATAGAAGTCTAAAAAATAATGAGGGGCATAGATAAGGTAGATAGTCAACATCTTCTCCCAAAGGTAGGGGGAGTCTAAAGCTACAGGGCATAGGTTTAAGGTGAGAGGGGAGAGATACAAAAGGATCCAGAGGGGCAATTCTTTCATACAGAGGGCGGTGAGTGTCTGGAACAAGCTGCCAGAGGTAGTAGTAAAGGCATGCACAATTTTGTCTTTTAAAAAGCATTTAAACAGTTACATGGGTAAAATTGGTCCAGATGGCTATGGGCAAAACGCGGGCATTGGGATTAATTTAATGAGAAAAACTGGGCAGCATGGACAAGTTGGGCCGAAGGGCCTATTTCCATGCTGCAAACCTCTATGACTCTATGATTATGACTCTAAGGGATGACATAACTCATGGTCATTGATATCTCCTGGAACGTATTTTGATCACCTTCTGAGGTGGAAGAGGAATTCTTGAGAATTCTTCATTTTCTGAAACTGGCCTTGGGTTTCTTTGGCCTCACTCAGACTGAGGTCATGAAGCTTAACTGCAACATGACTGGAAGAAGCTTGATGGACCAGGTGTCCTTTCCTAGTCCTATGGTTTGTCTGTTTGAAGGAAATTAAGATTGCCCAACACACACAAATCCCAATAAAGAGACAAATCAACAGACCTCAATTGTCAGGCGAGGGGGAACAAATGGAGGTGGATGGGAACCTTGCCTTTTGTAAATTGATAGCATGGTGGAAGGATGCTGCATACACTTTAATAAAACCAGCCTCCCACCTTACACCTTCTGTAAACCTCAGCTCATCTAGAATGCCTCCCTTGCCCCAACTTACACTCATGCCCATTTACCCATCACCTCGTGTTTGATGATCTATCCTGCTCCTGGTTAAGCGACACTGCAGTTATAAAATTCACATCCTTGCTTTTAAATTCCTCCCTGGCCTCACTTCTCCCTTTCTCTGTAACCCGCTTTGAGATCCTGTGTGTTCATACAATTCTGCCCTCTTGCACACTCCCGATTGTAATCGCTCCATGGTGGCCATGCCTTCAGCTACCATGTTCTAAACTCTCTAATTTGCCTTCCTAAACCTCTCAACCTCTTTCCTTCTTTGAGACACGCCTTAAAGCTTACTTATTGAAACAAGCTGTTGGTATCTGGCCCAATGTATGGCTTGATATCAAATTTTGTTTAGTAGCATTCCTGTGAAAGGCCTTAATTGGAACATTCCCTGACGTTCAAAGCCTTTTATAAATGCAGCTTGTTGTTATTGACTTTATTCTTTGATATATGTGATATATCTGTTACTCTCTGCCGGCAGCCTTGCCCTTCCTGTATTTTTTGGGTCTTGTGGAACTTTCAAGATTGCCTGAGACTCTGAAGTTAACTTCAGCGGTTTGATTTAAGTCGTCTCTTCTCTCTGATCAACGTTTTGGGCATGTGCTATGTGTCCTACACCCAATCACGCTCACTCCACCATTTAATGAAACAATTCACTCCCTGCTTTCAGCTGCATGCTTTTTTCCGGGCGATTTTTCTGCGCTGCACTGCATCAGGAGAAACTGGATCCTGCTCTGTTATCTCTGTGCCTGGGTTAATGCAGTTCAATTGTAACATCATAGTTCAGACTCTTATCTGACACCGTCTTGCCAGAAGTACCCGCTGGAGGATATGCAAGATGAGATATTTGATATGAGGCCACACTTCCGATGCTTCACTGACCAGCCGTGTATGCATGCTACAAGATTTTTAGTCATCTGCCCTCGTTATCTCCTTCAATGGCTTGGTGTTGAACATTGTTTAATAACATCCTGGGGTGTTTTACTGTGCTGCAAGTGCTACATAAATGCATATTATCCTTGTTGTAACACACTGCACCAAAGAATGACAAATTGCAGTTGTCCACACGAATGAGATTGTCCAGAAGAACAGGCATCATTCATTTTCACTGCGTTAGGAAGAAATATCATTCCTTGTAAGTAATTTGAAATCAAAACCAGAATTGTAACACCCTGCTGGTAAACCAGGCTGGATTCAATGCCATATCCCTGTTGTCTGTTGAATAAGCCTCAGTGACTACAGTGGACATGGCAAGAGTGAAGCATCGGTGGTGTGGCCTCATATCAAATATCTTATCCTGAACGGGGCAGCACAGTGGTTAGCATTGCTGCCTCACAGCACCAGGGACCTGGGTTTGATTCCCGGCTTAGGTCACTGTCTGTGCGGAGTCTACACATTGTCTGCGTGAGTTTTCTCTGGGTGCTCCAATTTCCTCCCACACTCCAAAGATGTGTGTGTTAGGTTGATTGGCAATGGTAAATTGACCCTTAGTGTCAGGGGGATTAGTAGGATAGATACATGGGGTTATGGGATAGGGCCTGGGTGGGATTGTTGTTGGTACAGGCTCGATGGGCTGAATGGCCTTCTTCTGCACTGTTGGGATTCTATGATACTATCTGATCCTTGAATATTCTCTAACAGGAAAAGGGGGAAGAAAAGCAAATCAAATGAACCTTCTCCATTGTTTAGTTTTTGCCAAGTGGGTATGTAAATAACAACAACGTTGGATTTGAATATGTGAGAAAACAGATGACCAAATGTGGACGTGCACTCTTTATGAAGTGACAAAATCGATGGCCAATTTTTTTTTGTTTAAAATGTGTTAACTTCCCGGCTGCCTTCTGAGAAATGGTTGTCCAGTGATTTGCAGAACCATTTTTTAACCTCTTTAAAAACATGATAATGTGTGAGAATTGGTGAATCATTTTGCATTAACAGTATTTGAGGGAACGTTTTTCAGAGGGAAGCATCAGTTTAAATAGACTGAGTGAGGGCAGAGGGTTAATAAAGGCCCTGTGTGGAAGCACACAAAGGTGGTGTGTATGTTAGCCAGCCAGTGATGCCTGGATTAGCATTTCTCAGTGAATGAAGTTGAGCCTGATAGAATTTGGTGCGTCGACGGACCTCCGATCTCGACAAACCGGCTAGTCAGCTGGAGTTGGTGCCAGGGAGCTTACAGTTCCATTCACAAAAGACTGACTTGGCAATGCTAGTCGATGCACTTTTCCAATGGCTGAACCACTAAATCTCAACCCTTGCATTACATCTGAAGTCCTCAGAGTTTGACAGGGACAGCAGTTGCTTCTTTGACAAACATTGGTGAGGAATTCTGGCAACAGAACTTTGAAAGGAGCCGGTCCTGCCACATCCAGGCACACCTTTCGACAGTTGCTAAATAAAATGAATTGTGCTATTAGCATTAGTGAAAATGACCCAACCGCAAAATGAAGCATTTGTGGTCAATGGCTGGCGAGTCATTCACTCTTGCCATTACTCCACTGCAGTCACTGGGGCTTTCTCAACAGACAAGTGCACAATCTATAATTCAGGATTGATTGAGTAATGCTTTACAAAATGACAACTTTAACAGAGGCCAAGCTGAGCTGTTCTGACATAGCCAGCTTATTGCTGCTTTTTTTACCCCTGCAGTCTTATTAATGGGCGTGCTTTGATGGATAATCATTGGCTTCCTCCCAATTAAAGCAGGTCGAATGTTGTGAGGCCCCAAGTTTCTCATTACTTGAGCTCGGTTTATTTTGATTGAGTGAACCTGGTTGGATTTCATCTCAGCAGTTAGTTGGATGAATGGATGCAACAACACGCCGCACTTACCTGGCAGAGGAGAGTTAATGATCAGGCAGGTTGATCTCCGAGAATGAGGTCATCCCATTGCACTCCGGGTGTGCTGACACCTGTGATGTCCCTAAACACGGGATATTCAATTGCAGAATTTGTGGTAGTGGGGGACTGCGTTCGCACTCTCCCCTGATTTACAAATCAATGATGTGGAGATGCCGGTGTTGGACTGGGGTAAACACAGTAAGAAGTCTCACAACACCAGGTTAAAGTCCAACAGGTTTATTTGGTAGCACAAGCCACTAACTGTTGGCCTTTAACCTGGTGTTGTGAGACTTCTTACGGTATTTTACAAATCTAAATCAGAGTTCCCAATTTGAAATACTTGCTGGGTAGAGCTTTTTTTATGCAGGGCGGCAAGGTGGCACAGTGTTTAGCACTGCTGCCTCACAGCGCCAGGGACCTTGGTTCAATTCCTGGCTTGGGTCACTGTCTATGCAGAGTCTGCACGTTCTCCCCATGCCTGTGTGGGTTTCCTCCGGGTGCTCCGGTTTCCTCCCACAGTCAGAAAGACGTGCTGATTAGGTGCATTGGCTATGCTAAATTCTCCCTCAGTGTACCTGCACAGGCACCGGAGTGTGGCGACTAGGGGATTTTCACAGTAACATCATTGCAGCGTTAATGCAACTTGTGACACTAATAAATAAACTTTGAAAATACTTTGCATTCCAATCGCAATGGTCTGAACTCAAATCAACTTGTTCAAGTGATACATTGGCCCTGATTTTAAAGTGGGAAAGAGGGACAGGTAAGGTGCATAGGCAAAGGGACAGGGCACCTGAAGAGTCTGAATGCGTTACTGGAGTTGCTGCAAAACCTGGGCCAGTGCATTCCCTGGCCAGTGTGGGGAGTGGAAGATCACAGACAGAAGGTCTTCATGGTGTGAAACAGATTGGTTTATCTCACATTGCTAATAGTGGGAGCTTGACATGTGCAATTTGGCTGTCATGTTTCCTATGCTGTAATAGTGACTTCAAAAATACTCCATGGGATGCAAGGTGCATTGGGATGTCCTGAGATTGTGAAAGAAGCGAGATAAGAAGCTTTCTATACTTAATGCACTGTATAAATGTGGCTCCAGCTCTATAGCTTGAGATTTGAAACTTTTTACATCAGGCTTCATTTCAAGGGTGTTTCTGGATTACGGAAATGATCGTATCACCGCACATCACATGATGGCACAGTACTGGCCCACCCACACACACTTCGATTGAATCATTGCAAGTTGCCTGGTTGTGGGGCGTGTGAGCTCCATAAATTGTATAAACACCTCCGGGTGCAATGGGGTTGTCCACTCCCCATGGCAACAAAGCCAGGGGATACATTGTCTTCTTTAGGTGACGTTATTTTAAGCGGAGCCAAGTTTGTGTGGTTTATTTTCCAAGTGATCAAAGCGTCTTCTGATTTAGAGTCCTGGGCTCCAGGCCAGAAATGGGAATGTGTAATCAGCCCCACTTTATTGCGGTGATCATTATCCTTTCACAAAAGTGACAGGAGCTGTCCTTTCCCCCTGTGTCGGTGAGGATGTCCACCACACAGAGAGCTCTCACATCTCAACCGACTTCCTTGCATGCCACCTGATTTCCAGCGGCCCTTCACTCGCTGGAATCAGACTGGCTCCAAAATTGGCAGCGAGAGATGGAACACAAGTCCAAACAGGTTGGTGCTCTGTGCGAAAGGTTTGATATTCTGATACCAGAGGCAGGCAGGCCTGCAGAACACTTGATGCTCAACTAACCAGCCTGGCTCATGGCTGGGAGCTACATGGTTGGATCCAGTATTGCATCTGAGATTCTTCTTCCTGCTTGAGTTCTAGACAACAACGGTGCAGTGATGAATAGGGTGTATAGATTGGACAAGAGTAGGAAACCTATTGATGCTGTGGGTAGGGATACTGTTTGGGTAAACTGCAGCTATCCCCCTACCCCCAAACCATTGGTTGTGGGTTGCCAGGCACAGGGCGGGGGGTGGGGGGGGGGGGGGTGTAAAATTGGGTGCCGTACTAAGTTCATTCTTCCCCTGTTCTTGGTGCCCTCCTGCCTGCTTGTTCCAACCCCTGCACAATTTTACCCACAGTGCCAGAGGCATTAAGGGCCTGCCAACCCATATGCCAATTGAAGCATTTTGGTGGACTCCTCTTGACAGCTTGGGTTGGTGGCAGGCAATGGGGAGGGTAATTCCTTTACGGACCCTTTGTTCCCATAGGAGGCCGCAGCCCAACGTCTTCACATTCCCAGGTAAACGCCTTCCCCCAGCCTTGTCCACCCTGACACCCCCATCTCCCCTGCCCTGCTGGGTACTAACAGCCTGGCCCTGTTGAAGAGCCCCTGCCCACTGTTCCTGTTGGCGCTGCTGCTGGGATTGGAGCTGGCAGTTCTTGGAGGTGGGACTTCCTCCACAGATGGGGACAGAAGGCCTAGCTCAAGCCGTTCAATGGCTGCAGATGAGCTGGCGAAGCAGCGGCACACTCACCCCTGACAATTACGTTGACATTATCCCAGTGTAAAAACCAGCCTAGCGTATGCAGTCCAAACAAGGCAGATTTCGCAGTAATTTACCTCAGAGACTCTTAAGCATGGTAATAGATATTTTACAATGCCAGGCACTCAACTCATCAGAAGAGAATTCTACAGCAGTGAATATCAGGCAAATAAAAGCACATGATGAGAAAGTTTCTTCACTCATAATAGGCCTGGTAAATATATTATGTTTTGCATTAATTGCTTCTACACCACCTACCCAATCAATGATGCCTCACAATGTCAGGGACCCGTGTTCAATTCCGGCCTCAGGTCACTGTCTGTGTGGAGTTTGCACATTCTTCCCGTGTCTGCATGGGTTTCCTCCGGGTGCTCCGGTTTCCTCCCACACTCCAAAGATGTGCGGGTTAGGTTGATTGGCCATGTAAAATTGACCCTAGGGTCAGGGGATTAGCAGGGTAAATACATGAGGTTACAGGGATAGGGCCTGGGAGGGATTATGGTCGGTGCAGACTCAATGGGCCGAATGGCTCCCTTCTGCACTGTAGGGATTCTATGAAACTGGTTCAAAATAGACTGTTCGTGTTGCAGTGTTCTTCCCTTGGCCACACACACACACATAGCTTGTTTTTGGCACTAATCTACTGGTCCTGTTGGGGTGGTTAAACCTGCACCAGTAATGGGGTTTGACAACGTTCCATTTAAAGCTACTGTTAAATTGGGTCTTGGGGGAGTGATCTTAAGTGTGCCGCATTCATGCATTTCAGTTCTAATAGTTCAGCAGGTGGTCTTATAAACTAGCTGCAAAGCTCCAGTTATTATTCAGGAAATGTAAATGGGATGCAAGGCTGTGTGAACAAACAAGTTGTCTACTACTAGTTTTAACAAAACACAAGATGGCAGAGACCTGTTGAAAACTAGTCTAGTTTACATCAAGAAACCACCCAAACTAATTAAACTTGACAAACTAGAACACGCTCCAGTTTCCCAATGATGTTTTAAAGGGACATTAGATATCATATGAATGTTTCATATCTTCTTTGACATTTCAGATTTCATAAGGAAGGCCAATTTTTGTTCTTTTCGCCATGCTTCATGTCGTTTCCCCTCCCTTTGTCTGGAATCTCCTTCAACCCTGAGAACTCTTATGTTTCTCCAAATCTAATCCCTGATGCAACCCTGTCTCCCTGCACCACAACACTGGTGTCTTTACTCATCTCGGAACATGGGGAAAAGAGCAGACGTTCCTACAGTGAAGAATTCCTTCCCTTTCATCATCTCTCCTCCTTTTAAGATGCTCCTTAAAACCTAACTTTCTGACCAATGTCAAGTTTTGTTTGCTTACGCCCTGTGATGTTTCATGGCACCAAGGGCGCTACACAAATTCAAGTTTCTGCTGTGATCATATTCCCTGTAGAGGAGCTGTAAGTGGACATCAGTTACGGATGGGCTCGGATGCAGCTGAGGTGCCCAGTTTGGTAGAATCCTTGCCCAAGCTAGCTGGCACGGCACATACGTAAATAATGGGGCAATATATAATTTTACAAGTTGCTGGAGACTGGCAACTGGAGGTTATCCACTGCACCCATCAGCCTTCTCCACCTCCTCGTCCCACGATAGGACTGACCTACATTTGGGTTTTGGACTTCATTACTCTGATGATGAATGTTGGCTCCGGGGAGGGAAGAAAATCAACTCCTTTAAAGAGTGTATTACTGCTGAGTACGTCAGACTGTTACACTGAACAACAAATTTACCTGTGTGGGTGGATAAGAATGCAAGATAAAGCCAATGAAATGCTGTCAATGGAACAATATCCCGTTTATCTCATAGCTGTCCCATTTCAAGGGCACTAAGATATGTTTGAATTGGATTAACTTGCAGTGACTGACTTCAGTTGCTGGTGCCCATGGCACCTTACTGGGCACAAGTCAATGCCTTCACAAGAGATGGGGAGCGGGAGGAAGCAAATGCATCTCTGGAGGGTGAAAGGAATTGGTGTGTAATTGGGTTCTTCTGAAAGCACAGATGTTAATGCTGACAAACCACTCAACTTTCATTTCAGAGGGCATGCCAATCTGCCACTCAGCTTTTTAGTTTTAGAAATGTGGGTTCAGGTTAGCCACCATGCTGGTGTGAGGCTTTCAGTAGATTGCCAGTCTCTGCCACAAACCCATTGGCATTTGGAGTTGACCGTTTTCCCTTTTTTTTGCTGCAGATTGCTACTCTTTGGTTCTCACCGGTTGCTGGCAGTTTTACTGAGGGCGAAAGCATTGGGTGGTAAATTAAGATGTTTTCTGTATTTCCTTTGGTTAGAGCAACACGTTGCAGTCCTTTCCCTCTGAACAACACTAAGAAGGTTGTTTGATGCTTTTTAATACTTCCTTGTGATGCATTATAGACCTTCTGGTCCGAATGCACTGGAAACTTGGGCACCTCGATACTGAGGAAAAGAAGATGATTGATTATTTATTGCACCCACCACTCTTTCCCATTTCCCCTTTCCACAATAGTCCTGACCTGCTGCTGTGTTAGAAGACCATTGCACACCATTTGCTCAGGTGATGAGTATTGGCAGGTTATGCTCCAGGGTCATACTCTTTGCTCCGTGTCAGAGGTTGTGGATTTGAGTCAGACTCCAAGGACTTGAGCACAAATTTTAGGCTGCACCGTCAGAGATGCCTGTCAACTTCCCAATCAGAGTTTAAACTGAGGCGTCCCGGGCGAATATAAAAGCTCCCACAGCAGTATTCCAAAGGAAAGTAAAAGAGTTCTTCTCGATATTCTGGCCGATATTTATCCCCCCAACCAACCATTAATCACAGGGTGTCACTATCACGCTCCTGTTTGTGGGAGCTTGCTCTGCACAAACTGGCTGTCGCATCTCGTACATCCCAACAATGCCCTCACTTCAGGAAGTGTACCTCATCCGCTGTCAAGTGAATTGGCATGTTCTGAAATCATGTAAGGTGCTATAGAAATGCAAATCTTACGTTATGTTGGATCTCAGCCCAGCGAACTTCATTCCACACCCAGCATGCCCCATTCCTTACCCATTCACAATGCCAGCTGCATCCCTGGTCCAGAAGCGCTGGGTGTAACTATAGCTAGCTACAAAACATGATGAAAGGCGCTGGTTGTCATAACTTCGAAGGCGACTCATCATGACTTCAAGTTATAACTGATTTATTACCAACAATATTTATATATGTACAAACAAAGGTCTGACAGAACTGCAATACACGTCAACTCTCTCCTCCTCCCTGACTCCACGTGAGGTTCTTCCCTGAACCAGGACCCGTGCCCTTACTCCGATTGGCTCGGCTTCCCACACTTCCCAGTTCTCCGTAGGGTCCAGCCCGATCGCATAGCCCTCCAGGATTGCCCCCTTAATGGGGTCACATTACCACATTGGTGATCCCGCTTCTGTCTACCAAATAATGGGAACATTGCAATGGACTTTTTTTCCCAGCAGAATTCCAGAACCTTCTTTGAATCCCTTCTGAGTCTGTTGATTGAGGGCCAGCACACATTTCTTTGTTATAGTGCTGCAGCAGTAGAAATCTGACATCATTAGGCTGGCACTATTGGCAGTAAATGAGACTGGATAATATTGATGCATGGCGGCTGCATGTCCGAATTAGTCAGACTTACACTGTCTCAGGGAGGTGGGGAGGGAGGTGGGTGTGGTGAGGGGGAGAGGGGGGGGGGATTTGTTCAGCCCATGTTGCAACCAGTATCAAATTTTAACTTTCATTAAGAAAAAACATGTCTATAGAATATCATCAGAGATAACAGCATTCTCAAAACTTTGAAAACCGTATATTTATTTCAGATGACTTCAAGCGATTGAAATTATGGTCCTGCAGAAGGCCATTTGATCCCATTGTGCCATTGCTTGAATTCTGTTGCCATGGTAGTGATGTGCCCAGACCAAACCATTCGATCGTCTCATGTCAAACAAGACAATAAAGAAGCAGTTGTTCCTGGAGCCGCATGTGCTTCAGCGAGAATTCTGCTGGGTTAATTTGAGTCCTTTCACAAGTCTCTAATAGACTGTAATGAAGCTGGACAAATGCCATGATGGCATTGAACTGCCAATGCAAATACAGTCACTGTGCTGTGTACAGTGGGTTAGCCAATGCATTAAGTACTTACACGGGCTGGGAGCAAGTCCTTAATTATGCAGCACAAGTCACGGTAAGAAAGGAGCCATAAGGTGATTATAAAGCAACCCTTGACTTTCCAAATAATACAAATTAAATCTCAGCAACTCACTTGTAAGTTCTGGCAAACTTATTGCTGAATTGGAATGCAGGTGCTGAGTAGGCTCTGGTATCTGTTCACGTACTAATAAACATTTTGTTTATCTGTTTACTTTGGGTCTGTTCAGGTTCAGTTTCTTTCCCAAGTTATGGCAATCATTTTTCCAGATGCCTCGACTTTTTGCATTATTAAAAAAAAGTATGAATTTTGATATTAAAAAGGAACAATGCTGGATGAAGAAACATCTTTCCCATTTTGCTGCTTTTGGCCCCCCTCTCCTCCCAAGGATGTTGGCTCATGTAGTTGGCTACATGGATGTTGACTCCAGATCTGCAGATCTGGATGACTTCCTGTATCTCTCCAAAGTAGCCACTCTTAATGTGTGAAGTTAGGTGGCAAGTTGGAGAGTATCTTAGGTGAGCCTGTCCCCTTATGCATCTGATCCCCACACTTTCCATGAAGTGCTGCTAAGTAATGATCAAAAGCAGAAATCCTGGTTGGGTTTTCCCTTCCCGAGCAATCACAGTAGGATCTTTATGGTATCTGGGACAAAAATTGTTTATGGTTTATTTCCAATCACATAGCCAATGGCGCAAAGACATCCTCAACAAAGACGCCCAGGGCTCACCAGGGACTAGGCCCCAGCTTTATCGGTAATAATTTGGGAGAGTTGTTGGCGCTTGCTGTGCCTCCAGAGGCAATTTCACAGCAACTTAATTGCAGTGTTAATGTAAGCCTTACTTGTGACAAATAAATTAACTTTTACTTGCCCATTGTAAAGGTTTCATTTTTTGGCGTCAACCTGCCATGCAGACTGTGGCCCGAAGGTAAGTCCTGGGAGTGGCTGTGGTGGTAGCACAGCGGAGGAGTGCAGGGTGGTGGGCCAGTTGCAGTTGCTGCTGAGTCAAGAGGAACACTTCTGCTGAAGAGTCCAAAGGAGGGTTGGCCTGAATCTCTGTCCACTCATTGAAGACCAGTTAACTGTCCCTCTTTTAATTGGGTGGCATAGTGATTAGCACTGCTGCCTCACAGCGCCAGCGACCTGGTTTCCATTCTGGCCTTGGGTTCCTGTCTGTGTGGAGTTTGCACATTCTCCCCATGTCTGCATGGGTTTCCTCCGGGCACTCCGGGCTCCTCCCACACTCTAAAGATGTGCGGCTTAGGTTGATTGGCCATGCTAAATTGCCGCTTAGTGTCAGTGGTGGTGGGGGTGGGATTAGCAGGGTAAATTCATGGGGTTACGGGGATAAGGCCTGGGTGGGATTGCGGTCGGTAGAGGCTCAATGGGCTGAATGGCCACATTCTGCACTGTAGGGATTCTAAAACCTGCAGGGACTCTGAATCAGGAGTTAGGTCTTTTATTTACATGTAGGAGGGGGTTAATGTTTGTTTCGGGTTTGAATCTGGACCAACACCTATATCTTACTTGAGATTTGTCTCTATGTCTGTTTTATGCCCAAAACATGAACTTGATGCAGTCCAGTTTTTGCACTACTATTTGTCTGTTTCACACTGACTGGATCCATTATTAGATAGACAGTCCACAACAGCTGCAATATCTAAAAAGGCCTCAGAGCTAAACAAATGAATGTATCAGATACATGTTGACTACTGGCAAGAGATGATCACTTCATTACCTGTGGCTCCAGAAGCCACAACAATACCTGTTTGGAAAGTTAGAAACAATTTCAAGGTTCTTTGCTTTTTTTTGTTCAGAAGTTTGGGCAGATTTTATAATTGAAAGACTTGCCCCCGTGCGTAGTTCATGAAGCAATACAATTGAGTTGAACTCGAGGGCAATTTTAACTTTTACCACCAGGCAATAGTGAATGGCCAAATCAATTTTACACCTCACCCAGATTATCTTCTCTAACAACTTCAATAGGAAAGAAAATGGATGAGATTTGAAAACTGTTGTTGGAGCACATCAGGGAATGTCTATCCCTGAATTCCTCAGTAGTGACCCTCTGGAATACATTACTGGCTGCTGTAGTGTGTGCAGTCTATGTGCCTTCAAAGAATAACTCGGATGGTTATTGACCGGGGCAGAGATTACTTCACATGGGAGGTATTAAAATCAAAAAGTGTTGGAAACTCAGCAGGTCAGGCAGCACCTGTGGAGAGAAACAGAGTTCAATGTTTCAGGTCGGGTCACTTGACCTGAATTATTTAAATTTAAAATGTATTTATTATTGTCACAAGTAGGCTTACATTAACACTGTAATGAAGTTACTGTGAAAATCTCCTTGTCGCCACACTCCGGTGCCTGTGCAGGTGCACTGAGGGAGAATTTAGCATGGTCAATGCACCTAAACAGCACGTCTTTCGGACTGTAGGAAGAAACCGGAGCACCCGGAGGAAACCCGTGCAGACATGGCGAGAACATGCAGACTCCACACAGACAGTGACCCAAGCCGGGAATCGAATCCGGGTCCCTGGTGTTGTGAGGCAGCAATGCTAACCAGTCTCCATAGATGCTGCCTGACCTGCTGAGGTTTTCCAGCATCATTGCTCTTTATTTCAGATTATCAGCATCTGCAGTAATTTGCTTTCGCATAGAAGTTAAGTGGCTTTACAGACCTGTCTTCAATTGCCTGGGGGAATTGGAGAGGAATTTTCCAGAGTACTATTTTCCTTATTGGCCTTTAGCTTCTTCCAAGAGATTACATGATTATGGGAATGGGTGGGAGGTAGCGGAGAGGTTTCAGTCATCGTGGTGTAGGGCAGATTCGATGAGCGAATTGATATTTTCCTGTCCATCAATTGCATACTTAATGTAAAATTACTCCATTCATTCGATTTTAGAAAAAAAAATGTCTTCTTCCTTTTAAATAAGAAATTAATTCTGGGATTATGAAGTATGAATAGGCCCACCATGATTGGTAAGCAGCAAGGAAGGTAATGGTATGAATAGTAAAAAAAGAAAATAATTGCATTTGTATAGCACCTCAGGCCATTCCAAAGGGTGTTCCAAACAATAGAGTGCTTTTGAAATGCAGTTGTTGCTGTAATGTGAGAAATGGGGCAGCCAATGTGCATAAAGCAAGTTCCCACAAATAACACTCTGGCAATGACCAGATTAATCTGCTTTAGTGGGGTTAGTGGAGGATAAGTGTTCACCCGGACACTGGAAAGAATTGCCTTGCTGTTCATCGGAATAGTACCGGGATGTTTTACGCCCACCTGAGAGGACAGGTTGGGTTAAGAACTTGTGAATAATATAGTGTGAATTAATATCATAGAAATCCTACAGTGCAGAAGGAGGCAATTCGGCCCACTGAGTTTGCACTGACTCGGACAGAACATCTGACTCTTTCCCTTAGCCCCACGTATTTACCCCACTAATCCCCCTTACCTACACATCTTGCAACATTAGGGGCAAGTTTAGCATGGCCAATCCACCTAACCTGCACATCTTTGGACTGTGGGAGGAAACAGAACATCCAGAGGAAACCCCATGCAGACAAGGAGAGAATGTGTGAACGCCACACAATCACCCAAGGCCAGAATTGAACCCGGGTCCCTGGCACTGTGAGGCAGCAGTGCTAACCACTGTGCCACCCCTATAATAGGAATTGTAGGTACCGTGACTAGCACATACATAGACTGTTTGATTCTTTATTAATAGTCATTCAGTTTTGGTTAATCAAGTCTGTTTGCATTCCAGTTAGTGTAGAGAAGCAATGATGGACATGGTGGATGCCAGAGTGGAAGCATTGGAGGTGAGAAGTCATATGATGACTCTACATAGAATGCGTCTAATCAGAGTTAGCAACCCTGCCTAGTGAGCACCACCTTGGCGCAATTTCTCCACTCTGGTGGGCCACCTCTTGTCTTGTTCGTGGACCATTTGGATCTGTTTGCTTTATTCACGAGAAAAAGGCAAGTAGAAGGGCAGAGAGGGAAGTAAAATTAAACAGTCGAATAAACAAACCTGAACACAGGTTTTATATCAATTTGCTGATCGCTGCCTCTGGATCTTACCTTGTCCTGAAAATTCCTTGAACATGCTGGTATAATAGTAATGACCAATATCTACATGACCTTAAACAGAAGAGTTTTGTGCGCTGGTAATATGGAACAGGACCTAATCTGTGCCTGAACTGGCAAGTTAAATATTCACATCATTAAACATTTACTTATTAACCATCTTTGTTCCTATGCTGTGTTACTTCCAGTATGTCTCGGACTTTATGTGCAAGTCTTATTTTGAAAAAAATCAGTGGCATCTGATCACCAGCAGCAGAAGCTGCAGGCTCACGCAGATCTGTATGCACATGTACTGTACCTCTGGGAATCTATCCTGTGCTAATTTTCCTCATCAAACACTGACTCAAAAAACACTAGTATGTGTTTCTAAGGCTCCTTTGCATTTGCTTAGAAAGACACTGGAACATGAACCAGTTGGATCCTCTTACCTACCATTGCTGGCGACGTGTTTTGGTCTGCCTTAAGCTCAGTTACTTGTGGATGGCATGGTGGCACAGTGGTTAGCACTGCTGCCTCACAGCGCCAGGGACCCAGGTTCGATTTCCGGCTTGGGTCACTGTCTGTGCAGAGTCTGCACGTTCTCCCTGTGTCTATGTGGGTTTCCTCCGGGTGCTCCGGCTTCCTTCCACAGTCCGAAAGTGCTTTGGCCATGCTAAATTCTCCCTCAGTGTATCTGAACAGGCGCTGGAGTATGGCGACTAGGGGATATTCACAGTAACTTCATTGCAGTGTTAATATAAGCCTACGTGTGACATTAATAATTAAATTTTAAACTTAGATGATTCTTTCTGTCCTCAACTTCTGAATTTTGGTTTAACACTAAGTGACCTTATTCGCGAATTGCAGTTTATTGTAAGGTATTCTACATTACGTAAGCCTGTCTATCTATTTAACATTAGGTCAGAGGACAGCAACAACAACCTACACGTTACATTGTGCGTTTAATATAGTTAAAAGTCCCAAAGCACTTCACAGAGGGAACAGCAAGAAATAGTGGAAGAAACAAACAATCAAAGAGCAGCCTTTGTACTGGAGAGGTAGCAAAGAATTGAGGGTTTGGGGAGCACATTTCAAAAAATTGGGGTCAAGACAGCCAAAGGTCCCACCACTGAAAATGAAACAGCGTCAGAGAGAAGGGAGGATATGTTGAAGGCGAGAGTCAGAAGAACTGGCATGTAGGACAGGAGAAAGTTGCAGGGCTAAGGAGGCTACAGCCACAGAGGGGCTTGTAGGTGAGGATGAAAATTTGGAAATCAATGCCAGTAGAAGAAAATGCTGAAGATTGGTGAGGGTAGGGGTGACTGGACCTGAATGTGGGATAGGAATTCTAATAGTGAGTTTTGGATCAATGGGATTTTTTGTGGAATGAAGATAGAATCATAGAATCCCGACAGTACAGAAGGAGGCCAGGCCATATTCTCATAACCCTCATTTTACCCTGCTAATTTTTATCATCATTTAATTAATCATTATTAATTATTTTACTCCCTGACACTAGGGTTAATTTATCATGGCCAATCAACCTAACCCACACATTTTTGGACTGTGGGAGGAAACCGGAGCACCCGGAGGAAACCCACGCAGACACGGGGAGAACATGCAAACTCCACACAGACAGTGACCCGAGGTTGGAATTGATCTGTGTCCCTGGCGCTGTGAGGCAGTAGTGCTAACCACTGTGCCACCGTGCCACCCTTGGGAAGGCAGTGCAAGAGTCCTGTATGTAAGTGAAGATGGCGTGGTCGAGGGTATCAATAGCTGAAGGGAAGAGGAGAACAATCTTACAAAGCTGAAAACAGAATGTGTTGGTGATGGATAGGATTTGTGGTGTCAGGCTCCCCAAAGATCAATGTTACACATTGTTAAGTTCCCCTTGAGTGAGCAGCTAACAAAGGCAATGGAATTAAGCAGCATGGAGTGGATTCTACGATGTGTTAATGTGAAGTTGGAGAATGGTCTGGCTCATCCACAATTTGTTATGTCACGTTGCTGGACAGCACAATGGCCGTTGAGTAATTCCAGGTGGTGGTGTTGAGGTAAAATGAAGAGGGAAATTTCCAGAAATGTTTTCCCCACATACATAAACACATTCAGCAGGGGTGGGGTCACTGGATTAGGTCGGAGATCCCAGCACCTTTTTCCTTTCAGAGCAACTGTGACACTGAGACCAAGTCTAGGCACTCTGACGCCTGGCACTGCCTAAGTTGTTTGATTTTTACCTGATGTACTGTTGTTAAGACTCTACAATGTACAAAAATTCCTAAAGCTGCATTGGGTGGGCAATCTTACCGAGTACTTAGTAACATTTTTAGTTTGTAGCTGTGTTGCTGCACTTATGTTTGAGTGGAGTAGTGGATGGATTAGAGGTGAAGAAAATAATTCTCCCTAAATCTTTTGAAAGCTTTTGCTTGTGTCTGATCTTTAAGGATTCATGTCACAGCCAAATTGAAAAGCACAATTGTTGCGTTCTGGTTTTGGCAAATCTTTCAAAATGCCAGTGACCCTCCAGATTATTTTAGCTTTAATGCTCTGGTCCCTTATGGTACTGTCACCATGTAATACAAAATATGTGGGTGGTTTTGGAGTCAGGACAGGAATATATTAAGTAACTACTTACTGCTTGAGGGCAGAAAACCTGATGAGTCTTGCATAGCTCTTCAACTTTAATACAACCGCTCTTCTTTAACGGTTACCCTGATAAAAGATGTCTACACTATGATATGGGACCCTGGCAGAATATCAGAATTCTGGCGGTAGGCAGAATATCAGAATTCTGGCGGTAGCCAGATGAAGCATCAGCAACAAAGTGATGGCTTGACAACGACATTGAGCATTACAAAAATGGCAATTTATATTCATATAGTGTCTTTAACATATTAAAACATCTCGAGATGCTACACAAAAGGAAACATGAGGAAATGTGAGGACAGGTGACCAAAAGCTTGATTTAAGGGGTGCCTTGAACTAGGAGAGAGAAATAAGGTGCGGCACAGTGGTTAGCACTGCTGCCTCAAGGCGCCAGGGACCCGGGTTCGATTCCCGGTTTGGGTCACTGTCTGTGTGGAGTTTGCACATTCTCCCGGTGCCTGCGTGGGTTTCCTCCGGGTGCCCCGGTTTCCTCCCACAGTCCAAAGATATGTAGGTTAGGTGGATTTGTCATGTTAAATTGTCCCTTAGTCTCCCAAGATGTGTAGGTTAGGGGGATTAGCGTGATAAGTAAGTGGGGCAACGGGGACGGGGTCTGAGTGGGATGCTCTGTTAGAGAGTTGGTGTAGACTCAATGGGCCTAATAGCCTTCTGTACTATAGGGATTCTATTCGTCTAAGAACTGGAGAAGTTTCATGAGGGAATTCCAGAACGTAGGGCCTCAGCAGTGGAATGCACAGTCACCAATGATGCAGCAATGAAACGTTAGGATGTGCAGCATGCCCACAGGCTCAATCATATTCATTGCCAGTCCTCCTGAAGCTTTGTCTGACTCTATTCCCATGTCTGTTCATACTATTGCTGTAAAGCCCCATCTATTCCATTCACTGTCTGCCTGAGTTCGGCGTTGGATTTACTGATTAAAGCTGGGCAGGAGCTCAGCTCTGGATGGATCCGGTGAGCTTCATGCAGAGATGGTGCCTCTTTGAACAGGTCATCTGTCCTAGTATCTGCTTCTGTGGTTCGTTGATTATGACCCCCGTGCAGCGCCTAATCAACCTAACCAGCATATCTTTCGGACTGTGGGAGGAAACCAGAGAACCCGGAGGAAACCAATGCGGACACAGGGAGAACTTGCAGACTCAGCACAGACACTGACCCAAGCCGGAAATCGAACCCAGGTCCCTGGCGCTGTGAGGCAGCAGTGCTAAACACTGTGCCACCGTGCCACCCCATACTCGTGGATGCTGTCTTATAACAAGGATATCAGTGCATGTGAGAGGTCTTCATAGAAAAGGCTTTATGTCAAAATGAAACTTTTAAAAGTCTGCAGGAATATCTATCTGGAGGGGTGCAGCCTGCTGGCTCTCCAACTTGCTGCACCAAGGCACAATTAAATTTCACTCTGAATCCTCCGCTTGCCAACCTCTGGTCCCAGTGATGCCTCTGTGATGAATTGCCAAACAGGTTCATCGCTCACTGAGAGATGGAGGACCCAATTAAACACACACCTCATTGTGGTCCATTTTAGAAGAGTATTCATGTCCACATTGCTGATTCTGGCACAAAGCCTGAGAAGAGAGGTAGAGATGGGGGCGGGCGGGGTGGGGGGAGCGGGGAGGTGAATGCAGTGCTACTGACAACTAATGTGAAGACAAACAAAAGGAGATTTCAATTAAATATGAAGCAATTTTATTCCTGCTACCCTTTCCATTAGTAGCACTTGACTGACATAGTTGTGAATGAGCTGAAGCAGTTGTAACAGTGACAGACTGATTCACATCACCTCTCGAAAAGGAGCAGAAATAGCCTTTGAAAAGACACATTTACACCTGGAGCTCCTCTGCTACAACCTGAAAGGGAAGCGTGAATTGGACACAAGCCTGGTTCACTTCTCTTAATAGACTGAGGCTACCACATAAATAAGTCGGCTTAATATCTCATCCAGGGATGGCACTTTCAGCATGCAGTATTCAGTCAGTATTGTTGCGAAGAATTAATTTGCAAGCTTGGACCCTGGAGAATGACTTTACCCCGCAGTCCTTCATATTGTCAGGCAAGAGGAGGTTCCAGAGTGGACCGAGAGATGTTTTTGCTCTGAATAATTTCTGAGAGGTTGGTGGCTCTAGTCTGTTGCTTGATCCTGCCTTCCCCAACATCCAAACACAGCTTGTGGTAGATCACTAAATAGTAGTCAGGCGTGGCTGGTTGTGTTCCCCCTTCTCTAACCAAGGGGAATCATGGTACTGTTCTCGCCCTGGTGACTGACACCTGCTAGCTCATCACAAGATGGTTTTGAACTCAGGATATTCTTGCTCTGAATGGCTTTGTGCCACATGACGCATTTAATACGCCTTTTGCAAAGGTGTAGCTTTCGAATGAGAACAGTATCCGGATTGACTGCAGTGGCCTAACTCACTTTCTCTGCTCTCAAATGTGTTGAATAGGCACAAGGCACATGAGCCAATCGCCAGAAAGCTGCCAATATCCATGGCCCTGCACCATGTTGTCCTCAGAAGAGGTGAGACAAGGGGCAAAAGAACTCTTCTGGCACTTGGCTGACCCAAACATACTGATGGCAATAATCTTTGAAATAAATAGTTGGAGATGATTTCAACATATCTACCTTGACAGATTTGTCTCCTGTTATAACATCACAGAATGTGCAGAAGAGGCCTTTCGGCTCATCGAGTCGGCATCGACGCATGAAAGACCCTGACCTGCCCACCTAATCCCACTTGCCAGCACTTGGCCCATAGCCTTGAATGTTATGATGTGCCAAGTGCTGATGCGCATGTGCAGCTTTTCCTCCTTATTTTCATGACTTATTTCTCAGACATATTTCCCCACTCTTCCCTATGAGCAGTGCCTTCTTCCTTGCCAAGGTTATCATTCTTCACATGTGAGTCCAGGACATGAGTGAAGCTGACATTATTCCTGAAAACAGCAGGGATTTTCCAACAGTGATGAGGAGTGGGAAGCTGGTCTAACATGTTCTTTTCCCTCCCTTTCAATTGCAGTGTCCCAACTACTCAGATTGACTCAGGCTAGGTATCTAACCTCTGGCCTTGTGGCCCTCATGTCTCAGTCTCACACCATGCCGTGCAGTTAACTATTGTGACGTTGCAGTGTGTTGTTGAGTTTGTGCTTTATTGGGAAATCCCTTGGGTTTAACGGTTAAGAATAAATTGCACCAGGCTTGTGTGTCTTTACATCCAAATCATTGCAGTGCTTTCTGTTGTTGAGCACACCCCTAGTGGACTGAACTTCGAAAGGTTTTCAGTGCAGGCTCCTCCGCAGTTATGTCTATTCCAACAGAATGGCTCTTCAGAAAACAGTAAACAAGAGTTTGTTTCATACTGAGTGAAGTTCAGGAAGCTTATATCATCCTCAGTGACACCTGAGAGTTAACCAACTTGAAACACTCCACTACCTGATAACCATGTCCATTTAAGTGAATAATTAAAAATAGTTGGGCTATCTGAATTGAAGCATTAATCTTTGCCTTTTAATTGCACCATCAGACTTTTCTTATGTGCAGTCGTATTGGACATAAGCAAGGATTGCTGAAGCATTGTTCCTGCATGGGATGACATAAGTTGCTTAGACCTCAATATTCTTGAGAAAGGGAAATGATTTGTAACAAGCTGCTCCTGATGATTGTCTTTTTCCGAAGAGCACGTATGCTGGAATAGAGATGAAGTATAATAAATATCTGTCCAGCTGTTGTGCAGTCTGAAAGTGGCACCAAAGAACAATATAGCACAGGAACAGGCCCTTCTGCCCACCAAGCCCGCTCTGATATGCAATTTCTATCCTTCTGTTCACCTCCCATTCATGTGTCTATCAAGATACACCTTGAACGTTGCTAATGTGCCTGATTCCACCACCTCCACCAGCAATGCAGATGGAGGCAGCTCCCTGACGGGGGAGGGGAAGAAATTGATGTCTTATGAGTAACATCCTGCCTGAAACATACAAGAACTCTGTCCAAGAGGATAGCTTCTCTAAGTGAAATAGTTTCTGTGTGTTGACTGTATTGTACTTGGTTAAATTTATGTCTTATTGTGCTACTGGTATAGATAGATCTCAAAACAGTATTTGGGGTTCACATTATCTGTTGTATTTAATACTTCATATATCTTTGGTGGGGAGCTATCCTTCTCCCCACCCCCCACTCCACCCACACACACACACTCCAAACAAAGTTAACTCGAGAATGCAGAGCATGAGACCGCCCGTCACAGCTTACAACCTTCATACTAGGGAAACCTCTCCAAAATCCAAGGGGGGCAAGGTGTGATTACTATGTGTATTGAAATACTAAATGTTCTTATTGAAGACATTACATCATTTCACATAGCGAAGAGAGAAATGATTCACTCTCCCCAATATAATGGTCTTCAAGTAGTTTGGCACTGGGAGTTACAAACCATTGTATGCAAGTTCAGCTCTGGTCTGTGTCTATCAAGCTCTGGTGAGAATGCTCAAATGCTTTGTAACAGTGCATGGCAGGATGAGAGTTTGAAGCCAATACAGCGAATGCCATATCTCAGCTTTAATGTGGGTTGATGTCTGTACAGTAAGAAGTCTCACAACACCAGGTTAATACTTCATATACCTTTGGTGGGGAGCTATCCTTCTCCCCACCCCCCACCCACCCACACACACACACACTCCAAACAAAGTTAACTCTAGAATGCAGAGCATGAGACCGCCCGTCACAGCTTACAACCTTCATACTAGGGAAACCTCTCCAAAATCCAAGGGGGGCAAGGTGTGATTACTATGTGTATTGAAATACTAAATGTTCTTATTGAAGACATTACATCATTTCACATCGCGAAGAGAGAAATGTTGATGTCTGTAAGCAGGGGTCTTTTGCACTGGGGCAGCACGGTGGCATAGTGGTTAGCACCGCTGCGTCACAGCGCCAAGCATCCGGGTTTGATTCCCAGGTCACCGTCTGTGCGGAGTTTGCATGTTCTCCCCGTATCTGCATGGGCATTACCCGTAACATCGTGCACCTTTATCTTATGCAGCAGTCTTTGGTGTGGCACCTTGTCAAATGCCTTCTGGAAATCCAGATGTACCACATCCACAGGTTCCCCATTGTCCACTGCACATGTAATGTTCTCAAAGAATTCCACCAAATTAGTCAAACATGAGCTGCCCTTCATGAACCCATGCTGCGTCTTACCAATGGGACAATTTATATCCAGATGTCTCACTATTTCTTCCTTGATGATAGGTTCAAGCATTTTCCTTACTACAGAAGTTAAGCTAACCGGCCTATAGTTCCCGCCTTTTGTCTACCTCCTTTTTTAAATAGTGGCATCACATTTCCTGTTTTCCAATCTGCGGGAACCACCCCAGAATCCAGCGAATTTTGGTAAATTACCACTAGTGCATTTGCTATTTCCCCCACCATCTCTTTTAGTACCCTGGGATGCATTCCATCAAGGCCAGGAGACTTGTCTACCTTTAGCGCCAGTAGCTTGCCCAACACTACCTCTTTCGTGATAATGATAGTTTCTAGGTCCTCACCTGCCAAAGCCGTCCTGTCATCAATTTTTGGCATGTTATTTGTGTCTTCCACTGTGAAGACTGACACAAAATACCTGTTCAATGCCTCAGCCATTTTCTCATTTCCAGTTATTATATCCCCCTTCTCATCCTCTAAAGGACCAATGTTTACTTTCGCCACTCTTTTTCATTTTATATATTTGTAGAAACTTTTGCTATCTGTTTTTATATTCTGAGCTGGTTTACTCTCATAATCCATCTTACTTTTCTTTCCAGCTTTTTTCATGGCTTTCTGTTGACCTTTAAAGATTTCCCAATCCTCTAGCTTTCCATTAATCTTTGCCACTTTATATACATTTTCTTTCAACTTGATACCCTCCTTTATTTCCTTAGATATCCATGGCTGATTATCTCTTTTTCCACAGTCCTTCCTTATCACTGGTATATATTTTTGCTGAGCACTGTAAAAGATTGCTTCGAAAATCCTCCACTGATCCTCAATTGTCCCACCATAAAGTTTTTGCTCCCAGTCTACCTTAGCCAACTCCTTCCTCATCCGTTTGTAACCTCTTTTGTTTAAGCACAAGACATGGGTATTGGATTTTATCTTCTCACGCTCCATCTGTATTTTAAATTCAACCATACTATTATTTGTTTCTTCCGAGAGGATCCCTAATTGCAAGATCATTAATTATTCCTGTCTCATTAAACAGGAGCAGATCTAGGATAGCTTGCTCCCTCGTAGGTTCCGTTACATACTGTTCAAGGAAGCTATCGCGGATACATTCTATGAACTCCTCCTCAAGGCTGCCTTGACCGACCTGGTTTGACCAATTGATATGTAGATTAAAATCCCCCATGATAATTGCTGTAGCATTTTTACATGCATCAGTTATTTCTTTGTTTATTTCTCACTCCACCATGATGTCATTATTTGGTGGCCTATAGACTACGCCTATCAGTGACTTTTTCTCCTTACTATTTCTAATCTCCACCCAAATGGATTCAACCTTTTTTTTCCATAGAACCTATATCATCTCTCACTACCGCCCTGATATCATCCTTAAATATCAGAGCTACACCACCTCCCTTACCTTCCTGTCGGTCCCTCCAAACTGAGTCTGATACCCCTGGGTATTCAACTCCCAGTCGTGACCATCCTGCAACCATGTCTCTGTAATGGCCACCAAATCACTCGTTCGCAATGATTTGTGCTGTCAACTCATTTACCTTGTTTCGAATGCTACCAGCATTCAGATAAAGTGCCCTTATGCTAGTTTTTATACCTTCCTTTTGAATTCTAACATTTCCATTAATAACATCTCCTGAGTTCTCCTTCCTTTTAACTTTTTTCCTGATTTTTGATGTAATTGGAATCTTCTCCCACATTTTGTCCTTGCTCCCTCCTTCTCGGACTCCTTTCATAGATTCCCATCCCCCCGACAGAAATGTCAGTAATGAAAATTCCAAGGTGCTACTTTTGAACACTGTTCCAAAGTTGTGACTGATTCTTTTTATTAATGGTTTTGTAACTTATCCTCCAGTTGAACAGAATAATTGGCCAGGATTTTCCATCCCCAGTATGGTAGAAGTCGCTGCGGGGGATGTGGCAACAGGCTAGCAAAATTCCACTGACTTTCGATGGGACTGGACGATCCCACACATTAGTGGAAATGTACCTCATACTCCATGAGTAACGAGGGAGAACATGTTTCCAGTGGCAGAAGTCAGGGAGAGCTGGTAACAGAGCACACAGATTCAAAATAATTGGCGAAAGAACCAGTGGAAAGAGGGTCGGAAACAGATTCAATGGCAACTTTCAAAAGTCAAAAATGTATATACTTGCGGAGAGTTGGGGGGGGGGGGGGGGGGTGGAGGGCGTGCGGGATGGCGATATTACTGCGCCATGGGAGAAGTTTTTGACTTGGCAAAAGACCAAGGACTTTAATTAGGATAGAGAGTTGAGTGAGGAGAGAACACCTCATGAGGATTGTGATGGGGAGATGATTGAGGAGAGATCACAAGGTACATAGGAAAAAAGGATTAGGCAGGATCGTGTTTGGTGAAAAGGGGATGATTATGGAGTGACTGCAGATAGCAGCGACGTGGAGGTAAAGACACAGGAGGAATCAAGAACCAATGTTGGAAATAGTGTCTGCAGTATGAGTGAGCTAAGGAGACATTTATCGATCATTTTATTGTCTATACATAAAACGATGGGATTGTAACTTGGGTGAAGGGTGTAATAGGTATCCAGTGAGTATCTGCAAAAGAGAAGAGCTTCCAGTCATCAAGCATTTAAAAGCATAAATCTGCACACTCAGATTTTGACCTACACTCCAGGCAAATGAGAATCCTAGCCAGGAAATGTAGGCTAGCAAAATTCGTTGCACTTTTTGCCTTGGAAGAGGAAAAGCTGGAATTACGAAAATCCCTGGCCTGACAGTGGAGGCAGTTTGGATCACAGAGTCAAAGAAAGTAGCATCCAGTGGAGTAACAATCTAGCAATAGGTGACAAAGAGTAGTGTACTGTTTCTTCCTCTCTCTAAAGATATTAAAAATAACCTAGTTCCCAATACCACCACAAGATAACAATACGTGTTGGCAGTAAAGGACAAATGAGCTTGCATTTATATAGCATCTTTCATGACCTCAGGATGTCCCATACAAACACATGAATTAGGAATAGGAGTAGGCCGCTCAGCCCCTCAAGCCTGCTTCGCCATTTAATAAGATCATGTAAACTTCAACTTCACATTCCCGCCTACCCTGATAACATTTCACCCCCTTTTAATCAAGAATCTATCTAGCTCTGCCTTAAACATATTCAAAGACTCTGCGTCCACCACCTTTTGAGGATGGGTTTCCAAAGACGCACGACTCTCTGAGAGGAAGAAATTCTCCACATCTCTGTCTTAAATGGGTGACCCCCTTTTTAAACAGTGACCTTTAGTTCTCGTCTCTCCCACAAGAGGAAACATCCTCTCCACATCCACTCTGTCAATAACCCCCAGAACCTTATATGTCTCAACCAAGTTGTCTTTAACTCTTCTAAGCTTCAGCAGATACAAGCCTAGCCTGTCCAACCTTTCCCCATAAGACAACCTGCCCATTCCAGCTATTGTCTAGTAACTGTCTCCGAACTGTTTACAATGCATTTATATCCTTCCTCTAATAAGGAGACCATTGCTGTACACAATACTCCAGGTGTGGTCTCACCAATGTCCTGTATAACTGAAGCATAACCTCCCAATTACCCTCACAATAAATAATAACATTCCATTAGCTTCCTAATTACTTGCTGTACCTGCATACTAGCCATTTGTGATTCATACACTAGGACACCCAGATCCCTCTTGCACCTCAGAGCTCTGCAATCTCTCACCATTTAGATAATATACTTTCTTATTTTTCCTACCAAAACGGACAATTTCACACTTTTCCACGTTATAATCCATTTGCCAGATATTTGCCCACTCACTTATATCCCTTTGTCGCCTCCATGTGTCCTCTTCACATCTTACTACCCCACCTATCTTTGTACTGGCAGTAAATTTAGCACCCATCCCTTCAATCCCTTCCCCAAGTCATTTACATAAATTATAAAATGTTGAGGCCCCAGCACTGATCCCTATGGCACACCACTTGTTAGAGCTTCCCAAGCAGAAAAAGATCCTTTTATACCTACATCTGTTTCCTGCTAGCTAACCAATCTTCTAAACATGCCAATATGTTACCCCCTACATCAAGAGCTTTTAGTTTTTGCAATAACTTTGATGTGGCACCTTACCAAATGCCTTCTGGTAATCTAACTTCAGTACATCCAATGGTTCCCCTTTGTCCTCAGCATATAATATTTCTTCAAAGAATTCCAATAAATTGGTTAAACATGGTTTCCTTTTCACAAAACCATGTTGACTCTGTTTGAATACCTAGAACTTGTCTAGGTATCCTGCTATACCGTCTTTAGTAATAGCTTCTAACATTATGCCTATGACAGATTTGCAATCTTCCAATCTAATGGGACCTTCCCAAAACCTTGGGAATTTGGAAAATTAAAACCAAAGCATGTACTGTCTCTGGAGCTACTTCCTTTAAGACCCTATCAGGACCCACAGACTTGGCAATCCACAGCTTCAACAATTTGCTTAGGCAAGTCAATCAAAGGATATTGGAGCTAGATGAGAATGTAGAACTTGAAACACAAATGGATCCACCATGATCTGGCAGAGGAGACTCAAGGGGCCGAATAGCCTACTTCTGCTCCTATTTTATATGTTCATGTGTGGTGATTGTATTTTTCCTGAGATCCTCACTTCCAGTTTCTGACTTGCAGCTATTTCTGTGATGTTACTTGTATCCTCTATCATGAAGAGTGATGCAAAATCCCTGTTAAATGCATCTACCATCTCCTTATTTTCTATTGTCTCCAGACTCACTTTCTATAGGACCAACGCTCACTTGGTTAGCTCATCTGTCTTTATATTTCAAGCAAGTTTTCCCTCACACTGTCCAATCTTCTGACCTGCCACCCATTTTTGTGCAATTAAATGCTTTTCCCTCAAGTTTGATACTATCTTCAACTTTTTTAGTTAACCATGGATGATTGGGTGTTTCCTTTGGAATTTTGGGTTTTTGTTGAAAAGTCCCAAAGCACCGTGCAGCCAATGAAGTACTTTGAAGGTGCCGTTGTAAATGTAGTACAGAAAACGCAGCAGGCTGTTGGTGATATTGACCAGATAAGCTGTTCAGAGATGTTAGTTGAGGGAAACATATTCTCCAGGACACTGAGGAGATTGTCCCAGTCTTCTTCGAAATAATGTCATGGGATCATTTACATCCAAAGGGAGCTAATCCATGTCAAGTGCTTGCTGAGTATTTCCAACCTTTCCTTTGGAATTTGCAGAAGGATTTGGGGATGGGTGGAGGGTTGTGATGGGAACTGGCCTCCACGTTGTTGCTGCCACAATGCTGTTGGCCAGAAGAGGCATTCAATAAATCTGCTCAAATCATCATAGAATCATAGAATCCCTATAGTACAGAAGGAGGCCATTCAGCCCATCGAGTCTGCACCGACCACAATCCCACCCAGGCCCTATTCCCGTAACCACACATATTTACCCTGTTAGTTCCCTGACACTAGGGTCAATTTAGAATAACCAATCAACCTAACCCGCACATCATTGGAGTGTGGGAGGAAACTGGAGCACCCGGAGGAAACCGCACGCAGACACGGGGAGAATGTGCAAACTCCACACAGAGAGTCACCCAAGACTGGAATTGAACCCGGGTCTCTGGCGCTGTGAGGCAGCAGTGCTAAACACTGTGCCACCGTGCCGCCCCCAAAGTATTGGAAGCTGACTCAAAGTTACATTCACATAACAAGAATAATGTCAACAGAGCTATTTTCTGTCATTCGCTCCATTGCAGAAGACAGCGAACTCTTCAGATTTTTAAAAATAAAAAAATTGGGTTTCTTCCCCTACCAGAGTGATTGCTTACAACCTAATGGTGATAAAGATCATCGAAGCCTCCTTAACCATCCCTACCACCCAACTCCTCCTTCCAAAAAAATCCTAGCCCTAGCTTTCTTCAGAGTGGGGTCTGTAGCAGTGGCTAAGCTCCTGTCGATAGTGGATCAATGAGACCAAGCTTGTAAAATCAAATGGAGTGTAACTTTGTACTGGGCAGAGGTCCTGCCACCTCCAAGACACGCACAATTCTCTGATTAACACTTCTGTTGAATGCGGCTATACCTTGGTCTTGTGGCCAATGCTGAATTTAGCACGGTGGGCGTCAGTGGGGCATTCAACCAGTGGTAGGCATTGAGAACTAAGCCCTAAACACAAAAGGCAAGAGTTGGGACCTGGTCAGTGTTTCTTCTTTCCAACACAGAGGCCCTATTATAAAATCTCTGGAGCAAACTCCCTAACCCGATTCCTGTTCACTGGTTTGATGCTGGTTAATGTGGTCGCAGGTGGCAACAGACAAGACTTTCATAGAATCATAGAATCCCTACAGTGCAGAAGGAGGCCATTCGGCCCATCAAGACTGCACTGACCACACTCCCACTCAGGTCCTATTCCCGTAACCCCACTTATTTATCCTAGCTAGTTTCCCGCACACAAACAGTCAATTTAGCATGGCCAATCCATCTAACCCGCACATCTTTGGACTGTGGGAGGAAACTGGAGCACCTGGAGGAAATCCACGCAGACACGGGGAGAATGTGCAAACTCCACACAGCCAGTGACCTGAGGCTGGAATTGAACCTGGGTCCCTGATGCTATGAGGCAGCAGTGCTAACCACTGTGGCACTGTGCCACCCATTCCTTCCGTATCTAACAAACATGAATGATACTCTTTCTGAGAAGATGGTTAGATCAGAACAAAAGAGCAGAAAGTCCACAAGCGGTTAATTCATGTAAATGTGGGCTGCTAACAGTGCGTATCATATTCTTTCTGATATTATCAGAAGTGAATAAAGCTGGCAAAGGGAAATAATTGCAGTTTGTAGCTCTTACATCTTAAATTGCAGGAAGTGCTTGGATGCGGATAATGACAAGGCAGATAGGGTTACCGCTTGGAAAAGTCACTACTGATATCAGTCTTTCACTTCAAGACCCGGGAAAATCATATTTTTAGCTTCTCATCTCAAGATTCAAAAAAAGCTCGAGGCACAGAAAAATGACATTAGATAATTAAACCTGTAAGCAACAAAATCAATCTCAAACCCTGGCACTGCATGAAAGCTCATGGTTTTAAGAGCCCTGCCTTCGGTTCTTCTCTCAGTTACCGCTCCCTCCCCATCTTTCCAAAATCTGCTTCCTTGTGTCGTTTTACTGACACTCAATTAGCTCACCCAGTCCTTTGTGTGTGTCTAGATGGGAAGATTGCATTTATATAACACCTCAGGAGATCCCTAAGGTGCACGAGAGAAGTGTGTTGTTGCAATTGTATAGAGTGTTGGTGAGACCACTCCTCGAGTATTGTGTTCAGTTTTGGTCTCCTTATTTGAGGAAGGATGTGGTGGCTTTGGAGGCAGTTCAGAGGAGGTTCACCAGATTGATTCCGGGGGTGAAAGGGTTAACACACGAGGAAAGATTAAACAGTTTGGCTTATACTTGGTGGAGTTTAGAAGGAGGAGAGGGGATCCGATCGGATCGAGGCATGTAAAATACTAAAAGGGATTGACCAAATGTTTCCTCTTCTGGGACAATTTAGATCAAGAGGTCAGAGGTATAAGTTGAGATAAAGTAGATTTTAAAATGCGATGAGGAGGAACTACTTCTTGCAGAGGATGGTGAATTTGTGTAACTCACTGCCACATACTACGATGGAGTCTGAATCATTGAATGGTTTCAAGAAGAAGATAGATTTCTAAAATAGGTTAAAGGGATATGGGGAACAGGTTGGAGATGGATTTGAGAACAGGGAGAGATCAGCCATGATCTGATTGAATGGTGGAGCAGACTCAAAGGGCTGAATTGCCTACTTCTGCTCCTAATTGGTGGCGCAGTGGTTCGCACTGCTGCCTCACAGAGCTAGGGACTTGGGTTCGATTCCCGGCTTGGGTCACTGTCTGTGCGGAGTTTGCACGTTCTCCCTGTGTCTGTGTGGGTTTCCTCCGGGTGCTCTGGGTTTACTCCCACAGTCTGAAAGACGTGTTGGTTAGGTGCATTGGCCGTGCTAAATTCTCCCTCAGTGTACCCAAACAGGCACCAGAGTGTGGCGACGAGGGTATTTTCACAGTAACTTCATTGCAGTGTTAATGTGAGCCTACTTGTGACACTAATAAATAAACTTCAACTTAATTGCTATGTTCCTATGTTCCAAAGCACTCTGCAGCCAATGAAGGACTTTTTTTAATAAAGGTCTGTTGGACAGTAATGTGGGAAATGTGGCAGCCACACATCAGTTTGGAACCTCTTCCACACGGTCCCTAATTTTGAAAGGACACCTCCCACTTTTAAAGTTGAGAATCCAGGTTTTCTTCATTTCTCAGAACTTAACCCTCTGATGTCAGGGGGGAAAGCAAAATACTGCAGAATCTGGAAATCTGAAATAAAATTCTGGAAATACTCAGCAGGTCAGGCAGCATCTGTGGAATGAAACAGAGTTAACGGGTGGGATTTTACAGTCTCGCTCATTCTGAAACTGTAAGGCTGCACCTTTCCATGCTCCACCCCTCATCCACTCTGATTCCTGTGGCAGATGAGATGGTAAGATTCTGGCCAATGGGTGGAATTCTTCCATCTGGGACTAATTCCCATGGCATCGGCAGAGACAGGGAGTGTTTCCCACTGAGGAGATCCATATCTTCTGTTCCAGGCATAATTAATTATGCATCCAGGGGTTTTATGCCATCTTCTGTGGTGAAGTGGGCTTGATGGCACATTTCCCCATACACCCACCATTGATCCCATTGGCGGGGGCATGGGAGGATTTTGACCAAGGTTTCGGGACTGACGCCAGGGATCACTTCTGTGGCTCCTCTCTGAGCTGTCTGCATGGGCTAGATTTTATGGTCTCCTGGGGATGGGTTGATAGGCAGGGGAGGGATGTAAAAATTGGGCACAATACCATGACTGCCATTCCTGGCACCTGCCCACCCACCCATGGTGCACTTTCATCAGCATCGGGGGAGGTGTCATTGCCCCTGGACCAATTAGGATCTTTGGGTGATTAATTAATGGCCAATTAAGTTGCTGCTGTTGCAGAAATGTTAACAGCGACAGGGGAGGACAAGTATCCAGCCCGGCAGCTATCATTGGACACTCTGTTGGCTGCTCGGGGGTGGGGAGGTTTAGCACCTTTACTGTGCCCATCAGTGGGCCCCCTCCCTCCTCCAAGGTCTTCCCTATGCCAGCCAGCCTAGCTCGGGCGGGAGCTCAGACTTTACCTTAAAGTCCGGGCTTGATTACAACACTAAACCTTCTTCTGGACTGGCTGTAGTCCTGGAATTGGCCATCATTCCTGAGACCAAATGGTCAACATCTCTCTGAGGTGGGACTTCCTGCCTCAGTGAGATTGTAAGCCAATGAACCGCCCAACAGATGCAAAATGGCTACAGGGAGATGTTGCTGACGTTTACACTGGGGAGGGGAGGGGGACACCGGGTTAAATATAACCCCTGGATCTAATGCCTCAGTCACCAGACCTGCTGCACACAAAGGCAGGCTAACTAGCCTTTCTGCTATTTAGTTAATTGTTCTACTTGCTTTGTTAATCGTGCCGCTACTCAGCAATAATTGGGTCTGTTGAGTGATGAGTCAGCCAAAGCATCAAAAATCCCTCCCAAATCCATCCTTTGCTTTGTCAACACCTTTCATGGAGAACTTACATTGGCTTTTCATTCTGTGTTCCGTGTGTACTCACATGTTTTGTCTACTTCGCAGTTGCCGCTCCTAAATTTCCTCCTTGGATTCAACTGTCCCCTCTAGTTTGCTTTCATCTGTGAATTTGATCAGTTTACATTGAGCTCCTAAATCCAAGTTGTTAAAGCAAATGAGGAATAATAGAGGCTCGAACACCAACTGTTGCATTTCGCACTCAGCACCTCCCCGCAACTCTTCCAACAAGTGACAGCTGCTTGCTACATTGTGTGGCAATTATTTACTTATTCCTAAATTCTAGACCCACTGCTTTAAGTTTAATGAATCACCTTTTGTGCAGGACCTGGTCAAATTGTTTTCCAAAAGCCATGCTGTGTGGGGTGCAACGTGAAAGCTCAGTATGCTGTGCCATGGCCTTCTCTTGACGATTCACCTTGAACCCCATCTAAGTACAGTGATGGGACCAGGGATCCTGGAGCAGGAATCAGGTGGTTTCTCAAGCGGGCGAGGGAAAGAAGAGTCATTCCGGAGGTTGTTCTTGCATTATTCCTATTGTCCAGGAACACTGCAGCATTCAAGTCACCAACTAGATCATCGCATGTGCGTGCCAAGACACACTGAGATACATGACTGCACACACTTGCACCTACTGAGACACACACACAGACTCACACACACACTGCACAGACACACACGCATGCACTCACACACAATGCATGCACATGTGCATATATGCATACACTGAAGCGCACGCACATACTTGCGTGCACACACACATGCACTCATACGTGCACATGTATTGAGACATGCACACGCACACATGCACACACACACACACACGTGCACACACTGAGAAATACACTGGCACACACATACTCACGCACACAGACTCACACAAACTGAGACACGTGCACACACACACTGAGACACACACTGAGACACACACTCGCATGCAGACACAAACTTGCACACACACAGACTCGCACAAACTGGGCCCGATTTTACCATTGCGTCGTGCCTGTTTTTGGGCGTGAAAACGTGGTAAAGTCGGGTAGTGAGGGGGGTCAGTGGGTAAGGAGGACAGTGATGTCTATGGGGGCCATCGCTCCCGCTTGTCGCTCCCGGGCCGCTTTCTCCGCTTTCTGCGGCCTGGGAGCGATCTGACACAGGCGCGATTTTTCAAATTTTTTTTCTAACTGCACATGCGCAGTTCAGAGCTCCGATCGTTTCAGCCGTGCTAAGCCCCGCCCACAGCGCGAATGGGACTGATGATTTTTTTTTCAGGCTGAGTGCGTATGGGGGCCTGAAAGCAGATTTCCAAGTCGGATCCGCATTCGCCCAGATTCAGCATTTAGAATGAAAATGGTAAAATCGGGCCCATTGAGACACTAGCGCGCGCACACACACAACACACCCGCACGCACACACACCCGCACGCACACACACAGACACACCCGCACGCACACACACACAGACACACCCGCACACACACACACAGACACACCCGCACGCACACACACAGACACACCCGCACGCACACACACAGACACACCCGCACGCACACACACAACACACCCGCACGCACACACACCCGCACGCACACACACAGACACACCCGCACGCACACACACACAGACACACCCGCACACACACACACAGACACACCCGCATGCACACACACAGACACACCCGCACGCACACACACGCATACACACCCGCCGCACACACACACACACAGACACACCCGCACGCACACACACACAGACACACCCGCACGCACACACCCACAGACACACCCGCACGCACACACACACACAGACACACCTGCACGCACACACCCACAGACACACCCGCACGCACACACACAGACACACCTGCACGCACACACTCACAGACACACCCGCACGCACACACCCACAGACACACCCACACGCACACACACACAGACACACCCGCACGCACACACCCACAGACACACCCGCACGCACACACACAGACACACCCGCACGCACACACACACAGACACACCCGCACGCACACACCCACAGACACACCCGCACGCACACCCACACAGACACACCCGCACGCACACACCCACCCACAGACACACCCGCACGCACACACACACAGACACACCCGCACGCACACACCCACACGCACACACACACAGACACACCTGCACGCACACACCCACAGACACACCCGCACGCACACACACACAGACACACCCGCACGCACACACACGCATACACACCCGCACGCACACACACACAGACACACCCGCACGCACACACACACAGACACACCCGCACGCACACACACACAGACACACCCGCATGCACACACACGCATACACACACTTGAATACACACACTCATATTTGCACACAAAGACACACGCATGCACACCCACTCACACACACACACTTGCACACAGGCATGCACACATTTACACATGCACACACACCCACACTCGCACACACTGAAACACACGCACACACTCGCGTGCGCAAGCACACACACACACATTCGCGCATACAAAGGCACGCATTTGTACACACTCGTGCGCACACGCACACTCGCACATACTGAGAAACACACTTGCTCACACAGACTTGCACAAACTGAGATAGGCACACACACACACTCACATACACACACTTTCACACACACACTCACATACACACACTTTCACACACACACTCACATACACAGACACACGCTTGCACACACAGACTTGCACACACAGAGACATTTGCCCACACACACACTTGCATGCATAGACACACACTCGCATGTGTACACACTTGCATGCACACACACACACGTACACACACTCACACTTGTATGCAAAGACGCACGCATGCGCACCCACACTTGCACACATACACTCCCACACACACACACATGCACATACTCGCACACACTTAGATGCATGCGCACACACAGACACACCCTTCTTTCAATCTCTCTCCCCCTCTCACTCACTCAGCAACCCCTCTATGCAACCCCTCCCTCCTCAGGCCTGCAAATCCCATGGCTCCATTATTACATTACCAGCAGCAGGCCTGCCCTCTAGGTGGGTTGAGTGGTAGCCCCCCCCCCCCCCCCCCCCCCACTCCTTCCCCTCTCCTTCCCCACACCCTCTACTGTGCCCCCAGAGCCTGCTCCCAGCCTTGTTACTAGTGAGGATCTTATAGGCTGAGATCTTCTCTTCCAGGTTTTGACCGCATTGGAGGGAGCGACAGCTGAGGAAAGGCAGAGGTCAGAAAATAAAGGGGCAGAATTCCATTATCCAAAAGTCGGAATTCTGTCAAATATCTTATTGCTGGAGAATGGAACAATGGTGAGAGTGTGGAGGCAGCATAGGTTGCAGTGGAAGGTCATGAGATGAGAACTCCAGAAATACACTCATTCCGGGTTAGCATTCCCAAGCAATACTGGCAAACAGCTGGGAGTCTAACTCCAAGCAACTCTTAATGTACTTTTATTAACTATCTACAATAGCTGGTTACCACTGGTCCATCCAGCACAGCCAGAAAGAGGAAGACTTGCATTGATATAACACAGTTCATCACCTCTGGATGTCCAAAAGTGCTTTACAATCCATTAAGTACTTTTTGAAGTGTAGTCACTGTTGTATGTTCCCTGGCGCTATGACGCAGCAGTGCTGGGCACTTGCCACCATGCTGCCCAATACACTGTGGCAAAGTGGGTGAGAGTGTGTGTGGTATTACGATCAGAAACGAGAGGGTGTTATACAAGGAAATAATTTAGAAAGAGGCTTGCAAATATAATTGAAGAAGGTATTGATCCAGGAAAATGAACAGCTTTTTAATGTAAATAAATAGGCCGAATTCTCCGGCCGTGAATGCCGGCGGTTCCGCTGCAGTGACAGGAGATTTGGATTAGTGCCAAATTCTCCGTCCTCACTTGCAACCACAGCGGAGAGTAAACGGCTGGAAAATTCTGGCCATAACCTCTGTGTGTGTATTTATATATTTATATTTATTTGTATACAGAGAATAAGTTTATCATCGTCACTATGCATTTACTGAGGCTATGCAAGTGAATACATTTATAAACCTAAGGTCAGATGAAACTAATTTGAATATTTTCTGCACTAATATGTTCCAGTTTTAAGTATCAGGATCTGTTTTGAGTTGTATTTCGAATCCCCCACACTCCAAGCCCAAGTCCCGCTCCATTCATTTCCTTTCCTGTCAGTTGTATTTGGCTCACTAACTGTGCTTCATGACTTAATTTGTGGGTTACTCCGGAAAAAAAGGGTAGAAGAATTTAGTTCTGTACAAAATAAATTAAATTTGGGTTACTTACATTATTGCTGAAATTGGTTTCCCGAAAAAAAATGGTTTTCAGCTGCAGAAGTTTTCTATTGATAAAGAGCAGTGGGCAGGGTGTGTAAACAGCATGTTCTGGCATGTTCTGGCATGTTCCATGGTTGGTTAGCTTTACTGTCCATCAGAAGAAAACCTACGACTTCTGCACAATGGAGTTTTCTACTTGCAACCTGGTGTCTTAGAATCAATCATAGAATCCCTACAGTGTAGAAGAGGCCATTCAGCCCATCAAGTCTGCACTGACTCACCCAAGCCCTCTTCCCCTGCCAATAACCCCACACATTTACCATGGTTAATCAATCTAACCTACACATCTAAGGGACAATTTATCATGGCCAATCCACCTAACCTGCACATCTTTGGTGTGTAGGAGAAAACCGGATCACCTGAAGAAACCCATGCAGACACGGGGAGAATGTGCAAACAGTCACCCATGGCTGGAATTGAATCCAGGTCTCTGGAGCTGTAATGCAACAGTGCTAACCATTGTGCCACCGTGCCACCCATCTTAGCTGAGCAAAGGTTCTGTGAATTTCCCTGAATGCCAGGGTCAAGCTTTTCAGAGGCGTAGGCCTATTTCATGTAGTGACCCTGCTCATTACTGCCTGTACAGTTAAACTGGTTGCACTGATATAGTTCATAGGATGTGCAGGATATTCTGGAGGGTCTGAAAATAGATAAATCCCCTGGTCCGGATGGGATTTATCCAAGGATTCTCTGGGAGGCAAGAGAAGTGATTGCAGAGCCTCTGGCTCTGATCTTCAGGTCGTCGTTGGCCTCTGGTATAGTACCAGAAGATTGGAGGTTAGCGAATGTTGTCCCATTGTTTAAGAAGGGGAACAGAGACTTCCCCGGGAATTATAGACCGGTGAGTCTCACTTCTGTTGTCGGCAAGATGTTGGAAAAAATTATAAGGGATAGGATTTATAGTTATTTGGAGAGTAATGAATTGATAGGTGATAGTCAGCATGGTTTTGTGGCAGGTAGGTCGTGCCTTACTAACCTTATTGAGTTTTTTGAGAAAGTGACCAAGGAGGTGGATGGGGGCAAGGCAGTGGACGTGGTATATATGGATTTTAGTAAGGCGTTTGATAAGGTTCACCATGGTAGGCTTCTGCAGAAAATGCAGATGTATGGGATTGGGGGTGATCTAGGAAATTGGATCAGGAATTGGCTAGCGGATAGGAAACAGAGGGTGGTGGTTGATAGTAAATATTCATCATGGAGTGCGGTTACAAGTGGTGTACCTCAGGGATCTGTTTTGGGGCCACTGCTGTTTGTAATATTTATTAATGATCTGGATGAGGGTATAGTTGGGTGGATTAGCAAATTTGCTGATGACACCAAAGTCGGTGGTGTGGTAGACAGTGAGGAAGGGTGTCGTAGTTTGCAGGAAGACTTAGACAGGTTGCAAAGTTGGGCCGAGAGGTGGCGGATGGAGTTTAATGCGGAGAAGTGTGAGGTAATTCACTTTGGTAGGAATAACAGATGTGTTGAGTATAGGGCTAACGGGAGGACTTTGAATAGTGTGGAGGAGCAGAGGGATCTAGGTGTATGTGTGCATAGATCCCTGAAAGTTGGGAATCAAGTAGATAAGGTTGTTAAGAAGGCATATGGTGTCTTGGCGTTTATTGGTAGGGGGATTGAATTTAGGAGTCGTAGCGTTATGTTGCAACTGTACACAACTCTGGTGCGGCCGCACTTGGAGTACTGTGTGCAGTTCTGGTCCCCACATTACAGGAAGGATGTGGAGGCTTTGGAGAGGGTGCAGAGGAGGTTTACCAGGATGTTGCCTGGTATGGAGGGGAGATCCTATGAGGAGAGGCTGAGGGATTTGGGATTGTTTTCGCTGGAAAGGCGGCGGCTAAGAGGGGATCTTATTGAAACATATAAGATGATTAGAGGTTTGGATAGGGTGGATAGTGATAGCCTTTTTCCTCTGATGGAGAAATCCAGCACGAGGGGGCATGGCTTTAAATTGAGGGGGGGTAGTTATAGAACCGATGTCAGGGGTAGGTTCTTTACCCAGAGGGTGGTGAGGGATTGGAATGCCCTGCCAGCATCAGTAGTAAATGCGCCTAGTTTGGGGGCGTTTAAGAGATCCGTAGATAGGTTCATGGACGAAAAGAAATTGGTTTAGGTTGGAGGGTCACAGTTTTTTTTTTAACTGGTCGGTGCAACATCGTGGGCCGAAGGGCCTGTTCTGCGCTGTAATGTTCTATGTTCTATCTATGTTCTATTCTCAGTCCACCAGGGACAAATGTCTAGTGCCGAGGCATCAAGCACGTTTAAATACAGAGCGTTGTTGGGAAGTGACCCTAGAAATTCCCACAGCGCTTCCCCACTCCCTAACCAGGTTTGTCATTCAAAGCGTACCCCACTATTAGGTGTAAATGGGGTTTCGACCAGAGTTATGGCACAGAAGCAGCAGATGATCCAAGAGAATTTGCTACAGTATGTCCTCAATTATGCACTTCCCCTATTTTTTCCATAGGCGCCTTTGATTGCTCTGGGCTGTCGGTTTGCTGCAGGGGACACATCAGCCACCACTTAGCAGCTTAGAGTCATAGATTGAAATGTTACGGCCATTGACGCGGGCAGGATTTTACCATCCCGCTGCAGTGAACAGAGATTTGGCTGTGCGTCAAATTCTCCAACCTTGCTGCAGCGGGAGTATGACATGAACAAATAAGATCACACCCATAGGCCAGAACTCTACCACCTCACCCGCCATGGAATTGGCGCGGGCGAAAGTCTGACAACGAAATCTCCGTTGACCTCAGGTGGGAATTTCTGGTCTGGGCCGAGCGAGGCTGTAAAATCGTGCCCATAGAGTCATACAGCGCAGAAAATCCTGCACCGACAATAACTACCACTAGAGGCACACTAATCCCAGCCCCAGCCTGGACGCCACAAAGCAAGCAACGAAGCATATCTCGACATCCAAGTTTCCTTTCTTACAGCAATGTGACTGATGAGGGACAAAATGTTATATTTAAGACATAAAGGCATCACCATCTCTTTTCCTGAGACACTTGGCCTCCCTAATGTCTCATGTCCCTGTGTTCTCAATGTAATTGCAGTATATTCTGGTGAGATCATGTTGGTCTTTCATCTGCTCACGTTCGCTTCTCTCCTGATTATTTCTCGCTAGAAAGGCTGGATGGAGGGAGAGTGGATTTCAAAATGGGAAAATCCAACAATGTTTTCTTTTCAACTTAACCCTGTACGATATTATTTCTGCGATATTATCAGAAGTTAATTGAAAGCAGTTGTCGAGCGTTACCTCCTGAAAGCTCATGCTTCTCAACATCTTGATAAAAGTTTGACACTGATGGAAAGTACCTCTGTCAGTGAAGTTAAACTGAGGCCAATTTACCCTAAGTTTGCCAACTCTGATTGCACGTATTCCTGGAGATTTTGTCACAATGACCAAACAGCCTTTTTTCTTATCTCCAATATTTTTATAACAAATCAAAAAAGAAAATGAAACAAAAAACACAGATCTCTCAGGTTGCTGGCTGTAGCTTCCAGGATATTAATCTTTTATTCTTGGAGACTCCTGGATTGAGAACCCTAATTAAAAAGAAAAAAGTTCCTCTCAACATTACCAACTAATTGGCTCAATTTCCAAGGGACCTGTCAAAAAACATGAGGACTTATGCACCTTTGCAAATTTCTTCCCTATTCTCCAGCTCACTAGGGCTAGAATATAAGACCATACGACATGCTTCTCAACATCTTGATAAAAGCTTGACATTGATAGAAAGTAGAAGCAGAAGTAGGCCATTTGGCCGAGGGGGATCCATTAACCTCTATTGGCAAATAGACAAGGTGTTTGCCTCCTAATATTCCTCTTTCTGTTTGGTTAAGTATGTGTTAGTGCCTTTCTAAATGATTATTTTCTACTTTGGTCAGAAGCACAATCACTTTCTGCTCAATCACATATCCCCCCTGCAAGTCCCACTTAAACACATCTCTCATACATTCTGCACCCTCTCGTTTCCTTCTCTATGAACGGTATGCTTTGTCCATATAGCGTGCAAGAAACAATACTTTTCTGTATAGTAATACATGTGACAATAATAAATCAAAAGAAAACTCCTGCGATAATGCCATCATAGTCATTGTTCACCCACCCTACAAAATAACTCCCAAAATAAACGTTATTGCATTTCACGTGCAAAATTTGTAAACATAAATCTATCCATTGCCCTGGCACCTGGCCCCTTCCCCAAACAGCTAACAAGGCTGTGACAGTTACATAAAATGCAACCTTTGCATGACCAACTGACTTTCACTGTGCAGTTGTCTTTCTTCCTCCAGCCTGTTCCTTGCCCAGAAGATAATTTGATTGACAGGTGTGGCTCTCTGTTGGGAGCAGGTAGGGAGTCTGCGGCTGGGGTCGTGATGCGATATGGGGGAGGGGGGAGTGTTAGTCCTAGGAGGTGTTTGATCCTGGATGGTGCGGGAGCAGGTGGAATCGGTGATCCTGAAAGGGGGTAGGAGATGTGGTCATTCTGGGGGTGTGCGAAATATCCTGCTCCTCCTGGCCCACAGGCAGTGCTGGAAAAATTACCTCTTGCTCACTTCCTTCTCGCTGCCAGATTTCCAGAGCAGCAAATATAATTGAGATAAAGGCCTGAATTTTCATCCTCAAAGCCAGAGTTGACAAAATTCCCAGTTAGTCTCGTCCATCCCGGGAAAAAATGCCTAGAATCAAAGCTTCATTACCAGGGGCAGGTGCATGCTGGAGTCACGCCCAGCTGACCCAGGAAGATGTTTGGAAGCTGCCGGGTGCCAAGGCAACAGGTCAATTTAAAACACAATTGCCTCCAGGCCTCACCCCAACATATTCCCCATGCCATCTCATGCCCCCATGCCAGGCTGTATCCCCACTGAGCCCCAGTATTCTAAGCTAAGGCCCTCCACCCACCCCCTCCCCTCCATGGTGCCTCATGCTCCCGTGTCAAGCTATGGCACTTCCATTGACCCAAAATGCACTCCATGGAAACAATGAATCCTATATTGACAGTAGGATGTGTAAAAAAAACTTTAAAAAGTCCATTCATTCATTATTTTTCACTATGTTTTTAAAAAGTCATTTTAGTACAAGGCAGTAAAAGTGTCAATCAACCAGACCCTTTAAAGTATCAATAACAGAAACCACAAAACTCAAAACCACCTTACCTGTGTAAATAAACATTGTGAAATTGACCATGGAGGTCAGAGAGCCAGAGCTGTCAATGAAGAATGCCTTCCCTGGGAAGCAGTTGTTTCAACAAAAGTATTGGATGTCTAGGCTCTGATCTTTGGTCAATTTCACAATGTTTATTTACACAAGGTTAAGCGGTTTCAAGGGTTTGTGGTTTCTGACCTGTTCTCCTCTGAAGGGTTGTCTGGACTTGGTGAAAATTCAGCCCAAGATGTAAGTCACAGATTTGAGATTATTTTTAAATGTTCACAGGCCACCTGACCCAAACTCATTTCTTTTTTGGGGGGATGAAATCCTGGGGTAAAATGAAATTCTGACAAGCCACCATATTGGGCAACTCCCGGTGGTCAGTGTGCCTGGGAATTGCCTCTTCCTCCCGATCACCCTGATAGCCACATCTGGCATTCCAATGGGTTATTTGTTTCAGCAGAAAATTCTACCAGGATTTTCCTCATTGTTGCTGAGGCTAGAAGTGACACTTCTATCAGCAGTCCACATGAAGGGATTGATTCTAGAGTCTGCCTGATCTCAGGCTGTGCCTTAAGCAATTCAGTTAACCATTTTCAGTGTGTCTTTACACTGGTTTTAAAATACTGGTTACGGGTTAAACCCAGCAATTAATGTACAAAAAATTTTTTTTTAAATGCTGAGGTATTATCCTGGAATTTTGCCATGTGAACTCTCAGTACTGGAGAAGGGCTGCTGACAGACAGATTCAATGGTCTTCTAGCTATTAGTTCATTTTTGAATGCAAACTATACCATCTATTTCCCATGCGAGTCCACGTGACTGGCAAATGGCTAGTTTGTACCGTTATGAAACAATTGCCTCTAACCAGGCTATAGGATGATCAGTGTCTGCTTGGGACACTGCATTCTGTGTGAAGGAGGTCGGTCTCAACTGGAAGTAACAGGAAAGTAATAACCCGACTGTCGCTCATGATGAAGAAAAACATTAAGTTAACGAAAGAGATAATTCTTGCTGATGGACTGTCATGCTTGGTAATCAATACCACTGACATGAATAAAACCACTGTCATTGTCTCTCCAGAGGGGCAAATTGATACCCGTCATTAGCCTGAGAGAGTTATTATTTGTTCAAGGAGTCAGGATAACTAATGGCTAACTTAGGATCTTTGTAGAAACAATTCAAGAAATATAAGGATAGGGTCAACCAAGTAACAGAGGAGGGTCATCGGGAAGCAGGGCTTGAGGGATCGGTGTGTTGAGTTGGAGAAACTGTTGCCACTGGCAGGAGGATCGGTGATCAGAGAATACCAATTTAAGGTCACTGGCAAATTAATTTACAGGGAAGATCAGAAGAATTTTCTTTATGGTTTAACCTAGAATGCACGACTTGAAAGAGTAGTGCAAGTGATTTAATAGTAATTTTCAAAAGGGAATTGGATATCTATTTGAAGGGGAAGATTTACTGGGCTGTGGGATAATAACAGGGAAAAGAGGCTAAGTGGATAGATAGCTCTTTAAAACTCCAGCCTAGGCACAATGGGTCTCCTTCAGTGCTGTATGAATCTATTAGAATTGATCACTCCACCGATCTTGTGTTGTGGGATCAAATGGAAAGCTGCATATTGCCAACACTGTGGTGTGAGGGAGTTTATATTTAGCAAAATATTATTTTGGGTTTGCCAGTTAAACATGATGACATTAAAAGTGGGGAGCAGTTGTTGGCATGTGCCAGTTACTACTTTATCATAGAATCATAGAATCCTACAGTGCAGAAGGTCATTTGGCCCATCAAGCCTGCACCGACCACAGTCCTGGGGTACCAGGACCACAATCGACAAGTCTGCACCGACCACAATCCTGGGGTAGTAGTAGACCCTATCCCCACAACCCCACACATTTAACTCGCTAATCCCTCTAACCTACACATCCCAGGACACTAAGGGGCAATTTAGCATGGCCAATCAACCTAACCCGCACGTCTTTGGAGTGTTGGAGGAGACCCACGCAGATATGGGGAGAATGTGCAAACTCCACACAGACAGTGACCCAACCCGGGTCCCTGAAGCTGCCGCGTGCCGCCCTATATATTGCGTAACTTAGACAGTATCGTTTCTGTAGCTATTTAGAACATAGAAACCCTATAGTGCAGGAAGAGGCCATTCGGCTCATTGTGCCTGCACCAACAAAAATCCCACCTAGGCCTTATCCCTGTAACCCCACATATTTACCCCATTAATCCCTTTAACCTACACATCCTGGGACACTAAGGGGCAGTTTAGCATGGCCAATGCACCTAACTTGCACATCTTTGGACAGTCGGAGGAAATTGGAGCACCCGGAGGAAACCCATGCTGACACGGGGAGGACATGCAAACTCCACGCAGACAGTGACCCAAGCCGGGATTCGAACCCAGGTCCCTGGAGCTGAGAGACAGCAGTGCTAACCACTGTGCCGGCCCGTACATTATGGCTAGGATTTTTAGGGTGGTGTTGCTGGCCCCTGCAGCGATTTCACACTCCAACCAGCGTTAATTGGAGGTTTGCTGGAATTCCAGCCCTCACTCACTGAGTGCTGGGAGTCCAGTCCTGGGGTGGTGGTGGGGGAGGGGGGGGGGGGGGGGATGTGGGGGGGGGTGGGGGGTAGAGATCTCAGGGCAGGGACAGTAGAGGCAGCCTGGAGGGTGGACAGGAGGCTGATGGAGGCACCCCCCTTCCTCCCGAGCTTGAACTAAATTATTTTCGGGCTTCCCCCATACCAGGGAATTCATCCGTCAGCCAGAAAATTGAGGCTGAGCAGAATCATAGAATCCCTAAAGTGTAGATGGAGGCCATTCGGCCCATCAGGTCTGCACTGACTCTGACAGAGTGTCTTACACAGGCCCTCTCCTCCACCCTCTCCCCATAACCCTGCACATTTCCCATTGGTAATCCCCCTAACCTACACATCTTAGGACACTGAGGGGCAATTTAACATGGCCAGTCCACCCAATCTGCACATCTTTGGACCGTGGGAGGAAACCTGAGCACCCGGAGGAAACCCACGCAGATATGGGGAGAACGTGCAAACGCCACACAGACGGTCATCCAAGGCCAGAATTGAACACGGGATCCTGGCGCTGTGAGGCAGCAGTGCTAACCACAGTGCCATCGTGCTGCCCTTATGTGGTCAATAATTGGCCACTTAGGGCCTCAACTGGGGCAAACGCAAGCAAGCTAGCCAAGGTCTGGCCTACCCAGGTATAAAATTGCGAAGAAGGTCAGGGTGGGCAAGAACTCAGCAGGAAGGCAATCCGATTAATTTAAGCTGTTATCACCACACCCCCTCCCCCCCCCCCCCACCCCTCATCCTATAATTCATAATAATGCACCTATGATTCATCAACTCAGGGTAGTTATAGCAGAAGAGAAGGTCATTTAATCTATTGTATCCGTGTGAAATCTGGCTCACCAACTAAAAATATTCTCATCCCTTCTCTTTATACTTTGTACTTTATACTTTATACTTTATACTTTGTATTCTTTTGTATTCTTCCTTTATATTTTTCCCCCAAATTCCCTTTTTTACAATGTTCCATTCTTTGCTCAATTTTAGCAAAGCATTCTGCGTTCTAATAGCTTTCTGTGTGCAAAAGGATTCTTTCTCCTCTCCTCATTCTTCCAGTAATAATCCTCACTTTGTATCCCCGTGCTACCGATATGACAGGCCTCCGCAATAACTTTCTACAGCTCACCTAAACATTTCCACAACTTTGAAAACCACAATTAGATCCACTCCTGCCTCCTCTGCTCCAGTGCAAAATAGCCCCAAATTGTTGAACCTTTCAAAACTATAAATTCTCATTCTAATACATCTTAGCTGTATAATTTACATTGCACCAATACTCCTTCCTGTAATGAGCTGCTCTGAATTTCACACTACCTCAACTGTGACCTAATCAATTTTATGAATGCTATATCATTTCCTTGCTTTTATATTCAATACGTTATGGCTTGGGCACTCAACACACTCACCTTAAAGGTCTGTAGCTCCGAATTTCATTCAATTTTTACTTGTTCTTGCTTACAATCTTCCAATGTTGGGAAAATTAAAATCTCCAACCAATACCACCCTATTTTTCTTGGAGCTATCTGTAATCTCCTTACATATTTGCTCCTCAATTTCCAGCCGACTATTTGGGGGCCTATAGTACAACCCTATCAAAGTGATTTCCCCCTTCTTATTTCTCAGTTCTCCCCATATAGACTCAGTGGCCAAACCCTCGGATATATCCCCTCTCAGTACGGCCGTGATGCTTTCCCTAATCAAAAGTGCAACTCCCCCTCATCTTTTACCTCCTGTTCGATCTTTCCTATCGCATCTGTACTCTGGAACATTAAGTTGCCAGTCCTGTCCCTCCCTTAGCCATGTTTCAGTAATTGCTATAATATCCCAGTCCCATGTACCCATCCATGCCCTGAGTTAATCTGCCTTTCCCGTCAGGCGTCTTGCATTGAAATAAATGCAGTTTAATCTGGACTTCCCTTGCTCTCTGTCTTGCTTTTGCCTGATCTGTCTGGTACTAGGATTACTGACACTGCCTTTACGAATTAATGTGCTCTCTTTAACTTCTGTGCTGTCCTCAAACTTCTCTTCTGCTTTCAGGAGAGGGGGTGATTCAGAGGAAGTAAAGAGGTAACAGTGACAGAACTCTCTTAACTGCAGCATTTAATTTGTTAACCCCACTTGGTTGCTGCATCTTACTGAAAGTTGTTCGACATGTTCTTTATTGATTCAAAAAATATCCAGAACTGCAGTCAGGTTTTGGCACGAGGAAAGTATACTGACACTGCATATGCGACTATGCAACATGCAGAAATGTCTCTCCTGTGAACCCCAGAGAGTCATCAGTGGGTTGAAAAGAGAGAATGATTCTCCCTGGCAATGTAGACACTATTCTCTTTAAGCTACAATAAGTTGTTCTTCACTACAAAGAGATTCTAATGGTGTAATTTACATGATGTGTGAGTCAGCATGTGGAATAATAAGCACAAAATTAAAATGATATTTTAAACCCACTTGTTAGTGGAGTGAATTTATCAGGGTGAAAAGAAGCATGACCAGTCATTCATTCCTTAACATCCATTCCCTACAAACCCATCATTCATTCATAACAAAAGGCTACATTTTTCTCTTGACTTGTATGTTGGTGTGGGTTTTATGAAAACGGTAAATTGCCTCTGTGCCTGACAGCTCTTCATCAAAATTATGTACTTATGCGAGGTGCTACCTTTCAATCAAAGACATGTCTAGTGGAGGCTAACATTGACACAAGGCTCACAGCATATGTTTCTTGTATTGAGGCAGAAATGGGGCAACATTTTAAATGTTATTGAATTTGATTGCGTGTGCAGCTTCAATTTCCTGTTTCCAAGTCTGCTTGTAAGTCTTAGAAAAGAAACACCCCATCTTAAAGATTGTAAGCAAGAACAGGTACCTTGGCAGACAGTGCTTAATTTAAACCCTGAGTGCATCTGCACCAGCTCAGGCACAACTGGATTTAATTGAACCTCCTGCAATTTTAGTTAATTTGCTTAACAGGGCAGCACGGTGGCACAGTAATTAGCATGGCTGCCTCACAGTGCCAGGGACCCGGGTTCGATCCCTGGCTTGGGTCACCTTCTGTGCGGAGTCTGCATGTTCTCCCCATGTCTGCGTGGGTTTCCTCCGGATGCTCTGGTTTCCTCCACAGTCCGAAAGACATGCAGGTTAGGTGCATTGACCATGCTAAATTCTCCCTCAGTGTACCCGAACAGGCGCCAGAGTGTAATGACTAGGGGATTTTCACAGTAACTTCATTGCAGTGTTAACGTCACTTGTGACACTAATAAATAAACTTTATAACTATTAACTTGTTTTCTTTCCTCTCAAATCCAACATAATGGACCTTCCACAGGAGGAAAGGCTGATACTCTGGACGGTGTTTTACAATTCGCTCAGGCGCGGCTCGTAAAATCCCACCGAAGGCCAATGGAGAATTCCGTTCTGCGAGCCGCACCCGCCCCGATTCCGGGACTGACGTGGCGGTAAAATTCCAGCCTCTTACAAATGTGTGCCAAAGGCATCCTCGAACAAGCTGATAGGAGACTGGGAAGAATCCAGATTTGACTGCCCCCCCTCCCCCTCCCCCTCCCCCCTCCCCCCTCCAATCTGTGTACCTTTCTGTTTCAAAGAACACTTTACAGGACAACTGGACCAAGATGAGGAATTCACTTTGAGAAATCACAGACAATTAAGCTAAATCTTCTTGCACTCTCACACCAATGTCCCGAAGCATGGCAATAATCCATGAATCCACAATGGATTCAATAGCAGGATGTTTAAGCATAATTATAATGATTCTGATGCGGAATTTGCAAAAGCTCTGTGTATTGGAAATTGGAGGATGAGCCAATCAGTCTACCTGCAGTGTGTGTGTGTGGGTGTGTGTGTGGGTGTGTGTGTGTGTGTGGGTGGGTGCGTGTGTGTGTGTGGTGTGTGTGTGGGTGGGTGTGTGTGGTGTGTGTGTGGGTGTGTGTGTGCGTGTGTGTGGTGTGTGTGTGGGTGTGTGTGTGCGTGTGTGTGGTGTGTGTGGGTGTGTGTGGTGTGTGTGTGGGTGGGTGTGTGTGGGTGTGTGTGGTGTGTGTGTGGTGTGTGTGTGGGTGGGTGTGTGGGTGGGTGTGTGTGTGTGGGTGGGTGGGTGTTTGTGTGGTGTGTGTGGTGTGTGTGCGTGTGTGTGTGGTGTGTGTGTGTGGTGTGTGTGGTGGGTGTGTGGGTGTGTGTGTGGGTGTGGTGTGTGTGTGTGTGTGTGTGGGTGTGTGTGTGTGTGGTGTGTTGGTGTTGGTGTGTGTAGTGTGTTGGTGTGTGTGGTGTGTGGTGTGTGTGTGGTGTGTGTGTGTGTGTGGTGTGTGTGTGTGTGTGTCAGCATCAATGGAGAGAGAAACTCAGTTTTAAAGTTTTTTTATTAGTGTCACAAGTAGGCTTACATTAACACTGTAATGAAGTTACTGTGAAAATCCCCTAGTCGCCACACTCCGTTGCCTGTTCAGGGACACTGAGGGAGAATTTAGCATGGCCAATCCACCGAACCAGCACTTCTTTCGGGCTGTGGGAGGAAACCAGAGCATCCGGAGGAAAACACGCAGACACGGAGAGAACGTGCAAACTGTACACAGACAGACACCCAAGCTGAGTCCCTGGCATCGTGAGGCAGCGTTGCTAACCACTGCGCCACTGTGCTGCCCATAGTTAACATTTCAAGTCAATCCTTCCCTGTGTATATGTGCTGATTCGTAAAGAAAAAAAAAATCAGCCTTAGCTGAAATCAGCTGTCTAAGCTCACCAGGAGAAGTGACTCCTTTGGTGGGGAATCAGAGGATTTGGTACAAATTGTAAACTTGCCTCCCTTCATCAGTCACCACAATTGGCCGAGGACAAGCAAGAGCCAAAAGAAAAGGGAGGCAAATTGAAGGAAGGGGAGGTGAGAGAAAAGCAACATCAAACAGTAAGCACCTCGACTGTTTACCAACAGAGCTCCTTATGTGGGAGTGAGTGTTTGTGAGTGTTTGTAGATTGCTCTTGTAAGAGAGGGATGAAGAGGCGACACCTTAAAGACAAGCTTTCACAGGCAATTTGCAACTGCCTGATATATTTATTCTTTGGGTAAGCAAAATGTTTTGGAATTATTGCCGCCTCTGCATTTGAGATCTTATCAAAATTAGAAATGTGAGTAGTTCTCATCCATCCAACCATTTCCGAGCTTAATCATCACCATCTCCCCTGCTACCTTTCTGAAATGCTAAAGAAAGCTCCCATTACTGAATTTATTCCCATATTATACAATGTCTGCCACTGTTGGAAGGAAACAACCTCTTCTGGTGACACCTGATGGGCAGGAGATAAAATATTAAAACTCTGATGGTTCTGCATGCCTCAGAGTGGTTCACTCTGTGCAGCAAACGCTGGTTTTCATTTACTGTGACATACTTACTACAGGTGTTACTCAGAGTTGTCAACCCCCCTGCTAATGTCTCAGGGTATGGAGCTATAACTGACCACGAAGCTCACAACCCATCCTTTTGATGGAAGTTGAGATCCTGTGCTGGGAGTGGGGAGTCTACTGGCTACAAAGTGGACAATCAGTCGCAGTTCCCACGTGGAGATCACATGTGGAGACAGATCAGAGCTTTACCATGATGCCCCCCTGTGGTGAATAGCTCTGTGAATAGCCCCCCTGTTTGAGAGCAGATTTCCACTCCATCTGACGAAGGAGCAGCGCTCCGAAAGTGAATGGCATTTGCTACCAAATAAACCTGTTGGACTTTAACCTGGTGTTGTTAAAACTCTTACTGTGAATAGCTCACCGGGGCTCACAAGCATTCATCCAGGCAAAGCGCTGTGGGGCATCTGCCTCCCATGGAACTGCACCTAAAGAGGGAGAACCTTGGCAGTAAAAAAAGCATTTTGAGTAAATGTGCGGCTTTGTACTGACAGCAACAGGTTGGGAGTGTTTGAAGAATGCAATGTTTACATTGGCTCTGCTCCAGGAGACACAGATACAAAGTGAGAGATTTAACTTCCAAAATACTGATGCTGGGTGTGGGCATCAAAACTCTATATTCAGTGGAAAAAAAAACTAGTGTTATTATAATAAACTTAAAACAGCAGGTATGTTTGCTGGTAACAATTACAACAGGTGAATACTTGCCCTTATGCCCCTTTATGTTGTAACATTGAATGTAGGCCGGGGCGCCTGCTGATGCTGAGGGAGTGAGTACAATGTTTGGAGACGGTTTCCCAAAGCTACCATGGAAAGGTAGTGCCAGAGATGGTTAACATATATGGCAGCTGGCTGATGGCAGCATGTAGATCAGCAATGTGTTCCCATATTAGATATTTGATAGCAGTATCCCCAATGTCAGCCAGTCACCATGCTGATCATGAAACAGTACTTCATTTTGCACCGTGTCTATCTATTATCGCCCTGAAATCTGTTCTGTACTCAAAACCAACAACACGAAGCTCATTGTTCATGTTGTCTCCCCAAGAGCCTGGAGGAACTTGGGCCTTTCAACCTGAAAAGCAGGGTTTAAAATTTCAGGCTCTCACCGGTTGCCCCTCATCACTCAGGTTTCATAAAGGAGTACCTTAAATTGACAGAGGTTTTCATCACCTTGTTCAGAAAGATCCCAATGTGCCACATATCTGCTTAGTTCTATCATTGTTCTGCTGACACTCAGATATATATAATGCCCACTTACGTAGAAACTAGAAACAGCAGTGGTCCATTCGGCCCTTAGAGCCTGCTCCCCCAATCATTATGATCATGGCTGATCATCAAATTCAACATCCTGATTTCCCCCCTTCCCTCCATATCCCTTGATCCCTTTAGCCCAGAGCCATATCTAATTTCTTCTTGAAATCCCACAAGGTTTTGGCCTCAACTACTTTCTATGGTATTGAATTCCACACATTCACCACTCTCTGGGTGAAGAAATTTCTCTAAAAGGTTTACCCCTTATCCTCAAACTATGACCCGCTGTTCTGGACTCCCCCACCATTGGCAACATTCTTTCTGAATCTACCCTGTCTAACCCTGTTAGAATTTTATAAGTTGCAATTAGGTCCCCTCTCACTCTTCTAAACCCCAGCAAATATAATGCTAACATTAGTCCTAACTTAGTCTCTTCTCATATGGCAGACCTGCCATCCCAGGAATCAGCCTCGTAAACTTTTGCTGTACTCCCGCTATAGCAAGGACATCTTCCTCAAAAAAGTACACCAAAACTGCACACAATACTCCAGTTGTGGCCTCACCAATGCCCTATACAATTGCAGCAAAACATCCCTATCCCTATACTCAAATCCTCTCGCTATGAAGGCCAACATACCATTTGCCTTCTTTACTACCTGCTGTACCTGTGTGCTTACGTCCAGCAACTGATGCATGAGGACACCAAAGTCTCACACTTGATAACTTGGCAGACGACAATGCTATTCACTTCATTCAATTGTATGAATGAATCAGCACTTTAAAAGTTTATTTATTAGTCGCCACACTCCGGCACCTGTTCAGGTTCACTGAGGGAGAATTTAGCATAGTCAATGCACCTAACCAGCAAATCTTACGGACTGCGGGAGGAAACTGGAGCACCCAGATGAAATCCACGCAGAGAACATGCAAACTCCACAAAGACAGTCACCCAAGCCGGCAATCGAACCCAGGTCCCTCACGGCTGTGAGGCAGCAGTGCTAACCACTGTGCCTCCGTACAGAGGAATGAAGCATAGTACAAAGATAGCACTCTCATGATGAAAAACAAAGCACTTGTTTTATATTGGAATTCTATTCTAAAAACTGCATTGATACCAATAAGTGTAGCAATAATTGTATCTTCTGGATATCCAAAGAACTAAAGGGTTTAAATAAACATGTTTCTCCCTGTAACATCTAGTTAATAAGAAAGTACTGAATGGCTTGAATATTACATTACCTGGAATTATTGTGTTCATTATCTTGCATTTTTTTAACAATGCAACCAAGCATTACATAATTTAACTGTGAGGCATAGCACTGAACAATGGCCGCGAGTTGTCTTTTGTGTTGAGAGTTGTAAAAAAAATGAAAGGCCTCTCTGTATTGGTACAGCAACCCAAGGCAATGGTGACAAAACTACAGACATGTAGAGAATAGATTCACTCCCTCCAGCAACTACTGACCCTGCAATTACTGGCTACAGACAGGACACTATCTACCTGGAACGGTGTGAGCTCTTTTCTTCCCCTGTCACTGAGGTCTTCTCTGATACTGTTAGTGATGCGATGTTGGAGCCGCTGAGGTTTAAACAGGTTGCTCAGTGCTAGCAATTTTCCTGTCATTGAATGCAGTGTAGTTTAACAACACCAGGTTAAAGTCCAACTGGTTTATTTGGTAGCAAAAGCCACACAAGCTTTCGGAGCTCCAAGCCCCTTCTTCACTCACCTGAAGAAGGGGCTTGGAGCTCCGAAAGCTTGTGTGGCTTTTGCTACCAAATAAACCTGTTGGACTTTAACCTGGTGTTGTTAAACTTCTTACTGTGTTTACCCCAGTCCAACGCCGGCATCTCCACATCATTGAATGCAGTGGCCAGGCCTCTGTTTCTCTGATTTGGGCTTGGATTAAGTATTCAAGGTGAGGGTTGGTAATGCCCTCGAGTGGGGACTCGTGAAATCTCTCCAATGGAAAAGCTAGCAGCCCATTTGTTGCTAAGCACGGTTTGAGGTTTTTTTTAATGATCACAATGAATGGTGGAGCAGGCTCAAAGGGCCGAATAGTCTACTCCTGTTTCTATTTTCTATGTATATTATTATGTATAACTGCCATTGCCCACTAACATCCCTCTCCCTTTATTTATTTATTAGTCACAAGTAAGCTTACATTAACACTGCAATGAAGTTACTGTGACAATCCCCTAGTTGCCACACTGCAGCGCCTGTTCAGGTACACTGTGGGAAAATTTAGCATGGCCAATGCATCTAACCAGCACATCTTTCAGACTGTGGGAGGAAACCGAAGCGCCTGGAAGAAACCCATGCAGACACGAGGAGAACGTACAGATTCCGCACAGACAGTGACCCGAGGCTGGAATTGAACCCGGGTCCCTGGTGCTGTGAGGCAGCATTGCCAACCACTGTGCTTCCGTGTCGCCCCCAAGACATGAATCTTAATGGTTTGTCAAATGTTTTTCCGATTGTTAAGGTGTTTCAGCTGCCAACACAGCTATCACTTTCTCCTATCCCCCCAAATAATATCTCCTGTCATACAGGCCATGTTTAAAAAAAAGATTCTTATTCGTCGTGAGGGGGTTTTGCAGCTGATGTGATTCTGCCTCACCGATAAACGTATTAAAGAATAGGAAATAAAAATGCATTGCAGAGAATGATAACTTGCATTGCTTCCCATGTTATCAGAAAGCTCGAACTCAAAGAGGTGCTGCATCCAGAGGGATTAGCGGGTTTACATGCAAGGCGCATCAGTATTTGGAGGAGCGGACCAGATCAGAGTATCACTGCTGCAGCAACGCTGCAAAGTAGGTCACAGCAATGTGGGAATGATCTGGAAGCGTTTGCTGGAAAGGCCCCACACTCCAGAGCAGCTACAGCTCCCATCTGCTTCATAATGTAAAAAATATGTGAAGGGCCCGTGACAAGCTCAAACTGTGTTTAAATCGGTTCAGGCTCATTTACGCCAAGATTGATCTTAAACTGATTTTAATGTTGTTCAGCAATTACTTAATTAACTTTAAAACATGTCTTTCGGATGGAGATGCAGAGATTTCAGAACGGATTGAATGCAGCTTAAGAATTGGAGTAGCCCGTTTTCTTTCCACTCAGACTGCAGTATTCTCAAGGGTGCTTTACCCTTTATTGTAACACAATAATGTGCAAGCCTTGAAGTTTCCTTTTCCACTCAACTATATTTGTTGCTGCAAGTACCTATTGTGCTCCTGATTGTTCAGTGATTCTAAACGTTTTAGTGTGAAATAAACCTCCCACAGTTGGGAAAAAAGTCATATTTTCTCATTCACTGTCTCATTCAGACTGTCTTCTCAGAGATGGGCAAAGGCAATTTATGTGGGTGATGATCACTGCTCAGTGAATAAGTGGACCATCCATTGTGTTATCCAGCTATACAGACCAAGACGGTGCGAGTGACCCCCCAGGATTAAGCTACTGTGGTTCATGCTTCAGTAGCTGATGTTATCAGGAGTGAAATTTGGCCCACTCCACTGTACTTGCCTTCAACTTCCATTGATTCAGCAAGTGGGCCACCCAACCCAGAGTGGTGTTCCTCGCAAGCAGGATCAGAGTCTGTAGCGACGCTTCCTCCCGCCGCACCCCCCCCCCCCCTTCCCCCCGCCACCCCACCCCCACCCCCAAACAACCTGGTGAAAATCAGCGTGTGGCTCCCATGCAAAGACTGACCACATGGTGTGAGGAAGGTATGGGGAGACTATGGCCTTGTGGTATTATTGCTAGACTATTAATCCAGAAACTCAGCTAATGTTATGGGGACCCGGGCTCGAATCCTGCCACGGTAGAATTTGAATTCAATAAAGTATATCTGGAATTAAGAACCTACTGATCACCATGAAACCGTTGTCGATTGTCGGAAAAACCCATCTGGTTCACTTATGTCCTTTAGGGAAGCTGTCCTTAGCTGGCCTACATGTGATTCCAGAGCCACAGCGATGTGGTTGACTCTCAACTGCCCTCCAAGTGAACTAGGGACAGGCAACTAAACGCTGGCCAGCCAGCGATGCCCATGTCCCATGAATAAATTTAAAAAACAGGGACTTGCTAGGAATTTTGCACCTAGCCTTCCGTTGTTTTAAGGCTACAATTAAGTTGCCAACATTCATCCCTGCTCCCTTGCGTACACTTTGGGAGTTTTACCTCACCATACCATCTGCAGACATCATGGTCGGGGCTTTTCCGAAGACCACATCAGCAGTTTGGGGCTCGAGTGGCAGAGGGCTGATTTTCCATCCATTAGTACCAACGCCTTTGGCTTTTGCCTGGTTCCCATTCTGGAAGTTACTTTTCCAGTGTATTGGCCAAGGGCAAATGCTATGCCAATTCCCCGGGTCTTTTATCCAGTGGAGGATAGATGGGCCCTGCATGCTAAAAGCATGGAAAGGAGGAAAATATGGCCTCTGTTCTATTGCTGCTATTTGGAATAAATACCTGGGACACCATCACTTCAATGTCAGCAGAGACAGAGTGGAGGGGAGGGAACAGAGGGAACATGTCATGGCAAATTCTCAGAAAATGCACAGACCAAAGAGAAAGGCTTCATGATTTATTTTAAAAAGCTGTTCTCATGAACGGAACAGAACATGCTCACCCTGGACCCACTGTAGTCAATACCTGTAGGAATCCCTCTCCATCGCTATGATGTTGTTCCCTGTATTGAAATGACCTCCAAGCTGGGAAGTCAGGAGGCAAGGCAGGGGAAGGGGGGGGGGAGGCATCTTTGTGGTGGATGGAGGAATGGGGGAATCACAACGGTGGATGATTCTCAGAGGATGCAGTCCAGACCATGCAGCAATGCAGAAAATCTCAGCCGAATTCTTGAAACCACTGCCAGTGGTCTGACCACTGACAAGGGACGGCTTTTGTGAAGCATTTTTATTGATGCCAAAGAATGCAGCGATATCCAGTATCTGAAGGCTTTCCTGTTGCATTGTTTGTAGGAATTTTTAAAGTTGCCTGCTTTTGTTAAGCACGTGAATTGGCTGCATTCTTTGAATAGAAGGGAAGACTGGAGTCCCAATCTTATCATGCTGCTAAAACTGTTGTTGGAAATGTAGCTGGAGATGCTTCACTGGGAAACGTGAAGAAACCCCCCTGATGCCACCTCTCTTGTGAGTGCTGTTTCTGAAAGAACCAGGCTTGCTCCATTTTGTGAATAGTACCTGACCATGGAGGGTTAGGACGGTAGCGGCACTGTCACTGACCCAATAAGGAGTCTAAAAACACCAGGTTAAAGTCCAACAGGTTTAGAACATAGAACATAGAAAGCCACAGCACAAACAGGCCCTTCGGCCCACAAGTTGCGCCGATCACATCCCCACCTCCAGGCCTATCCATAGCCCTCAATCCCATTAAATCCCATGTACTCATCCAGAAGTCTCTTAAAAGACCCCAACGAGTTTGCCTCCACCACCACCGACGTCAGCCGATTCCACTCACCCACCACCCTCAGAGTGAAAAACTTACCCCTGACATCTCCTCTGTACCTACCCCCCAGCACCTTAAACCTGTGTCCTCTCGTAGCAACCATTTCAGCCCTTGGAAATAGCCTCTGAGAGTCTACCCTATCCAGACCTCTCAACATCTTGTAAACCTCTATCAGGTCACCTCTCATCCTTCGTCTCTCCAGGGAGAAGAGACCAAGCTCCCTCAACCTGTCCTCATAAGGCATGCCCCCCAATCCAGGCAACATCCTTGTAAATCTCCTCTGCACCCTTTCAATGGCTTCAACATCTTTCCTGTAATGAGGTGACCAGAACTGCGCGCAGTTATCCAAGTGGGGTCTAACCAGGGTCCTATAAAGCTGCAGCATTATCTCCCGACTCCTAAACTCAATCCCTCGATTAATGAAGGCCAGTACGCCGTACGCCTTCTTGACCGCATCCTCCACCTGCGAGGCCGATTTAAGAGTCCTATGGACCCGGACCCCAAGGTCCTTCTGATCCTCTACACTGCTAAGAATGGTACCCTTCATATTATACTGCTGCTTCATCCCATTGGATCTGCCAAAATGGATCACCACACACTTATCCGGGTTGAAGTCCATCTGCCACTTCTCCGCCCAGTCTTGCATTCTATCTATGTCTCGCTGCAACTTCTGACATCCCTCCAAACTATCCACAACACCACCTACCTTGGTGTCGTCAGCAAACTTACCAACCCATCCCTCCACTTCCTCATCCAGGTCATTTATGAAAATGACAAACAGCAAGGGTCCCAGAACAGATCCCTGGGGCACTCCACTGGTCACTGACCTCCATGCAGAGAAAGACCCCTCCACAGCCACTCTCTGCCTTCTGCAGGCAAGCCAGTTCTGGATCCACAAGGCAACAGCCCCTTGGATCCCATGCCCTCTCACTTTCTCAAGAAGTCTTGCATGGGGGACCTTATCGAACGCCTTGCTGAAGTCCATATAGACCACATCCACCGCTCTTCCTTCGTCAATGTGTTTGGTCACATTTTCAAAGAACTCAACCAGGCTCGTAAGGCACGACCTGCCCTTGACAAAGCCGTGCTGACTACTTTTGATCATACTAAACTTCTCTAGATGATCATAAATCCTGTCTCTCAGGATCCTCTCCATCAACTTACCAACCACTGAGGTTAGACTCACCGGTCGGTAATTTCCCGGGCTGTCCCTGTTCCCTTTCTTGAATATAGGGACCACATCTGCAATCCTCCAATCCTCCGGAACCTCTCCCGTCTCCATCGACGAGCAAAGATCATCGCCAAAGGCTCCGCAATCTCCTCCCTCGCCTCCCACAGTAACCTGGGGTACATCCCATCCGGTCCCGGTGACTTACCAACCTTGATGCCATTCAATAGTTCCAACACATCCTCTTTCTTTATGTCCACATGCTCGATCCTTTCTGTCCACCGCAAACCAGCAGTACAACCACCCAGATCCCTTTCCACCGTGAATACCGAGGTAAAGTATTCTTTAAGCAGCTCCGCCATTTCTAACGGTTCCGCACAAACCTTTCCCCCTTCACCTTTTAAGGGTCCTATGCCTTCACATCTCATCCTTTTACTCTTGACATATTTGTAGAAAGCCTTGGGATTCTCCTTAATCTTACCCGCCAAGGCCTTCTCATGACCCCTTCTCGCTCTCCTAATTTCCTTCTTAAGCTCCTTCCTACATCCCGTATACTCCTCTAAATCAGATTTCCACTCCATCTGACGAAGGAGCAGCGCTCCGATAGCTAGTGGCGTTTGCTACCAAATAAGCCTGTTGGACTTTAACCTGGTGTTGTTAGACTCCTTACTGTGTTTACCCCAGTCCAACGCCGGCATTTCCACATCATGACTGACCCAATAATCCAGAGGCCTGGATTGCAATCTGGAAAATGGGAGTTCAAACCCTGGGCGTGCACAGTGGCACAGTGGTTAGCACTGCTGCCTCACAATGCCAGGGACCCAGTTCGATTCACGGCTTGGGTCACTGTCTATGTGGAGCTTGCACATTCTCCCCGTGTCTGCATGGGTTTCCTCTGGGTGCTCCAAGATCCGCGGGTTAGGTTGATTGGCCATGCTAAATAGACCCTAGTGTCTGGGGGATTAGCAGAGTAACTATGTGGGGTTACGGGAATAGGGCCTGGGTGGGATTATGGTCGGTGCAGACTCAATGGGCCGAATGGCCTCCTTCTGCACTGTAGGGATTCTATGAATTTGAATTATGCTGTGAAAATCCGGAAGTGACTACAAAAGCACAGACTGTTGTGTTTTAAAAATAAAAGCAACTGGCCCACTGTTGTCCTTCAAGGAGAGAAGTGTGCTGGTGTTACTCTGGTGAGGCTGATATCAATCCCACACCAGCATAACATACTTGACACCCCTTGTGGAATGGCCCCAGCAAGTTACTCAGTTGTATCAGGATGGACAGGAAATGTCGATCCTTGTAATAAATTCACGGAGGCAGAAGTCCCTTCACCAAAATTCCTTTATTTACAATTCCAACAGCAGTACACAGAATGCTGTCAGTCAGCAGTCTAGCTTTGAGAGTGCCAGAGGAACTGACACTCCCGGTTATATACAAAGTAAAGTCTCCCTGATTGGCCAATCAATTGATCCCTTAATCGGGGAGTTTGTATTCTAATAGGCCAACTTCAATGGCCTGATTAAAGTCATTACAGTCTTGGCCACATCTGAACTTTTTTTAATGTAGCAAAACATCAAAAAAGTTTTTGAAACCATTTTACTGCGGATGCTGGAATCTGAAACGAAAACAGGAAAATGCTGGAAAATCTCAGCGGGTCTGACAGCATCTGTGGGTGCAAGGATCATCCAGACTTGAAACGTTGGCTCTATTCTCTCTCCACAGATGCTGTCAGACCTGCTGAGATTTTCCAGCATTTTCTGTTTTTGTTGTTGAAGCAGTTGTAAACATTTTTCGGTGTTAAATGTTTTCTTTTCACAGCTTGTCTCTTTGGAGATTGTTTCAAAGAGTCATCACTGCTTGAGACAAGGGACCAAAAGAACTGGCTTCTATTTTTGTCGTGGGCGCAGTGGTGTTCATCATTTTATTGCATCAAGTGTTTGACAAACAAAAAAAATGATTGGTAAATACTTGCTGAGAAAGGCAATGTCACTTTAAGGAAAGCATTATTCATGAACCATACCCCCAAATATCTCATGATACAAACTGAATGGGTCCTAAAGAATTGCTCTCATTGCACAGACTGACTCCCACAGACCAGGTACAGATCAGACGAGCACCTCAGCCAGTACGAGTGTAAGAAGCAGAAACAAAGACTGCTCTATCCATAGCTCCGACTAATCACCTCCCTAACTACAAACGGGACTTCCCACGACTATCCAGCCTATCAAATTACCTCCTGAAAATATTTAATAATTACAAGCAATCAGCATGTGGCCCTGTCAGTCGTTCATGTGCTGTGGAAGAAGTATAATGAGGAGACTCAGCATAGTTTTTCTGCGCTTTAAATTTGAGTTCAATTGTTTTGTTTATGGATGTTGCCACTACATGCATACATTTTGCAATCTATGGCCCTGAAAACGTCAGGATTAAAAAGGATCAGCAGTGTTAGGCGTCATGATATTTTCCTATTCTTGACATTTTTTAGCAAGGAAGATTTGCAGATCATCATAGAATCCTTACAGTGCAGAAGGAGGCCATTTGGCCCATCGAGCCCCCACCGACAACAATCCCATCCATGCCCTATCCCCGTAATTCCACATATTTACCCTGCTAGTCCCCCTGACACGAAGGGACAATTTAGCATGGCCAATCAATCTAACCTGCACATCTTTGGACTGTGGGAGGAAACCATAGCACCCGGAGGAAACTCATGCAGACACAGGGAGAACGTGCAAACGCCACACAGACAGTGACCCAAGGCCGGAATTGAATCCGGTCCTTGGTGCTGTGAGGCAACAGTGCTAACCACTGTGCCACCGTGCCACCCTGGGTAATGTCTTCTCAGCTCTCAGCAGATGTGCCGATCATGATGCCCTAACAGAGCTAAAACAAATCTTCTGTACTTACTCGGTCTGTATCCCTCTATTCCTTCCCTATTCATATACCCATCCAGATGCCTCTTAAATGTTGCTCAGGCGCCTGCTTCTACCATGTAGCACGTTCCAGGCACTCACCACTCTCTGCGTGAGAAACTTCCCCCACATATCTCCCTTAAACTTTCCCCCTCTTAGTTTGAACTTGTGCTCCCTTGTAAATGACACTTCCACTTTTGGAAAAAGCCTCTGACTATCCACCCCGTCTATGCCTCTCATAATTTTGTAGACCCCGATCAGGTCTCCCCTCAGCCTCTGTCTTTCCAGTGAAAACAATCCTAGTTTATTCAACCTCCCCTCATAGCCAACACCCTCAAGACCACGTAACATTCTTTGCACTCTCTCCAAAGCTTTCACGTACTTCTGGTAGTGTAGTGACCAGAACTGCACACAGTACTCCAAATGCGGCCTAACCAAGGTTTTATATAGCTGCAACATGATTTCCCAACTCTTGTACTCAACGCCTCAGCTGGTGAAGGCAAGCATGTCATATGCCTTCTTAATCACCTTGGCCACCTATGTTGCCGCTTTTAGGGAACTGTGGACTTGCACGCCCAGATCCCTCTGTATCTTAATGTTCCTAAGGGTTTTGCCATTTCTTTATTTTTTAAAAACTGCTTTCTCTTAGAGATCATGCTCTGAGTTTGTACAGATTGTCATCAGAAATCCTGGCACTCATTTCAGTTGTTCCAAACTCATTTCCATGTTTAATGCACTCATCTCCAAGACTGCAGGTCACGTGTTCAGGCCTTAAGTACATAATCAAAACTGACACTCTGATGCAGTACTGAGGGACTGCTGCATCTTTCAGATGGGATATTAAGCTGCAAGGTTTAGATTCATGGAATCCTACAGTGCAGAAGGAGGCCGTTCGGCCTATCAAGTCTGCACCGACTACAATCGCACCCAGACCCTATTCCAGTAACCCCACATTTACCCTGCTAATCCCTTGACACTAGGGTCAATTTAGCATGGCCAATCCGCCTAACCCGCACATCTTTGGACTGTGGGAGGAAACCAGAGCACCCATAGCAAACCCTTGCAGTCGCAAGGAGAATGTGCAAACTCCACACAGACAGTGACCCAAGCCGGAATTAAACCCGGGTCCCTGGCACTGTAAGGCAGCAGTGCTAATCACTATGCCACCATGCCGTGCCCAATTATATGAATAGCCTGGGACTTTTCCCTGGAGTGTAGAAGGATGAGGGGTGACCTTATAGAGATTTATAAAATCATGAGGGTTGTAGATAAGGGACATAGCCAAAAGTCTTTTCCCCAGGTTTGGGGAGTCCAAAACTAGAGGGCATAGGTTTAATGTGAGAGGGGTAAGATTTAAAAGGGACCTGAGGGACAACTTTTTCACACAAAGGGTGGTGCATGTATGGAATGACCTGCCAGAGGAGGTGGTAGAGGCGGGTACAATTACACAGTGGTTAGCACTGCTGCCTCACAGTGCCAGGGACCTGGGTTTGATTCCCTGCTTGGATCACTGACTGCGCGGAGTCTGCACACAGGGAGTTCTCCCCGCGTCTGTGTGGGTTTCCTCCGGGTGCTCCGATTTCCTCCCCAGTCTGAAAGACATGCTGGTTAGGTGCATTGGCCATGCTAGATTCTCCCTCAGTGAACCCGAGCAGGCACCAGAGTGTAGCGACTAGGGGATTTTCATAGTAACTTCATTGCAGTGTTGATGTAAGCCTACTTGTGACACTGACTAATAAACATAAAACATTTAAAAGACGTTTGGACAGGTACATGAATGGAAACGATTTAGAAATCATAGAAACCCTACAGTACAGAAAGAGGCCATTCGGCCCATCGAGTCTGCACCGACCACAATCCCACCCAGGCCCTACCCCCATCCCTACATATTTTACCCACTAATCCCTCTAACCTACGCATCTCAGGACACTAAGGGGCAATTTTAGCATGGCCAATCAACCTAACCCGCACATCTTTGGACATCATTTGGAGGGATATGGGCCAAATGCAGGCAAATGGGACCAGTTCAGTTTAGGAAACATGGTTGGCATGTTTTGAGTTGGGCTGAAGGGCCTGTTTCTGTGCTGTATATCTTTATGACTTTAAACCGAGACCCTGCCTGCAGTCTCAGGTGAATGTATAAGATTCCATGGCACTGTTCATGGAAGAATGAGGGTGTCTCCAATGCCCTGGCCAACATTCCCCCTCAACCAACATCACTGAAAGCGATCACCTGCTCATAATCACATTGCTGCTTGTGGGAACTTTCTGTTGGCAAATTGGCTGCTCCATTTCTGACATTCCAACAGCAACTACTCTTCCAAAGCTTGTCATTTGCTGTAAAGTGCTCTGGGACATTCTGAGGTTATGGAAGGCGCTATGTAAATGCAAGTTATTTCTTTAAATCAGTAGATTTACAGGAATTGAATGCTCATGGGCATGTGGACCATTGGTTTCCTCAACGTGATCCTCAGTGAATAAAGGCACTGCCGTCTAGCTTGAGCCACAATCCGTATTTGTGAGTTGATGTCAGCCAGGACAAGGCTACATTTTGATTTGAAGATAATGGTATGAGGAAGTGCAAGGAAAGCTAGAGGTCCCAGGTGGAGTTTGCCCAGGATGGTGAGATCAATGGCAGGTTTTTTGGAGGGGAGGCGGGTGGCAATTCAGTGGGAGACCCAAAAATTGGTTTCAAGCCTGCGCAGAATTACAGCAGGACATTCCAATACTGCCGCCATGGTGGATTGGGAATCTCACTGAAGGCTGATGTGAAATTGATGGGATGCAGGCATAGGACCAACCGAAATCTTGCCCCCGCCGTGCCCGATTTCCATGAGGCCAGTAGGAAAACACGTCAGTCCGGAACATGTCTGCAGCAAAGTGGCGTGCAAAAGCTGGGACTTACCTGAAGAATGCCTGAGGCTGCCTCCGGGTTTGAGATGGAGGCCACCAGTGATCCAGGTCCCTGGAACACCACAGCAGTGGGTTGGGGGAGCAGTGGACAGGTGGACCTTCCAGATTCAGTGTCATCGAGGAGGTCAATGTTCTTTTTCAGGGGATCCGTCTCCTTTCTTCAAAAATGGGTCAGTGATGTCAGGTACCTGTTAAATATGATGCCCAGATATGATGGTGGGATTCGTGCCATTAAGTCTGCCCAGTGCAAAACCCCTGGATGCAGAATTAATTATGCCAGGGAGGGAAAATATCGCATAGTTTCCGGTTGGCTTCCACAGTGGGAAACACTCCCTGTCCCCAACACAACCACTACAGTGGGACCTGTCCCAGATGGGAGAATTCCACCTAACACTTCTGATCTCAGTAACTGGTGAAGGGTAGTATGAAACATACTCTAAGAAATCAGAGCAGGAGTAGGTCACTCAGCACAGAGTCTGCAGCATTCAATATTACATTCATTAAGACCATGGATAGGCTTCCACCTTAAGCCTATCCTTCTATCTATTCTCAATTCCTTTCAATCCCAATAGTCCATCGACCTCTGTCCTGAATATACTCTATGACTGAGCATCTACAGCTCTTTGTGATAGAGAATTGCAAAGATTCACAATCCTTTGAAGAAAATTCTCCTTTTCTTGATTCTAAATGGTCTACCCCTTATTGTGAGACTGTGAGCCAAGTACTAAATCCCATCCCAGAAGCAAGGTTTTCTCATCATCTACCTGGTCAAATCCTAGAATCCCGATAGTGCAGAAGGAGGCCATCTGGCCCACTGAGTCTGCACCAACTACAATCCCACCCAGGCCCTATCCCCCTAACCCCATGCATATACCCTAGCTAGTCCCCCTGACACTAAGGGTCAATTTAGATGGCAAATCCACCTAACCCACACATCTTTGGACTGTGGGAGGAAACCGGAGTGCCCGGAGGAAACCCACGCAGACATAGGGAGAATGTGCAAACTCCACACAGACAGTGACCCAATGCCGGAATTGAACCTGGGTCCCTGGCACTGTGAGGCAGCAGTGCTAACCACTGTGCCACCGTGCCGCCCTTAAGAACTGTATATGTTTCAATGAGATCACCTCTAATTCCTCAAAGCCCCAGGGTACACAATCTCTTCTCATAGGACAATCCCCCCATCCGTGAAATCAGTCTCGTGAATTGTCAGTATATGCCATCTTGGGAAAGTATGTTCTTCCTGAGGAAAGGAGGTCAAAACTATGCACAGTAATCCACAGTGTGGTCTCACCAATGTCCTGTAAAATTTCAGTAAGACTTATTCTGAACAAAAGCTAGCATACCATTTACCTTTCTGATTGCTTGCTGTACTTGCAATTTAACTTGCTGTGATTAATGCATAAGGACACACAGGTCCTTCTGAATGCAGACATTTTCCAATCTTTTGCCATTCAAAAACTAGTTTTTTTATTTTTCTAACCAAAGTGGGTAACTTTACATCATATTCCATCTGCCATGTTCTTGCCCACTCAGCCAACCTATCTACATATTTCTGCAGACTCTTTGCAATCCTCCTCACTGCTTACTTTCAAAAACTCACTAGTTACAGCCTGCCAACCCCAAAATGTCCTTTCTAGTCCTGCTCTTTGTTTTCTGTCCATTAACCAATCCTCAACCTATGTTAATATGTTAACTACAATTGCGTTTTGTGTAATAATCTCTTGTGTGGCACCTTATCAAATGCTTTTTGAATATCTAAATACATGACATTTACTGGTTCACTTTTATCCATCTCACTAGTTACATTCACAAAAAACTTCGAACAGATTTGTCATACGTCATTTCCCTTTCATAAACTCATATTTGACCTCCTTAATCATAGTGTGATATTCTAGGTAAGGTTGCCATAGTTGCAGAATACCAGAGGCTGTTCTCCTCTTTGAGGGGGAGAGCTGACTGGTGATGATTTTAATCTGAGGATCACTCTACCTCAGGTGAGGGACAAGGTTGAGAAGGTGGGGCCTTCATGAATAATCTCATCTGGCACGGGAGTTGAACTCATGTTGTTGGTGTCACTCTGCATCACAAACCAACCTTCCAGCCAACTGAGCTAACTGACTCCCAATTGATGTTCTAAGTGCCCTGAGACCACATCCTTAATAATAGATTTGAGCATTTTGCCTACCACTGATGTTAGTCAAACTGGCCTTTAGCATACATGTGTAAACAGTGAGTGAGAACAGCATTGTGATGCCCCACACAGCTGAGCAGCTCAGTAAACCTCAGTGTCTAGCCCACATCTGAACAGTGGCCACATTGGCCAAGGTACCGGGGGTAGGTGGGGTGGGTGGTCTACCAGGATTAGTAATTGTCTACAGGAGATGGGAGAAGAGGAGAACGCTCAGCTAAAATGGTCCCTCTCCCTCAAGAAAACACTAGCCTCTGTAAAATCTGTAAATTCATTGCTCAAGAAAGCATTTTGTGCTGAGCTGTACATGCCTCAGAGTGAGGAAATTGGAAACCCAAGATTTGATCAGTGCAAAGTTCCAACCACTTATCTACAGAACTGGAACAAGCAGCTGAAATGTGTGTCTGGTACATTTTCAATCAATAGTACGTCTGTACATTAATGTTGATTTACATTTGGAATTGATGATGAATCAGTTACAACTGATGAATTGGCATAAACCTCAAGCCATTTGAAATGGCCTTCACCATCTGAGATCATCAGGATTTAAAGTACTTCAGGGAGTTATAGCTTTTCACACTTTGTCATTCTTCATTTCATCCAGCTCCATTACAATGACTGCACTTTGTGTTTCTAGTAATAAATGAATGGATACGTATCCCCCCACCCTGACAAGCTCAAAATAGTACCAGGGTTCCCATACCTCACCGCTGCCCATTTACTAAATATCTGTGTCCATCAGTGAGAAGAAGATCAGCAAGGGTTGTGCTGTCTTCTGTAGTAAAATAAGCAGCCAGCACTCATTAACCTGCCTCATACTTTATGCATGGACAACTGAGCAAGGTGCTGGAGAGCAGCCAGCATCCAGGGAGCTGTCCTCCAGCATGAGTTAATACCATCAAGAAAGGAAGGACTGCAGCAAATGTGGTTGAGTGATTAATCACCGGTGTGAGCTACAATATACATATGAAATTCATAAGATCATTATTAGGAGGTTGTGTGGTCTGCTGTGAATAATGCTGACAAGAAGCTTGGGTGATTTGGTTGTTAAAGGTTAAAGGGGGGCCCACGTTATTTTACTGAAAGGAAGGTGCAAGGTATTCATACGTAAACAATGACCAGAGCAGCTGTGCTGACGGTGGATAGACTGTAGCTTCTAAATCCCAGGGAGGTGTTAGGAATGTTGGGTTTTGTAAATTGTTGCACTTTAATCTGTCTATTTAATTCCAGGGTAGGATGATGTTGTGGGCTCCGGAGAATAGCTAATCAACATTTCAACCTGGATATAAGACCCATGTGATTCACATTACCATGGAGATGCAGCAGGGCCCATAAGAAGCCTTTGTCGGACCTGGTTACAGATTTTACTAAAACAATCCCTAAACCTCACAGATAGGATCAAGGTGCAAGGATCTGATTGAGAGAGAGCAGAGGAAAAAAGCTGCAAGTGTTTACCACACAAAATGTGGGAGAGGCCAAGTTCGTAAGAGTTTAAATGAAGTTGGAAGATTCACTTAGGTTTGATGAGAGGGAGGGTTCTGCAGTGTAGCCCCCCCCCCCCCCCCCACTGTGAAAGTTAGTTTGGGGATAAGAGGTTATTCAACTGGAAAAGACAAAAGGAGCGAAGAATCAATTTGGAATGGTTCCTGGAGAATATTGGGACAGAGTTAAGTATAACCAAAGAAAGAATTCTTGTCTTTTTAAATGTAAATGGGGGATCTTTTCTGCAGTTTCCAGAATAAGTTGTCTCCTGCAACAGTGTTTAGTCAATGTCATTTACAATTTGTCTGTTGCAGTAAAAAATCTTAAAATTGAAATCCTGCTGTTTAATCCTTTCAGCCATTGACTGCAAGTTTGTATTTCTTTTTAAAAGTTATTGGTCTCCATGGGAATCTTAACAGTTTTGCTGTTAGCTCGTTGATGGCTAACCCTGCCGGGTAAACCATTGACCAAGCACCGCTTTTCCCTCTTTCCCAGGCCTGCAGGAAGGAAAGTGATTCCATTCGAGGAAGTCACAAATTCACTGGTCCAGAGGATTTTCTGGAATGGTAAAGTGCCTTTCATATCCTCAGAATGTCCCTTGGCATTTTACAGCCAATCAAATATTTTTGAAGTGTGATCACAGTTATAATGTAGGGAAGGTGACAGCCAATTTGCGCATAGCAAGCTCCCACAGACAACAATCGGGTAATGACTGGATAATCTGTTTTGGTGACGTGGACTGAAGGATAAATATTGGCCAGGACACCATGAAGCTCTCCCCTGTGCTGTGATGTAGAACCTGACCGAACAGATGGAAGCTTGATTTAGGGTCTCAAGCGAAAGTGAGTCACCTGTGACAGTGCAGCATTCCCTTTGTACTGCATTGAAATGTCAGCCTAGATTATATGCTCAAACCTCTAGAGTGGGGATTTGAACCCATGAAACATCTTGACTTAGAGTTGGTTTCGCCATCAACTGAGACACAAATGAAACATAGAGTTTTTCAGCCCTTCTCTCTGGCGGGATCTTCTGGTCCCGTCGAAGGCACCCCCCCTTGCGGCGAGTTCCCTGATGGCGGGACGGGTGAACCACGCAAAATGCCATAGATGATGGCAGGACTGGAAGATCCCATTGGCAGCCAATGGCAAACCACCTCCACCTTCACTGCGAGAAAACACACCACAGGGGTAGCTGGAAAATCCCATTCATAGCAACTATTATTGTCATTTTAAAAAATTTTTACATGTCTACAAATATGTTTCTGAAATCGATATTCCACTGGCATATATTTAATTTGTAGGCAAAAGGTAAATTATTACCTGCAAATAAAAATGGCAGACAATACTTCTATATCTGAAGTTCACCTGGTAATTGGATGGTTCACTCATCTATTAAGTGGTGGCCAACAACACCACGATGTATGCATCTCAGGCTCCCACCTTTCACTGGTACCTGCCCCCCCTGGTTCCCCCATTTTCTAATGCCCTTTCCCAGCATAGGCCAATGACAGTCCCAATCACAAGTTAAAAATTGAATGTGTCTGTGATTAATCAGATACAAAAGTTAGTTGAATTTTCTGGGGGGTGAGGGTAGGGAGTGACTGGACTCTGAACCCAGATGCAAACCTGACTTTCCTCCTCCCATCCCTCTCCCACATAGTTGGGATCCATTTCAGCTGCCCATAAAATCTGCATGCCCCTCTTCCTCCATTGGAATGGTTTCCCGGCTGGGACTAAGGGAACTCCTGGTCTGGGAGTCCATACCCTTCAGCCACTGTGCACCTCCCTGAAGTGGAGATGCTGGCATTGGACTGGGGTAAACACAGTAAGAAGTTTAACAACACCAGGTTAAAGTCCAACAGGTTTATTTGGTAGCAAATGCCACTAGCTTTCGGAGCGCTGCCCCTTCATCAGGTGGAATGGAGAAATGCTCACAAACAGGGCATACAGAGACACAAACTCAATTTACAGAATAATGATTGGAATGCAGTCTTTGCAGACAATCAAGTCTTAAAGGTACAGACAATGTGAGTGGAGAGAGCATTAAGCACAGGTTAAAGAGATGTGTATTGTCTCCAGACTGGACAGCCAGTGAGATTCTGCAAGTCCAGGCAAGCTGTCGGGGTTACAGATAGTGTGACATGAACCCAAGATCCCGGTTGAGGCCGTCCTCATGTGTGCGGAACTTGGCTATCAGTTTCTGCTCAGCGACTCTGCGCTGTCGTGTGTCGTGAAGGCCGCCTTAGAGAACGCTTACGCGAAGATCAGAGGCCGGTCATGGGCATTCGACCTCTGATCTTCGCGTAAGCGTTCTCCAAGGCGGCCTTCACGACACACGACAGCGCAGAGTCGCTGAGCAGAAACTGATAGCCAAGTTCCGCACACATGAGGACGGCCTCAACCGGGATCTTGGGTTCATGTCACACTATCTGTAACCCCGACAGCTTGCCTGGACTTGCAGAATCTCACTGGCTGTCCAGTCTGGAGACAATACACATCTCTTTAACCTGTGCTTAATGCTCTCTCCACTCACATTGTCTGTACCTTTAAGACTTGATTGTCTGTAAAGACTGCATTCCAATCATTATTCTGTAAATTGAGTTTGTGTCTCTGTATGCCCTGTTTGTGAGCATTTCTCCATTCCACCTGATGAAGGGGCAGCGCTCCGAAAGCTAGTGGCATTTGCTACCAAATAAACCTGTTGGACTTTAACCTGGTGTTGTTAAACTTCTTACTGTGGTCGCCTGCTTGAATGCAGAAGACCATGTTTCAGGCAGGCAAATGTTCCACACCTAAATGGGACCCCAAGGCAATGCAAAGAGTTTGGGGAATTCCTGACCAAATTTGGCTGGAATGTATCAGAAAGGCTCATAGATTTTTGGGGCTCTAGTTTCCGTAATCCCACATTTTTGAAGCAATCCGAATTGGAACAGCAAATTGATTTAAATATTTAGCAGTATCATATGGATGGCCATCCTTGCATTTCATGTAACTGTTGAAAAAACAACCGTGTTTCCTGGAGACAACAGCAATAACTTGCATTTGTATAGCATCTTTAACAGAGGGAAATTTCCCGAGGAATAAAGTGCAAGTTCTTTCTATGCCCTGCTTCTGGCCTCAACCCCTGGATGTCATAGACCAGGTTAAAGTCCAACAGGTTTATTTGGTAGCAAAAGCTTTTGCTACCAAATAAACCTGTTGGACTTTAACCTGGTGTTGTTAAACTTCTTACTGTGTTTACCCCAGTCCAACGCCGGCATCTCCACATCATGTCATAGACCATCAGAGGCCTCTAGTGGTGACATTGCTCCAACAACAAGACAAATACCTGGTGTGTTTTTGAAACTTTATAATCCATTAGCCAGAAAGTGTGTGTTTTTCTGAACTAAGAAAACAATCCAAGTGAGATTCATTCAACATGACATTCTCCCAAGAAGCAGCCCTGCCATCTGTCTCAGTGATGGCTACAAGCCTTTGGCTCAGATGAGCATTTCTACATTAAAACCCAATTCTGACATGTCATTGTGTGTCATGTGTACTGGACTATGTTACAAGAAGAAAAATGCCTCCACTTTTCCCCATGACCTTGTGGAGTTCTCTGATCTGAGCCAAGGCATGCTAAATCACTGCAGTGTTGTCCTTCCTGGGCTAGGGATGGGAAAATGCCATTTAGAGAGCTCACGCTCCTGTTTTCTTCCCTAACTGGAAAGTACGGATATCCAGATGAACCTCCCAAACTGCCGAAGCTCATTGTCTAATCATATTTAATGCTCCCAGTGGGAATACTCATTTTTCAGAGTCTACACTACTGGAACACTGCTCCCCTGATGTGGGTTTTTTAAAATTATTCATTTGTGGGACATTTATTGCTCATCCCGAGTTGCCCTTGGGAAGGTGGTAGCAAGCTGCTTTCTTGAAATGCTGATACACCTGAGTGGCTTGTTAGGCCATTTCAGAAGGTAGTTGAGAGTCAACCATATTGCTGTGGCTCTGGGGTCACGTGTGGGCCAGATCAGGTAAGGACGGCAGATTTCCTTCCCTGAAGGGAATTAGTGAATCAGATGGGTTTTTCTGACAATCGACACTGGTTTCATGTCATCAGTAGATTCTTAATTCCATTTATTTTTTATTGAGTTCAAAATTCCACCATCTGCTGTAGCAGGATTCAAACCCCGATCCCCAGAATATTAACTGAATTTCTGATTAATAGACTCGTGATATTACCACTCAGCCATCACCTCCCCATACACATTGCAGCAAAGCTCCCCACTATAGACTGTACAGGGGGATTGATAACATTGGCAGAACCAAATCTCAACAAGAGCCAGAAATTGGATAACAGCAGCCAGGGCTCCAGATTTGCTCTCCAGGGAACATGTGCTTTTCCTTTGCCTGCCCATCATGCCAACACTCTGGACTTTCAATTGAAGGCATTGCCAGGGCTCGCAGCCAGATGAACTTACTAGGCCCACATGGTCAGCTGAGGGTTGGGAAAAATCTTGAAGTAGACCTAAAGTAGACCCTGCAGTAGGTAAGACAGATTGTAAATGGGGATTAACCTCAGTTGGATCATTCCATTAGGGAGAGGGACCATGCTGAAAAAAAAGTGAGGATCGTTTTTCCTGTTTCATGGGCAACCATTCCCAGTTTTACTGTCCATGTGGGTTGTGTTGACAACCCTCCAGGATTATCCTGGACTCTCTCGGAATTGAAGATTAGTCTCCTCAACAGGGTTGTAAGTAACCCTGGAGAAAGATCAGAAGGGTATTTTAAAAAATAATTTTTTGAACTTTTAATTATCGGTTGTAGAAATATTGGAATTGGGGGTTAAAAAAAGGTGTTGATGGGGACTGGGTGGTTGGGTAATAAACCTGTTGGATTTTAACCTGGTGTTGTTAAAACTCTTACTGGTTGGGGGTGGTCAGACTTCCAGGAATACATCGGGCCAGAGTTGGCAACCCAACCTGTGAAGTGGATACCTCTGGGATGATGTTATGGCTGCGACCAAAGGCTCTCATTACTTAGTTGCTGCAGTATCTTGGGCAGGGCCAGGTGAAGTCAGCAGAGGAGGAGTCACATTGCTAGAATTGTTACCTAATAAGAGCTTGTGGGGGGAGGCAGGAGGAGGAGTAGGATATGCCTTTGATTTTGGGATGACCTTGAGGTGCCTTCTCAGGTTCAAAGTGTATGACAATTCAGTTAGTGATCTGAGTAATGATTTGATTGGATTTATTGTCACAGGTATGAGATACAGTGAAAAGTATTGTTTCTTGCGCGCTATATAGACAAAGCATAACGAAGGAAAGGAGAGAGTGCAGAATGTAGTTAAAAGCGTAGAACAACAGTAAAAGATAGAATTAGAGGGTATGCTGGGCACTGCTCGCAAGAAATTGCCACGCTCCGGTGCCATCTACATAGAAATGGATAGAATAATGGATAGAATATGTGTGTTTGGAAGTGTTATGTAGGCCCCTATGGACCAAGGGGGCATAAGGAATCACAAGGTAGGCTTGAATACTTCAATATTGGGAGCTCTTTATTAAGGTGTGCACTCATTCACAGTCAGGTCTAAGGCTGCCCAACAGGGTCTCACACTGGGTGGAGCTAATTGCCCAGGAGTCACCTGACCCATACTCTTAAAGGGGCAGTCCACATCCTCAAATCCTAACATACAATATATATATACATACATCACAGGAAATGGTAGCTGGAGAAGTCCGTTTCGAACCAAACAAAAGCCCTCTGTCGGACTCCAGCCTGTGAATCCCATCGTGTAAAGTCCTAATCCAGTGATTACTCAGCAAAGCTTCTCGTGCCCCCTCCTCCAATGTGCAGGCTGTTGTATGAGAGAGGAGCTTCCCTTTTTTAAATCTACTGACAGAAGAAAGGCAGGATTAAATATTTTTTCGATTGATAATGCGCTTTGTGTGTTGTTTTTTTTCCCAAGAAAAAAAGTGACTCTAATCGGCTTTGAAATGAATGCTAGAAAGGTTTACAAAGGAGTATTTTTTCATGTCTAGAACACAGGCCAAGGGGCGGAAGGGAGCTGAGAGAATTTATTGTTCTTTTGCAGACGGTATCGGTTTCAACCCTTACAAGAGAAGATGGGGAGTGCGGGGGGGGGGGGGGGGGGGGGGGGGGGGTGATGGGATGGGCGCTTTGCTCCCTAATCTAACATACCTGAAGATCCTGCTTAAGGTTGTTTGTATTACTGTAAGTTCCATTCCAAAAACATACTGGTGATAGTTCTATCATGTTGTCAGTGCTAATTGTACTCCTCAGCTACAGCATCCAGCAAAGGCAGCAATTTAATCTTTGATCCATGCTGAGTGACGTGCTGGTTAGGTGAATTGGCCATGCTAAATTCTCTCTCAATCTACCCAACAGGTGCCGGAGTGTGGCGACTAGGGGATTTTCACAGTAACTTCATTGCAGTGTTAATGTAAGCCTACTTGTGACAATAATAAATAAACTTTAAACTTTACTTGTGTTCGGAACTCATAATTTGCCTTCTCAAAGGGGCGCAAAGGATGCCATTGCATTATTCAAAGAAGATCGGGGGAGTTCTCCCAGTGCTCCAGCCAATATTTAGCCAATGGATTGGCTGCGTTACAACAGAGGCTACACTTCAGAAATATTTCACTGCCTGTACAGGACTTTGGGACGAATTGAGATTGCAAAACACCAAAGGATTGTGCATCTTTCTTTTGTCTAGTTCTCCAGTCTTTGGGAAAGGAAAGATCCAGCAGAGTTCCACAGTGAAATCCTTCATGTGAACACAGTATCAGGTTCGACTATGATGCCCTCATGGTCAAACAGCCTACTGATGTTGTGCACAGGCTTGGAATTGGGGGCTATTTTTTTACTTCATCCTCCCCCAGGGGAATTTCACAACTCAAGAAGGCTTTTAACTGCAAAATCACATGTCATTGGGAGTTGCACTGGAAGGGAGTGTCAGTTGGCCAGCTACTGAACTGGGAGTGAAAAGTAGAAAAGTGATCCCAATGATTATTGAATGAAGGATCAGGAATGTAGCCCATAGAACCCGGTAGAGATCATTGTCATGAAAGAAGGAGAGAATGCTAAACACAATTGGAGTTTAGATAAATAAGAGACGGGAATTTGAATCTTTTGCTAACATTTTAATGGTGCTGACCTTGATTTTGCTCAGTCTGCTTCATTCTTCCTGGTGCAAGTAACAAACTGGCAGCTTTAGCAGCATTGGCATTATTGTATGTTATTAGACTGTGTAACAAAATTTGCAGGGAGAGGCAGCTGGGACTGAATAGCTTTTGAGAGCTGGCCTTATCAGCAAATTGTCTCAAAATTCACATGCAGCAAAAAAAAGCAACAATGTTTGGTATCACAATCCGAGAGATTGCTCCTGTGTAACAGGAGTCACAAGATCTAGACATGTCCAAACTTGGCGAAACTCGAAAGGGTGAGAATGTAGGACAATTGTGTTACATGAGAACCAGAACTGCTGTGCTGGAGAGAGCTTGTGGTAATTCCAGGTCTTGTCATTATTACTGTTGAGAGGAAACTGGAAAAAGGCCGCAAAGAGCACTCAGTCTCTGCTGCTGAATAAAAATTGTATTGCCTTGTATTCTGCGCAAAAAAAGTGCAGTAAAGTAGCAATTTTAGACAACAATGTTTGGCAGTGCGAATCAAGTTAATTGAACCAGGTAGTTCCTGGTTAGGAAGAACAATCCTCCCTGCTTCAGGTGCAGTGAAAAGTAGGTCAGACCTAAAGAATTTACATCCTGATTTCACATCATGACTTCAAACTTATAGATTTTGTAGACTGAATATTTTATGTGTGGAGTTGCGATGGAGAAACTTCCACACACTGCTCTAAATCTCGCCTTCCTGTGAGTTTCTTAGGGTTTATAAATGTGTGTTGTAGTGTAATGAGCACCAAAAACTATTTTGTGTTGTGTGGGCCTCATAAAGCTCTCTATTCCCTCTATTTAATCCTTCAAAAGACTGTTTAGAACTCTCCAACTTATCTCGGGGACTTATAGGTGCAGCACGGTGGCACAGTGGTTAGCACTGCTGCCTCACAGCGTCAGGGACCCAGGCTCAATTCCGGCCTCAGGTCACTGTCTGTGTGGAGTCTGCACATTCTCCCCATGTCTGCGTGGGTTTCCCCTGGGTGCTCTAGTTTCCTCCCACAGTCCAAAAATGTGCGGGTTAGGTTGATTGGCCATGCTAAATTGACCCTAGTGTCAGGGGGATTAGCAGGGTAAATATGTGGGGTTATGGGAATAGGGCCTGCGTGGGATTGTGGGTGGTGCAGACTCGATGGGCCGAATGGCCTCCTTCTGCACTGTAGAGATTCTATGATTCTATTCGAAAGTGACATTCTGCAAATGTGCAGTGAGGGGGCCAGATATTTTTTTGTGAATTATATATTGGATAATATTATACCTCACAGAGAGGTTCAAGGGACAGCATGCACCATGTTCAGGGGACATCACATAGAGTGAAATATTGTTCAACCCTGAGATTCAACAAATGAATCTATCACACCATCTCTCTTGCTCCCCCTCCGCTAGCCCCTCACTGTCTCTAAATTGTAGGACTGCTTGTCTGATATCCAGTACAGCAGTGCTTCCCAAACTGTTTTTCAATGTGAGCCCATTTTAACATGATTCCAGATGCCAAGCCAAACTCAACAGCAAGTAAAGCAGAATAACAATATTCAGTATATTAGTTTTCTAAGTTTGTGTATTTATAGTTCCAGATATATAATACAGCATATAAATTTGAAAATCTGAATTTTACAGTACTTTGTAAAAATGTTATTACTTTATATACTCATGTAGGTTTCAGCCAACCTCTCCATATTGCTCAGTGACAGGAGACTTAGTGAAGGCCCTCTCCTTCACACCTGACCTGTCCCACCAATGCCTCCTGACTTGGTAGTCTCTTTACCACAATCGCCAATGCTGCCTCTCACAATCCCAAAACCTCTGCAACTCCATTGGGGCTCGTGGCCCACAGTCAAAGAACCCCTGTGGTACAGGGTGCACCGAGCTAACTGAGCTGCCGCAATCTCTTTTCCCTAGCCACCAACTCCTTCCCTCTCCCTAGTAATTGACTGAGGCTGAAACCGCCTGTTTGCAACCTTAGAGGAGGCATTATAAGAAAAATCCATCAAACTTTCCAAAGTGAGGAGTGGATAATGAAGCCATAGGTAGCATAATTACAGAACTGACACAGGTTAAGACTTGACCAGGGACAAACCCGGCTAACAGTGAAACTAAAACAAAGGACAAGGGCAAGCTTTCCTGCAGGCACAGAAATAAGACTGGAAAATGTAAATCTGAAGTGCAAGGAACTAGAAGACAAAGTTGAACTGGATAATAAGCCTGCAAAATGAATTGAACATAAAACAGCAAACAAATGTTTGGCTGAAATTGTGAAACAAGTGGAAATGACGGTTCCTTTTGCAAAACATGTACACCCAGCCAGAATATGGTGGAAACCACGGAAATAGAAAATTCAAGTCCACCCTGGGAATAAACAAAGTGCACATTCCCCTCGGAAGGAATGAGACAAACTCAAAGTGTCTGAAGAAAGTAGATGGGTTGTTAACAAAGAGAAAAGCAACTGAAAGAAGTGCAAAAAGCATGTCAAATTGAGGTAACTAAGCCCCAGAAACACTGCGTACGACCATTCCTCCAGGCATGACATTTCAAGATCTGCAAAATTATGAAGCCTCAAGACTGTCTGGATTTATAAAGTCAGAGGGAGGAATTTCACCCATGGCTCCACTAGCGGATTCAATGGCAGTTGTGGGATGGGGGGAAGGGGGCGTGGAGGACTGGGGTGGGGAGGGCGTTACAGAATTTGGCGGCTGTGCAAAAAATCTTCTTTTTCAGGAGGTTCTTCAATAGTGTGTCAGTGATGTCGGCCGCCTTTCCAATATGGTGCCCAGATACGATGGAGGACTACGCGCGATCAGACTTGCCCCGCCACAGAATCTGGCACAATATCTCCGGATGCATAATTAATGATGTTGGGGCTAGACGATATGGCGTGGCCTCTTGCCTGCCTCCACAGTGGGAAACCTCCCAGATCCCTTCCATTGCCATGGCATATAGTTCCCAAATGGGAGAATTCCACCCAAAGGTTGAGGTGGGGAGAGAAGGAGTAGCAACGAAAGATTGTATTTTAATACTTCGTTGGTAGGGAGGAAATATTTCTTCTGAGAAGAAAAGGGATGTTGTATGATGTTGTATGTGCAAGCATGTCATTGTAATGTAATGATGCTTGGCCGAGCAAGGGTTAACATGGGATTGAAGAATAGCACCACCCATGGTATGATGTATAGAGTCATATAGCAAGAGACTCAGATAACACTCTAGAAACAGCTTGCCTGGCAATTGCAGCACCATGCATGACATTAATTGGGATCTGTACATTGTTAAAGATTAACCACAAATGGTTCATGTTTAAACATACAAATCTCAAGATCTCACTATTGAGACATGGGGCGGCATGGTGACACAGTGGTTAGCACTGCTGAATCACAGCGCCGGGGTCCTGGGTTTGAATCCCAGCTTGGGTCACTGTCTGTGTTGAGTTTGCACATTCACCCCTTGTCTGCGTGGATTTCCTCCAGGTGCTCCGGTTTCCTCCCACAGTCCGGGTTAGGTGGATTGGCCATGTTAAAATTGAACCTTAGTGTCAGGGGGGCTAGCTAGGGTAAATGCATGGATTTATGGGGATAGAGCCTGGGTGGGATTGTGGTTGGTGCAGACTCGATGGGCCAAATGGCCTCCTTCTGCACTGTAGGATTCTATTATTATTCTATTGTAAATGAATCCATAATGCAACAGTGAGTGCACCTCGTTTACTATCCTAGAAAACAAAGATTTAGTTATCTGTACACTTTGTCACAAGAATAGTGGCCTACTTACCTAAAAAGTTGGTTTTTGCATTAAAAATACCAAGGCCAGTTATCTTTGCACTAATATTTAATAGTTTAGAAGAGTGACAGGGGATCTCATAGAAACTTATAAAATCCTAACAGGGTTAGACAGGGTAGATTCAGAAAGAATGCTTCCAATGGTGGGGGTGTCCAAAACTAGGGGTCATAGTTTTAGGATAAGGGGTAAACCTTTTAGAACTGAGGTGAGGAGAAATTTCTTCACACAGAGGGTGGTGAATGTGTGGAATTCACTACCACCGAATGTAGTTGAGGCCAAAACGTTGTCTGATTTTAAGAAGAAATTAGATATAGCTCTTGGGGCTAAAGGGATCAAGGGATATGGGAGGAAGGGGAGGATCAGGATATTGAATTTGATGATCAGCCATGATCAAGATGAATGGCAGAGCAGGCTCGAAGGGCCAAATGGCCTACTCCTGCTTCTAGTTTCTATATAAATGTCGTAGTTATTTTTCAGACAGTGCACATTGTTGTCTGTTGTTGAATAAGTTGACCTGAGCCAAAGTTACACTTGAATTCACACATCCTGAGTTTGAATTGTGGAATTATGGATAAGCCAGGAATCTTGCTTGTGAAAGTGGTCAGGTTCAAGTTTAATGGCAAGGCAGGGCTAACTTAAAAGCAGTGAGTAACATGCCACAGCTATTTTTTGTTGTTCAGATCCTATCAAAAAGGAAACAGCTGCCGGGGCAAATGCCACACTTTTTAATGTAGTTAAACCATGGATGAATGTGCCCTTCCCTCCTTTCCCAGAGATCTAAGTTGTAAAGATTCTTCAGTCATGCATCAATGGGACAAGAAAGCTGTGGCTGTATGGAATGAATAATTTATGCCTGTGCTGTTAAACTGCTTTCTGGGATATCTCTCCACCAATGGCTTCCTTCCTGACAAATTGTGTGGACTCGGTCACCTAGTTTTAGCCCAATTCCTGGAGGAATTGTTGCATTGAACTGAGTGACAGATAAATCTACATTGGCCGATTTCAAAAGACGACTCAATTCCATCGTTATCTGAGATCCACGGGGAGGAAAGGCAGGGATTATTATACTTATAACATCGTACAGTTATTTTCCAGAGCAGAGCATCTAGCTGCTTTCCTGGTTAGTTAGACCCTTTCCAAAAAGGGCTTTTTGGCCCTGTACTTTGCAAGGTGCCAATGGTGCAGTGAGGGCAACAGGGAACCTGGGACTTTGATGAACAGTAGGACGAAAAGTGTATCTCTTTAACCAGTGAGATTTAAGGATTAAGAATTGAACAGAGAAAGTACATGGATGAATTCCAGAGAAAAAATGGAAGAAAGGTGGGATTAAAGAAGATAAAAAGGGACAGAAAGGAAAAATAAGAAAAAGGATTTAAAATGTAAATATAACATTTTTGAAATCTCCTTTGTAAAGATAGACTGAAGCAATTCATAACCTGAAGGTATGAGAACCCTCCCATTTAATTGTTCATTTTCTGAACATGACAGATTGATTGGCAGTCATTAATAATTGCATCATTAAAAAGGCAGTTACACCATTAGTTACCAGACTTTAACTTTCTGGGTGAGTTTAATGGGTAGTTAATGTACTAACGTAGCACCTTTATAAAACACATGAGAATTAACGTTAAATCCAAGATGCTGATGGCATAGTGGCACTGAGCACATTGCAATCTCCTCCTCGTGACAGGTCTCTGGCTGATTTGTGCGCTAATAATCGTGTATGTCAGTCTGACACTGTTATCTATTCCACAAATCATATCAAACCATCCTTTGCCTTCCAGTTGTTAATTTGTTACCCTAGTGTTTTATGGCCTCAGAAGAGACTCGGTGCCTCTGTAAATGCCAGGATTTAACTTACTGTTTTCCTTTCTTAGGCCACAATGTGAACAAGCAGCAAACAGTCAGATATCCAGTTAGATCCACAAGTGAGAAGACCTTTATAACCAACCAGAATTTAATTCATGAGTGGGTTGCAGAGGTCCTTCTCACAGGTAATAATTTAGAGCAGATTTGTTGCATTAGTCTATTCAAAGTGTCATTAGGATGCACCAAGGTGTCTAGCAGCTCGAATTTGCATACGCTGCTTATGTAATGAAATTGACCTGAAATTGACACGTGGATAGTTGTAAAAGGGCTAGTGCAGACGTAAGTATATCTGTTCATTCTTGTTCTATATGTGTTGCTATAATCTTCGATACACATTCAAAATAGAAATATCGAAATTTGGAGCAGGAGTAGGCCATTTGGCCCTTTGAGCCTGCTTCTCCATTCAATATGATTATGGCCGATCTTCAATCTCAATGCCACATCCCCACTTTTTCCTCATACCCCCGATGCCATTGAAATCTAAAAAATGATCTATCTCTTTCATGAATATATTCAGTGACTTGTCCTCCACAGCCTTCTGTGCAAGGAATTCCACAGGTTCACTATCCTTTAAGTGAAGAAATCTTTCCTCATCTCAGTCCTAAATGGTCTACCCATTATCCTGTGACCGTGTTCACTGGTTCTAGATTCCCAAGCCTGGAACACATCCTGCATCTAGTCTGTCCAACCCTGTTAGAATTTTATATATTTCAATCAGATCTCCTCTCATCCTTCTAAACTCTTTGAATACAGGCCCAGTTCAACCAATTTCTCCTCATAGGACAATCTCGCCAACCCCAGTATCAGCCTAGTGAACCTCCACTGCACTCCCTCTATGGCAAGTATATCCTTTCTTACGTGGGTCGACGAAAACTGCAGGCAATACTCCAGGTGTGGCCTCACTAAGGCCCTGTATAATGCAGTAAGATATCCCTACCGCTGAAATCCTATTGCAATGATGGCCAACATACCATTTGCCTTCCTAATGGCTTGCTGCACCTGCCTTTCCACTTTCATTGACTGGTGTACAAGGACACCCAGATCCCTTGTACATCTACACTTCCCAATGTATCACTATTTAAATAATACTCTTCCTTTCTGTTTTCACACTAGAGTGTATAACTTCACATTTAGCCAAATTGTACTGCATCTGCCATGTGTTCGCCCACTCACTCAATTTATATGTCACCTTGAAGCCTCCGACCATCCTCCTCACAACTCGCTGTTCAGCCCAGTTTTTTGTCATCAGCAAACGTGGAAATGCTACATTTGGTTCCCTCATCCAGGTCATTTATATATATTGTGAACAGCTGGGGCCCAAACACTGATCCCTGTGTTACCCCCCCAGTCACTGCCAGTCACTCAGGAAAAGACCCATTTATTCTCACTCTCTTTTTCCTGTCTGTCGACCAATTCTCGATCCATGCCAATACATTACCCCTATCCCATGTGTTTTAATTTTGCCCACTAACCTCCTATCAGGAACTTTATCAAAAACTTTCTGAAGTCTAAATACGCCACGTCGACTGGTTTTCCCTTATCTATTGTACCAGTTACATCGTTAAAAAACTCCAATAGATTTGTTAAGCATGATTTGCCTTTCATAAACCCATGCTGGCTTTGTTCAATCTCATTAATGCTTTCCAAATATTCTATTACCATGTCTTTTATGCGAGACTCAAGCATCTTCCCCAGTACCGATGTCAGACTAACTGGCTCCCTCCCTCACTTTTTAAATAATGGGGTTACATTTGCAACTTTCCAAACTGTAGGAACTACTCCAGAGTCTATAGAATTTTAGAAGATGACCACTGATGCATCCCATATCAGGCCCTGGTGTTTTGTCAGCCTTTAACCCTGTTAATTTCCCCAGCACCATTTTCTTACTAATACTGATTTCCTTCAGTTCCACCCTCTTACTAGACCCTTGGTTCCCTAACCTTTCTGGGAGGTTTTTTGCACCCTCGTTTGTGAAGACAGAACCAAAGTACGTGTTCAATTCTTCTGCCATTTCTTTGTTCCCCCTGGCTTCTGATTGAAAGGGACCTACATTTGTCTTTACTAATCTTTTTCTCTTCACATATTTGCAGAAGCCTTTATGGTCAGTTTCTATGTTCCCTGCAATCTTATTCTCATACTCTATTTTCGCCCTCGTGATCAGATATTTTTGTCCTCTTTTGCTGGATTCTAAAATGCTCCCAATCCTCGAGCTTGCTGCTTTTTCTGGCAATTTTATATGTCTCCTCTTTGGATTTAATATTATCCCTAATTTTTCTTGTAAGCCATGGTTGAGTCACATTTCCTTTTGTTTTTGTGTCAGACAGAAATGAATAATTATTGTAATTCATGCACATGTTCTTTAAATATGAACCATAGCCTATTCACTGTCAATCCCTTTAGTAAGGTTCCCCAATCTATCCTTGCCAATACATGCCTCATACTCTCATAGTTCCCTTTATTTAGATTCAGGACCCTTGTTTCGGATTCGACTACTTCACATAGGGGATCAGAACAAGAGTAGGCATTCGGCCCTTTGAACCTATTCCTTCATTCAGCTCGATCATGACTGATCTACCTCAATGACAGAGCACCACAGCCCTCTGGGGCAGAGAATGCCAAAGATTCACGACCTTCTGAGTGAAGAAATTCTCCTCATCTCAGTCCTCTTATTCTGAGATTGTGTCTCCTGGTTCTAGACCCTGTTTTCCTTCATCAGCCCCGTCGAGCCCTGTAAAAATTTCTAAGTCTCAATGAGATCATCTCTCATTCTTTCAACTCCAGAAAACATAGGCCCAGTCTCCTTACAGGACAGTCCCACCATCCCAGGAATCATTTTGGTGAACCTGTTTTGCATTTGTCTATGACAATTATATCCTTCCTTAGGTGAAGAGATCAAGTACACAATATTCTGTGTGGTCTCACCAAGGTTCTGTACAATTGCAGCAAGACTTCCTTATTCCTGTACCCCAATCCTCTTGCAATAAAGGTTGACATACTATTTGTCTTCCTAATTGTTTGCTCCACCTGCATGTTAGCTTTCAATGATTTATGAACAAGGACACCAGGAATCCATTAGACATCAACATTTCCCAATCTCTCCCTAAGAAATACTCTGCATTTCTATAATTTCACATTTTACCACATTACATCCCATCTGCCATGTTCTTGCCCACTTACTGAGCCAGCCTAGATCCCCTTGAACCCTCTTTGCATCCTCCTCACATCCCCACTGAGTTTTGTATCATCAGCAAACTAGGAAACGTTACATTTGATCCCCACATCCAAATCATTAATATCGATTGTGAATAGCTGGGGCCCAAGCATTGATCCTTGCCAAGCCCCACTAGGCACAGCCTAAGAATTACCTGTTTATTCCTACTCTGTGTTTTCTGTTCATTAACCAATTCTCAATCTACACCGCTATATTCCCAATTCCCGTGTGCTCCAGTTTTGCCTATTAACCTCCTGTGCGGTACCTTATTGAAAGCCTTCTGAATAGTGACAGATGTTTTAAAAGTTTCAAACAAACTGATTTGGAACTTCACATCAGGAAATCAAGGAAGTTAAAGATCTTTTCCCAAAGACTTCAGACAGTGTGAGATCTTTTTCATTGAGTTCATGCTACATTTTGTTTAAGGCTAGAAGCTACATTGGGTCCAATTTATAATAACTTATGAATTGGCGAACTAACCAGTTAATTCCTGGGGCACAATTCTGGTCTCCATGCTGCAAGAGAGATATAAAGGTATTAGAGAAGTAAAAAAGATTTAAAAGAGTGAAAGCAGAGCTGAAAGGTTATAACGATCAAAAAAAACTTAACAAGTGGGAACTCCTTTCCTCTGGAACAGAGAAGGCTCAGAGACCACACAATCACAAAGTTGTTACGACGCAGAGGGTCATTTGGCCCATTGTGTCTGCACCTACTCTCCAAACGAATATCATGACTTATTGCCATTCCCCTGCTATCTCCCTGGTCCCCTGCAATCTCTCTGTACCTCTGCACATCGTTATCTTCCAGACTAGAACCACTTAGAGGGGCCTATTTTACCATTTCGATTCTAAGTGCTGGGCGGACTTGAAACTGGGAATGTTTCAGATCCGACTTTTAGACCCATTCTCAGGCGCCCCCGTACACACTCTGCCTGCAAAAATATCAGCGATTCCAAATCACACTGTACAAGCCTGTGGGCAGAGCTTAACGCGCCCAAAACCCTGCAGTTCCGATCAGCGCCTCCAACTGCGCATACGCAGAAAAGAAATGATAGAATGCCGCTCCCCTGCTACATGGCTCCCGGGCTGGATAATGCCCCCCCCCCTGCCCCCCACAGACATTGCCCCATCCCCACAACATTACTGACCCCCTTATCCCCCCCACCCCTACTTCCACCCAGACCGATCGCAGCCCCCTTCACCCCCACTGATCTCAGGCAGAGTGGGGCAGCGGACCCCCCCCCCCTCCCCCCCCCCACTGATCTCAAGCAGAAAGTCGGACGCGAGGCAGCTACCCCCTCACTAACTGGAGCGCCTGAATCAGACTTTTATGGAATATGTCTGTTTTGTGCTGATTCTGGATGGGCGAATGCAGTGGCAAAGGGGCAAGTGCTGATAAAGTTGGGCACGCAGCCCATTAAGTCAATTTAAATGTATGCTCGTTTCGGGTGCGATCCCGATCACGTCCATTTTCGGGCCTTGGTAAAGGAGGAACCAGCGCGGAGGCCTGCGCGGATCGCGCTACTCGCCTCATGCCCGACTTTAGCAAGTTTTCGCGCCCGATGGTAAAATCGGGCCCTTAGTGTGAAAAAGCTTTTTCTCGCGTCACATTTGCTTCTTTTGCAAATCACTTTAAATCTGTGTCCCTTGTTCTTGATCCTTTTAGGAGTGGGAACAGTTTCTCCCTATCTACTCTGTCCAGCCCCCCATCATTTTGAACATCTCCATCAAATCTCCTCTCAGCCTTTTTCTTTCCAAGGAGAACAATCCCAACCTCTCCAATCTATCCTCATAACTGAAGTTTCTCATCCCTGTAACCACTCTTCTAAACCTCTTCTGCACTTTCTCCAGTGCTTTACATCCTTGCACCCTGAACTGTACATGATATTCCAGCTGAGATCTAAGTTTCTTGTTTAAATTCAGCATGACTTCCTTGCTCTTGTACTCTACGTCCCCATTAATAAAGCCCAGAATACTATGTGCTTTATCAACTGCTCTCTCCCTTGTCCTGCCACCTTCAAACATCTATGCACAAACATACCCAGATCCCTCTGCTCCTGCACCCCTTTAAAAATGTTATCACTTATTTTCTATTGTCTCTCCCTGTTCTTCCTACCAAAATGCATCACCTCACATTTCTCCACATTGAATTTCACCTGCTACCTATCTGCCCACTGTACTAACTTGCCTATGCCTTTTTGAAGTTCTACACCGTCCTCTCCACAGCTTACAATGCTTCCAAGTTTTGTGCAAACTTTGAAATTGTTCTCTGCACACCAAGATCTAGATTATTAATATATATCAGGAAAAGCAAGGGCCCAATACTGACCTTGGGGAACACCATTACAAACCTTCCTCCAGCCCAATAAGTATCCATTGAGCATTACCCTCTGCCTCCTATTATTCAGCCAATTTTGTATCCATATTGCTGCTGTCCCTTTTATTCCACAAGCTATAACTTTTCTCACAATTCTGTTATGTGGCACTGTATCGAATGCCTTCTGTACATCCATATACACCACATCAACAGCATTATCCTCATCAACCCTTTCTGTACCTCCTCAAAACACTTCAACACTTAGTTCGACCTGATAGAGATCCTGAAAATTGTGAAAGGGTTCAATAGAATAGATGCAACAAAGGTGTTTCCACTTATGGGGAAGTCAAAAATTAAGGCTCATAAGTATAAGATAGCCACTAATAAATCAGATAAGGATTTCAGGAGAAACTTGTTTGGTGAGAGAGTGGTTAATTTGTGGAACGCAACACCACACTCTTTAGCTGCAACAAATGTCATCGGTGCATTGGAGAGCAAGCTAGATGAGTACAAGTGAGCAAGGAATAGAAAGCTGTGCTGAGAGGGTTAGATGATGTAGGTGGAAGGACACACGTGTGAAGCAAAAACACCAATATCGACCAGTTGAGCTGAATGGCCTGTTCCTGTGCTGTAAATTCGAGGTCATTCTATAAAGGGTGGCATGATGGCACAGTGGCTAGTGCTGCTGCCTCACAGCGCCAGGAACTCGTGTTCAATTCCGGCCTTGGGTGACTGTCTGAGTGGAGTTTGCACATTCTCCCTGTGTCTATGTGGGTTTTCTCCGGGTGCTCCAGTTTTCTCCCACACACCAAAGATGTGCAGGTAAGCCTGATTGGCCATGCTAAATTGACCCATAGTGTCAGGGGGATTAGCAGGGTAAACACATAGGGTTGCGGGGTTAGGACCTGGATGAAAATATTGTTGGTGCAGGCTCGATGGACCAAATGGCCTCTTTCTGCACTGCAGGGATTCTATGATTCTATTCAATGATTCTAAAGTTGATGCATTATACTGGGAAAGCATGGGCTGAATATTCATTCCTAACTCTGTTAACCTGACTCAGGAGAAAGTGCCCCAGATATTCGGGTTTTCATCTTGGGTGGGGCTGGGTTTAATAGGAGTTGGGCTCGCTTGGAACGAATGCAGAGGCAGCCAACAGGAGCTATAGGTACATTGGTGCTCTGCAACTACACCCCAGCTGTGAAAAAAAACGATAAAACCTAAAATAGCCCTTAGCTCTCACCCCTCACATCCTCTCACTTTCCCACGCACTCTCCCATGCCCCATCTATTCATTTATACTTTTAACAATCCCAAAGAAGTACCTTACCTCCCCAAAAGAATATCTTCCAATTGGGTACATTTCCTCACCCAAAGGGGCACCTTACCTCTCCCAAAGGGGCACTTGATCTCTCCCAAAGGGGTACCAAGACCTTTCCAAAAGAGTACACTACCTCTTTGAATGATTACATTAGCTTTAGATCTTTTGTTCAAATGTCTAAAGTTCACAAGTCATGTTTTGGACCTCCCACAAATGAAAATTGCATCAATTGGAAGACAGAAGTTGTTTTCAAGTCTGCTGGTCCAACCCAAAACCTACCATCAAGGCATATACAGCAGGTTGGTTCATGTGTGCCTGTGAAACATTTTCCATCAAGTTCTTCCAAGATCAGGTGAAGATCTTTGTTTTCATTCATGGATGCTGGATGAGTTGGTTGTTTCCACCAGGTTTGGGATATGAGGCAATTTGAAAAGCCTGGGAATAATACAGCGACTTCAAGGAGAACTGATAGCCTTGCACTGGAACCTATCATGGTCGTCTTGTATAGCTGGGACTGCATTTGGAATGATTCCCATGACAACATCTCCGTGGTGATGGAAAATGATTTTACAGAATAGATTATTTTCTGCCTAGTGCACAGGGTACCAGGGTTCCAATTTGCTGGGTAGATGAATAAGTCGTGAAGTTTTTCAACTCAGATCTTCACCCTCTTTGTACAGGCCCAGTATGTTGCTAAAGATATGTGCAATATAGCTACATGTTTCCTACATTACAACACTTCAAATGTACTTCCCTGGATGTGTGGCATGTTTGGACCCCTGAACTCATCAAAAGAGCAAGTTCTTACTTATATAACTGCAATGAGCCTCCAGAGCCACAGCTAATACTGCGGTTGGAGATGTAAAGAGATTGATTGATTGATGATGGAAGGATGGCCACCTTGGGGGCTGTCTCCCTCAGATGGTGGCACGGTGGCACAGTGGTTAGCACTGCTGCCTCACAGCACCAGGGACCTGGGTACAATTCCGGCCTTGGGTCACTGTCTGGAGTTTGCACATTATCCCCGTGTCTGCGTGGGTTTCCTCCGGTTTCCTCCCACACTCCAAAGATGTGCGAGAGTTATGTTGATTGGCCAAACTAAATTGCCCTTTAGTGTCAGGGGGATTAGCAGGATAAATATGTGGGGTTACAGGGATAGAGCCTGGGTGGGATTTTTATTGGGGCAGGCTCGATGGGCCAAATGGCCTCTTTCTGCACCTTAGGGTTTCTATGATTCTGGGAGAAGCCAGATATGTCAGTACAGCCAATATCACATTTGCATATTGACCCTTTGTTGTGGCCATGCATCACTACTACTCCCACCAACTGCTGAACAACAGGAGTCTCTGCCTTGAAATATGTTAAAAGATTTTGAAATCAGAGAACACATCTTCATGCTAGTTGCCATAAGTGACACAGCCCCAGAAGTCTAAATCCAGTAATTTAGCATCAAATACCATCAACATCATGCAGGTTACTATTGACTCTTAACTGGACCAATCAATAATACTGTGGCTACAAGAGCAGGTCAAAGGCTAAGAATCCTGCAGCGAGTAACTCATCTCCTCAACCATCAAAGTCTGTCCACCATCTACGGCACAGTGGCTACCACTGCTGCCTCACAGCGCCAGGGACCGGGATTCAGTTGCGGCCTCAGGTCACTGTCTGTGTGGAGTTTGCACATTCTTCCCGTATCTGTGTGGGTTTGCTCTGGTTGCCTCCTTCCAAAGATGTGCAATTGATTGGCCATGCTAAATTGTCCCTTAGTGTCAGGGGATTAACAGGGTAAATACGTGGAATTATAGGGATAGGGCCTGGGTGGGATTGTTGTCAGTGCAGGCTTGATGGACCGAATGGCCTCCTTCTGCACAGTAGGGATTCTGTGATACAAGGCACAAGTCAGGAGTATAATGGAATACCCTCCACTTGCCTGGCTGAGTGCAGCTCCAACAGCACTCAAGAAACTCAACACAATCCAGGACAAAGCCCTCTTCAACTGCACCCCATCCGTCTCCTTAAAACTTAATTCCCTCCACCATTGACACACAGTGGCAGCAGTGAGTGCATTCTATAAGATGCACTGCAGCAGCTTACCAAGGCTCCTTTGACAGCACCTTTGAAAACCATGATATCACCATCTAGAGAGACACTGGCATCAGACACGTGGGAACACCATCACCTGCAAGCTTCCCTCCAAGTCACTCACCATCCCGGCTTGGGGATATATCACCATCCCGGCTTGGGGATATATCACCATCCCGGCTTGGGGATATATCACCATCCCTTCACTGTCACTCGGTGGAAAACCTTGAACTCCATCACAGCAGCACAGCAGCTGTGCCTAAACTAGAGGCACTACAACGGTTCAAGAAGGATAATTAAAAATGGGCAACAAATGCTGGCCTAGCCAGTGACAGCCACATCTGAAGGATGAACAAAAAGAAATTGGACAATGGCACAGTAGGGAAAGCCAGAGAGCAACAGAGATTAGTCGGGCCAGGATAGGCTGCTCTTTCCCTCTGATGATTGCTCCAATTAAGCTTTTTAACTCAAAGTTAAGTACACTGGATCTTTGGACTGGTGATGTTTGGTGCTGGCTTACAGTCTGAGTGTGGCTAGTCTGTCCAGTGATGTTGTGTAGGTGTGAACATGGTCCAGGAGCAATAACAAGGTTAGCATTGTGGATATATATGGCTGAGTAAACAGCTAATCTTACATCACTGTTATGGCATTGATCTTGTATATATTGATCCACTGAATGCAACAGATGTAAATGCAGAAAGGGGATTATTTTTAGGTCAAACAGAATGAGAAAGAGATGCTGACTCTCTTCAGACTCACCCCTTGAGCCTTGTGTGGGCCAGCCCACACATCAGAAAAAAGCTCCTACTTCTTTTCTGAATTCTTGTTTTGTCCTGCCGGCTCCAATATATCAGCTTTACCTCACAATGAATGGCGCGTCTGCTGCTGACTGAATGAGCTGTGTGTGTGTGTAAGCGTGGAGACTCTCTCCAAAAGGGCTCGCCTTCTCAGGCAGAGAGTAGGTAAGACAGGCTCGGTTTGTCTGGAAAAATACCTCTCCATCGGCTGTGTGCGGCAGCCTAGCGATCACTGGCACTGCACGGGAATGTGCTCTGCCATTTGAACGTAACGGAGGAGAGAGGAAAGCAAGCAAAATAGACTCAACCATCTCATAAACTGCAAGGGGGTGGCCCTGGATGCTGAATGTCATCTTTTACCCCCAGCACTTTATTTCACTCTGCCCCTCACCCCCCAGCATGAATAGCTTTCCAACATCACCAGTGTGACTGAATTGCAAGCTGTTGCTGGAGGAGAGCAGTATCTGTGGTGCTAAGGCACCATTCTCCATTGCAGCAGCTATGGTGATGGGATGCGGTGTGCGGAAGAAGGCAGATGTCCACTGTACGCTTCAAGCACTTTGTCTAGCGGTCTGAGGAAACTTCACTGAAGCTACTTTTAACTGTGTAAGTGCCTCTTCCAGCATGCCGGTCCTGTCGTGTGTGTGTGTGTGTGGAGTATCCTTGCATGTCATTTGGTGCAGGGCCGAGCCTAACCTTGCTGGAAAAATGCATGTATTCTGTGGTGAAATGACTGATCTTCAGAGACAGAGCAGGGAAAGACTATATTAAAATTCTTTCGGCTTCTGCATCACTGTGCAACTGAAATAGCCATTAAAATCAGATGGATGTGGGGGGACCAGTTTTATAGTGCATTGTTCTCAAGGTGTAAAGCCATTGCCCCCCCCCCCCCCCCTGTCTCCATAGCTTTTGCGTGTCCCTCTTGAGTTTGGATGTTAGATGCATGTTTTAACACCAGCCACATTTGGCACTCTGCAATTCTGGGATTTTGAATACGATATTGTGGCTTTCATCTGCGAGTGCATCTTAAAATTTGCATTTTGCCATGAAACCAGCAAATTCTCTTGTTCGTGGTTCCAATAATTTTCTTTACGAGGGATTATAAGGGATTATTTGGTTGGCTGTGGGGGAAAATAGAAGCAAACAATAAAAGCCTGAAGCTGGGAGTTTCATTATGCACATTCAGCAAAAAAAGGTTACAATAAAAGCAGGCTGTGGAAGTGAGCAGACTAGTTTTCTGATTTTCCAATGTTATATATTTTTTGGTTTCTCACTTGTTTCGTCTCGCCCTGCGCTGTCTCTGCACTGGCATCAATGCTTTCTGCTTTCACTGCATTCAATCCAGGAAGAAATCTCATTCAATCAGGCTGCAAAAAGCCATAATGCATAAAGGATGGGGGTAGTGTCAGTGCTGGTGGCTCTCCAAATTGAATCAAAGACTAATTATTTTCACACCCCACCCATGTCCCAATGACTATAAGCATGATGAGAACTTCTGAATGAGAAAAGACCACAAGATCTCACCCGTTCACCATCCACCATCCTAGTACAATGATAATGGAAATTGTTAATTAATGATGGCAGTTCATCTCTATCACTAGGCCAACAACCGACCCAGTTATGACCCCAGTAGTGGAGAGCTATGAAAGCCATAGGTCCAAAGTCATCATTTTCCCTCCCAGCCTGCTACACTTCGCGCATACCATTCCTTGCCAGAGAGCCCACGCAATGAGACTCAATGGGCTGTTTATATATATATTTTTTATTCATTCGTAGGACATGGGTGTTGCTAGCTGGCCAGCATTTATTGCCCATCCCTAGTTGCCCAAGGGCAGTTGAGTGTTAACCACATTGCTGTGGATTTGGAGTCATGTGTAGGCCAGATCGGGTAAGGAAAGCAGATTTCCTTCCCTAAAGGACATTAGTGAACCAGATGGGTTTTTCCTGACAATCAACAATGGTTTCATGTCGTCAGTAGATTCTTAATTCCAGATTTTTGCTTTATGGAATTCAAATTCTACCATATGCCATGGCGGGATTCGAACCCAGGTCCCCAGAACATTAGCTGAGTTTCTGGATTAATAATCTAGCAATAATACCACTAAGCCATTGCCTTCCCATAGAATCATAGAATCTCTACAGTGCAGAAGGAGGCCATTTGACCCATTAAATCTGTATGAGCATGTCACCCAGGTCCTGTTCCCCGCCCTATCCCCATAACCCACATCCTTATCATGGCTAATCCACATAACCTACACATCTTGGGACACAAAGTGACATTTGTTTTTAACCAATAAACCTAACCTGCCCATCTTTGGAGTGTGGGAGGGAACCGGAGCAGCCAGAGGAAGCCCATGCAGATATGGGAAGAATGTGCAAACTCCACACAGTCAGTGATTGAGACCGGAATTGAACCCAAGCCCCTGGTGCTGTGAGGCAGCAATGCTAACTGTTGTGCCACCCCATGTAGGGCATCATAAGTCCAAACCTTTCTTACCCGACATGTTCACACACTTCCATCCACAGATGTGCACTTTCCAGTTGGGGGTAAATGGTGTAATGATTTGAAAATAAGAATCCCTGCTGACTTCCCTGCCCCGTTCCTCGCATGGAGGATTAGGTCAATTGTAACAGCCTAATATGGTGCCTATGATGAAATCGCTCCCTATAGCAGCAAGTGTGAAATGAGCCAGATCAGAGACCAATCCTACCCTACATAATGCATTTACCTACTAAGCCATCAGGGAGCAGGCTTTTCCTTTTGGAAGGATAGTCAGATGGTGAATCACATTGAAGTACCTCATTACACAAAATACTAGAACTATATCAGATGCAAACATTTGCCCTATTTTATGATAAAAAATGCAGTATTTGTTACGTGAGGTTTTAGCTAGACTGAGATATTGTGAAGCGTAACTGTAACTACCAGCTTCATTCAGAAGGGATTACTTTGGTCTTGGGCTAGAAGGTTGAATTAAACCTGCAGTTTCGGCTGTGGGCAGCTTAAGTTAGGTAGGACATTCATCAGCATCCTTCTATCAAAGGATGGGCATGCAGCAAATCAAATCCATCGAGGGATGGGGTAGCTCCAGAAGGTGCACTTCTGCTGAGGACTGAAGAGACCAATCGGTCTCCAGATTCTGATTCCAGATTTGAGAAGCAGATTCTGCTGCAAGTGGTTACCAGGTCATTGTGGGTTGTTGCTTTTACTGTTGGTGCCTGGTGCCTAGCTGCTGATGGGCACAGGACTCATTGCCATTTTCCTCAGTTGTCAGTGAGTGTCTCCTGGGTGCAGGAAGTGATGTTCAGAGCCCTCATTCCACATATTACAAGCATCTTTAATGCGGAGCTTTGGGAGTTTGACTGGTCTTCTGGCTCCAGATAGCTGTTCATGTGGAAAATCCTTAGGGATGCTGCCCTCATCCGTCCTGAGAATGTGCCTGAACCAGTGGTGTCACCTCAGCTTGGTGAGTGTCAGCAGGCCTGGGATTGTTGCCTCTAAGTGGACTGCCACATCCATGATTTTGTCCGTCTGTGAGATGCCCAGAATGCTCCGTTAAGAGTGAAGATGAAAGTTGTTGAGCTTCTTTTCTTTGATAACTGTGAGTCAACCGTGTGTCACAGCCACACCACATGATGCTGAGCACACAGGCCTCATACACCATAGGCTTGATCCTCAGAGTCAGCTGGATGTTATTCCATGCATGTTTCATGAGTCAGCCAATGGTGCTGGATGCTTTCCCATCGAATTTCTACAACGCAGAAGGAGGCCATTCAGCCCGTTGAGTCTGTACCCGACTCTCCGACAAAGCATCTCACCCAGGCCCACCTCCTCCCACTGTCCTTTCCCCATAACCCCACGCATTCTATCCCACTAATCCCCCTAACCTATCTTGGGACACTAAAGAGCAAATTAACATGGCCAATCTTGCACATCTTTGGACTGTGGGATGAAACTGGAGCACCTGGAGGAAACCCACGCATGCACAGGGAGAATGTGCAAATAGTCATCCAAAGCTGGAATCGAACCCGGATCCCAGGAGTGGTGAGGCAGCAGTGCTAACCACTGTGCCACCGTTCGTATTTTGAGTTCTGCATCACAAGACAGATTGTCTGCCATGGACGCAAGGCACAGAATTTATAAACCACATGCAATGGGGGTGTTACTTAGCTCAATCAATAGCCCAGCTATATTCGCAGAGAGGAGTCAAGAATACGTTGATAGCATCATTTATTCCCCTTGTTGTGAGGTGCTATATGTCTGCAAATTGCCCCTCCAAAGAGAACACAATTTTTTTTTACCTGTAAATGGCTGATTCCTAATGGTGATATCCTGGGAGGAAGCTAATTAATATCACATTTGTGTCATGAAAGGATTCTCTTGCCAATAGATTCTGTGCAAGCTACAAATTTTTATTTCACTCTTATCAGCTGCATGTCCAAGTTGTGATGTGAGATAGAATTCTGGAAGTATTGAGGCCAACAGCTATACGAAAGATCATTAAAGAACAGTTTAAAAGCACTGAAATGAAACCCAGATTTTGATGAGTTTTGTTTTAAAATAAAAAAAGCTTGCTTGTCTAACATGGTTTTGCTTGATTAATTTTGTTTTTGTGTAATCTTAATACTTTCAAATAAATTTGATTTATTGTTTAGCCTGACAGTGCAAGGTTTCCCACATTTTTGGAAAGGTCAGGTTTTTAGGTGTCCAGATCACCCCAATCTGTTCTGGTCCCCCCATGCCAACACTATAGTTAAGAAAGCCCACCAACGTCTCTACTTTCTCAGAAGACGGAGGAAATTTGGCATGTCAGCTACGACTCTAACTTTTACAGATGCATCATAGAAAGCATTCTTTCTGGTTGTATCACAGCTTGTATGGCTCCTGCTCTGCCCAAGACCTCAAGGAACTACAAAAGGTCGTGAATGTAGCCCAATCCATCATGCAACCAGCCTCCCATCCATTGACTCTGTCTACACTTCCTGCTACCTCGGCAAAGCAGCCAGTATAATTAAGGGCCCCACGCACCCCAGACATTCTCTCTTCCACCTTCTTCCGTTGGGAAAAAGATACAGAAGTCTGAGGTCACGTACCAACCGACTCAAGAACAGCTTCTTCCCTGCTGCTGTCAGACTTTTGAATGGACTTACCTTGCATTAAGTTGATATTTCTCTACATCCTATCTATAACTGTAACACTACATTCTACACTCTCTCGTTTCCTTCTCTATGAATGGTATGTTTTGTCTGTATAGGCGCAAAAAACAATACTTTTCACTGTATGTTAATACATGTGACAATAATAAATCAAATCAAATCAAGGTCAGAGGTGCATGATGATGAGCCTATTCAGAATCCCAGTGATAAAAGAGTAATTACTAAGATCACACCAAACTAGTCACTCCACCCTTACCATTCAAAGGTACCCAGTAGCAACAACTATTTGTACTTATATAACACCTTTAACATGATTAAAAACATTCAAAGCTGCTTCACAGGAGCGTTATAAAACAAAGTTTGACACTGAGACACATAGGGCAGATAACCAAGATCTTGGTCAAATAAGTAGGGCTTTAAGGCATGTTTGAAATGAGGAAAGAGAGGCAAAGTGGTTGAGGAGGAGAATTCCAGAGTTAGGGGCCTGCAGCTAAAGATAAATAGCTGCTAATGACGTGATTAAAACCAGGAATGTTCAAGAAGCTGGAATTACAGGATCAGATAATACTGAGAACCGTACAGAAGTGAGAAGAGGAGGGAATGGCTGAAAATAGGTGAGAAAAATACATGATAACTATTAACATATTTTTCCTGTATTTTCTGTTTTAGTCAGAACTTTCTTAGCCCTGAGCCCCTTTTGCCATTGAGAACCTTGATTCAGGGAAATTTGTGTATGTGGGATGGCTGAGTGCCTACTTTGTCAGTCCACAGCTGAAACTAAGGAAAAATTATGAATTCATGTCACTATTTCCCCTGTAGCATTGCTCACCTGCTGTGGCTAAGAATGGATGAAGCTCACATTGCAAATGACAAGGGCAATTTATTTCATGTTTCTTTTAAAAGCACAGCTCCTCCTTATCCTACAGATATGAAGTACATTAATTTAGTTCAGAGTGGTACAGAATGGTGCTCTGTGAAATCATAGAAACCCTACAGTGCAGAAACAGGCCATTCGGCCCATCGAGTCTGCACCGACCACAATCCCACCCAGGCGCTACCCCCATATCCCTACACATTTACCCGCTAATCCCTCTAACCTACACATCTCGGGACACGAAGGGGCAATTTTAGCATGGCCAATCAACCTAACCCGCACATCTTTGGACTGTGAAGGGTCAGACTCGAAACGTTGACTCTGTTCTCTCTCCACAGACGCTGTCACACCTGCTGAGATTTTCCAGCATTTTCTGTTTTGGTGCAGAAGAGTCTGACTTATGCACTGACTTCAGTCACTGCAGGAATTCTCTTCCTAAAGCCCTGTACCTTGCTACATCTCGCCCCAGCTGCAAAATAACATTTGCAAATGTATTTTTATCAACCGTACCACTTGCCCGTGTAGTTTATAGAGCACTACCAGTAGTCATGTTGTCAGACAGAGCTTTAAATAAGAAATGATTAGAGCTTCTAACAAATACACTGCAATAGTTGAGGGGAAATTCAATCTTCGTATAGACTGGACTAACCAAAATGGCAAAGATGGTCTGAAGATAGGTTTTGTAGATTGCTTTTGTAGCAATTTTCTGAAGCAATATGTTGTGGAACCAACTAGGGATAAAGCAATTTTAGATCTAGTATTGTGCAAAGAGACACAGTTAATTAGTAATGTCTTAGTAAAAGGTCCACTGGGAAATAGTGATCACAACATAACTGAATTCCATGTTACGTTGAAAAACCATAATCCAGTTTGAAACAAGGATCTTAAACTTATAAAAAGCCAATTACATAGGTATGAGGGAAGAGCTGGTTAAGGTTGATTGGGGAATTAGACTCGGATGTATGGCGGTAAATAAACAGTGGGAGACATTTAAAGAAACAATTCAAAATGTTTAATAGAAATACATTCATTTGAAAAACAAAACTTAGTGAGAAAATCTATTATGGCTTCCTTAAGAGGTTAAGGATAACAATAGATTAAAATAAGAGGCTTATGATATTTCAAAGTATAGCAGTAAGTGAGTATTTTAGATACCAGCAAAGGGCCACCAAAAACTTAATAAAAATAAAAGAAATATGAAAACAGATTGTAAGAGCTTTTGCAAATATATAAAAAGAGAGTAGCTAAAGTAAATGTTGGTCCCTTAGGAGCAAAGATAAAATAAATTATCATTAGAAAGGTGATGGCAGTGACTTTGAACAAACTTTTTGTGTCCACCTTCACAGCAAAAGATGCAAATTACCAGAAATAGAGGATAACCCAGAGAATAATAACCCAGAGAAGAAATTCATGTAATTAATATCAACAGAGGAAAATTACTGGAGGAACTTAAATCTCAAACAGCTGATGGACTACATCCTAGGGTTCTAAAATAGACAGTAGCAGAGACCGTGGATGAGCTGGCTATGATCAAGATTCCCAAGATTCTGGAATGTTTACAGCAGATTGGAAGTTAGCTAATGTAATAACACTATTCAATAAAGGATGAAGAGAGAAAACATGGCACCAAAAGCCAGTTAGCTTTACATCAGTCATCGGCAAAGTGCTGGAATTTATTAAGGAAGGAAAGGACTATCTAAGGAAGTATTAACAATACACTTAGAAAAGCCGAGGATGATTAGAACAAGTCAATACGAATTCACAAAATGGGAATCCAGTTTGACAAATTTATTAGTGTCCTTTGAGAATGTAAGTAGCAGGATAGATAAAGAGAAAGCAGTGATAAGGCGCCACACAAAAGGTGAAGGGTGGGATTTTCCGGTCACACCCACCCCGAGATCGGAAATTCCCATCTGAATTATCTGAATCTGAATCTGAAAACCTGAATCTGAATGGACCGCAAAATTTACTCTTAATACAAAAGATGAGGGCTAATGGGCTCAGGGTTTATATATTTGCATGAATGGATGATTGGTTAACGGACAGACAATAGTGATAATAGAGTCACAGTCATAGAGGTTTCCAGAATGGAAGCAGGCCCTTTGGCCCAACTTATCCATATCCCTCTATACCTATCTTACTCATGTACCTGTCTAAACACTTTTTAAAAGCCAAAATTGTACCCGCCTCTACTACTACCTCTGGCAGCTTGTTCCAGACACTCACCACCCTCTGCGTGAAAAAATTGCCCCTCTGGACAATTTTGTATCTCTCCCTCTCACCTTAACCTGTGCCCTCTAGTTTAAGACTCCCCTACCTTTGGGGAAAGATATTGACTAGCTGATCTATGCCTCTCATTATTTTTAGACTTCTATAAGATCACCCCTCAGCCTTCTTTGCTCCAGAGAAAAAAGTCCCAGTCTATCCAGCCTCCCCTTATAACTCAAACCATCAAGTCCCGGTAGCATCCTAGTATCTTTTCTGCACTCTTTCTAGTTTAATAATATCCTTTCTATAATAGGGTGACCAGAATTGCACACAGTATTCCAAGTTGTGGCCTTACCAATGTCTTGTACAACTTCAACAAGACGTCCCAACTCCTGTATTCAATGTTCTGACCGATGAAACCAAGCATGCCGAATGCCTTCTTCACCACTCTGTCCACCTGTGACTCCACTTTCAAGGAGCTATGAACCTGTACCCCGAGATCTCTTTGTTCTGTAACTCCCCCCCCACGCCTTATCTTTAACTGAGTAAGTCCTGCCCTGGTTCAATCTACCAAAATGCATCACTTCGCATTTATCTAAATTAAACTCCATCTGCCATTCGTCAGCCCACTGGCCCAATTGATCAAGATCCTGTTGCAATTGGAGATAACTTTCTTCACTGTCCACTATGCCACCAATCTTGGTGTCATCTGCAAACTTACTAACCATGCCTCCTATTTTCTCATCCAAATCATTAATATAAATGACAAATAACAGTGAACCCAGTACTGATCCCTGAGGCACACCGCGAGTCACAGGCTCCAGTTTGAAAAACAACTCTCTACAACTGTACGGCTGAATAGAACGATAGTTAGGCCACATTTGGAATACTGCGTCCAGTTCTGGTCACCATACTACCAGAAGTATTTGGAGGCTTTGGAGAGAGTACAGAGAAGGTTTACCAGGATGTTGCCTGGTATGGAGGGTCTTAGCTATGAGGAGAGATTGGGTAAACTGGGGTTGTTCTCCCTGGAAAGACGGAGGATGAGGGGCGACCTAATAGACGTGTATAAAATTATGAAGGGCATAGATAGGGTGAACAGTGGGAAGCTTTTTCCCAGGTCGGAGGTGACGAACACAAGGGGTCACGGGTTCAAGGTGAGGGGGGCAAGGTTCAACACAGATGTCAGGGGGACGTATTTTACACAGAGGGTGGTGGGGGCCTGGAATGCACTGCCAAGCAAGGTGATTGAGGCGGACATGCTGGGATCGTTTAAGACTTATCTGGATAGCCACATGAACAGACTGGGAATAGAGGGATACAAAAGAATGGTCTAGTGGGCACATGAGCAGCGCAGGCTTGGAGGGCCGAAGGGCCTGTTCCTGTGCTGTATTGTTGTTTGTTCTTTGTACAACCACCCTCTGGCTTCTGTCATCAAGCCAATTTTGTATCCATTTAGCTACCTCACCCTGGATCCCGTGAGATTTAACCTTATGCAACAACCTACCATGCTATACCTTGTCAAAGGCCTTGCTAAAGTCCATGTAGACAACATCAACTGCACTGCCCTCATCTACCTTCTTGGTTACCCCTTCAAAAAACTCAATCAAATTTGTGAGACATGATTTTCCACTCACAAAGCCACGCTGACTGTCCCTAATCAGTCCTTACTTCTCTCAATGCCTGTAGATCCTGACTCTCAAAATATCTTCCAACAACTTTCCCACCACAGATGTGGGGCTCACTGGCCTGTAGTTCCCAGGCTTTTCCCTGCAGCCCTTTTTAAGCAAATGCGCAACATGTGCCACCCTCCAATCTTCAGGCACCTCACCTGGGACATAAATGGGACATTTTCAAGTTGGCAGTTGGGTATGGCAAATGGAATGCCGCAAAGATCAGTGCTGGTGCCTCAATTATTTACAAAATATATTAATAACTTAGACAAAGAGACAGAGAGTAATGCAACAAAGTTTACTGATGATACAAAGTTAGGTAGGAATGTGTGCTATAAGAAGGATACAAAGAGGCTGCAAAGAGATGTAGATAAGTTAAATGAGTGGGCAATAAGATTGCAGATGGAGTATAATATGGGGAAGTGTGAAGTTATTTACTTTGGTCATAAAGAAAAAAAAATGCAGAACATTTTTAAAAAGGCAACAAACTGTTGATGTTCAGAGAAACTCAGGTGTACTCGTATGTGGAACACAAAAGGTTACCTTGCAGGTACACCAAGCAATTAGGAAAGTCAATAGCATGTTGGCCTTTATTGCAAGAATAAAAAAGTCCAGTTACAATTGTACAGAGCTTTGACGAGTTGACACCTAGAACACTGTTGGGCAATTTTGGTCTCCATAGTTAATGAAGGACATACTTGCCTGGGAGGTAGTACAGCAAACGTTCACTAGATTGGTCCCTGGCAAGGTTATCCAGTGATGAGAGGCAGAGTAAACTGTGTCTATATTATCTGGAGTTTAGAAGAATGAGAGGTGATTTCATTGAAACACTCCAAGATTTTGCAGGGGATTTACTGAGATGTTTTCTTGGCTGGGGTATTTCGAACAAGTTCAAGATAAGAGCTGATCATTTGGGACTGAGGATGAGGAGAAATTACTTCACTCAAAGGGTTGTGAATCTTTGGAATTCTGTACCCCAGAGGGTTATGGATGCTCCATCATTGTATATATTTAAGGCTGAAAGCGACAGATTCTGGTCCGTCAAGGAATTGAGGGATATGGGGGTGGGGGATGGTGGGGGTGGGGGTGGGGGATGGTGGGGTAGAGGGGTGGAGTTGAAGTCCAAGGTCACACCAGGATTGTGTTGAATGGTGGAGCTGACCCGACAGTTCTTAAGTCAAGTTGTGTGAGAAACTATTGGAAAGGAGCCAACAATCCAATGGTCATTATGATCCGTGAGGATGTGATAAAGGGCTAAAATTGTTGTGTAATTATTAACTCAAAGAAGTTAGTGTTTTTTCAGAGACTTCTAATCCTATTTACCCTTACTGAAAGCCATCACATTCTGCAGAAGTCTCCATGTGACTGAGCTCAGCCAGTGTATGCAATAATCTGGATAAAACCCTCTCTAAATGCTAGCCTGAATTTATTGACGTTTTTAGTTTGCTTTATGTTGCTTCAGAATTGTCTTTGGAATCACTTGCTAAGATTTAGTACAGTACAGGTTAATGGGGTGTAGAATCAATCGCCTTTTACAGTTACTTTCCGACAATGGGATCAAGTCACTGACGATCCAAGTGCTGCGACGGATATTTTTTAACAGATTTCACCTCAGAGAGTTTCCTTGTAATGTATTGAATAGCTCTTTTAATGCATCGAAACAGCAATTCAGTATATTGTTCCTGCGAGAACTGTGATGTCTAAGGGACTATTTGTATATCATAGGAGAGGAGATTTTATATGTAAGATAATTCACTCAAACCCATTGGTATTAGTATTATATGAGTTGCTTTGCCAGCATTATATAGGGGAGTGGAATTGTTCATATGTTATGCCAGTTGACTATAGTTGTTTTGTCATAATCAAATTTGTGGGGAACAGCAGTACTGTTGCACTTTTTATTCCAGAATTGCACGATTTTATGAGGCAATTCATCAGTGTTTTGAAAATCAGCATTTTCTAGTTCTCCAATAGGCAAACTGTTGTCTGTCACTAACTGCTCTGGATAGCTGGAATTAGCAAGAAAGTTAATGATCAGGCAGTGAAATGGAGATGTGCATGAGATTGATTCAAGAAATCATGAGAAAAGGCATAAAGAGGAATACGCTGTGTGGACACTGCAAGGAGAGGGGAATGAGCAAAGGAAACTATAGAATCCTGACAGTGAAAAAGAGGCCATTGGGCCCATTGAACAAGCACTGACTCTCCGAGAGAGCATCTTACCCAGACCCACCCCTCCGTGCCCTATCCCATAATCCCGTGCATTTACCATGGCCAATCCCCCTAACCTGCACACTAAGGGACAATTTAAAATGGTCAATCCACCTAACCTGCACACCTTTGGAGAAGAGGCTAAGGAAGCGATGGACCCACTTAAAATCACCAGCAAATGTGTCCACAGATGGAGCTAGAATCAGATGAAGGTGATTCAGACTTGAAGGAAATGGAGATGCAAAGGGAGAAAGACCATACCAACTGATCAGTGTCCCGGGTTACTCAAGTTACAAATCCCTCAATGGTTAAACTGCCGGAAATACAAGAATTAGGATTAAACGAATGAAGAAAGAACTAAAAATAGGAAAGACATTTCATTTTGCCTTCGGTCTTTGCTTCATAGTTTGGTGATTTTAATGTTTTTTTTTACATTGAGCCACTGCAATGTCAGCTGAGGGATAATGCTGTGTGTATGTGAGACACAGATTGGGCAGTTCCAATTCTGATTCAGGGCTCTTTCACAATGCTTCTCTGCCAATATGTAGGTTGGCAGTCTGGAGTTGGTGCCAATTCAGCAGCCAAAGCTCCCATCTCGTGAGGCTCCTGTCAGCACTGACATTTCACAAGGTTTAGGTTCATTGATGAAAGGAAAGGCTGTAAAGGTTGTGTCAGAAGATTATAATCGTATGAATGCATATGCCAACATGCAGAGTCCAAGAGCTAAATAAATTATGGGCTCGATCTCGCTGGAGTGAGGCATCCATTCCCAATTCTAACCATGTCATGCAAGACAGCTTACGGGCAAACAGAAAACACAACTTATTTTGATAGGAAGCCTGTGGCAGAAAGATAGACATGATTTGTATCATCTGAACATGAGTGAAATTCTTTCAGAATAACTCGATTCCAGCGTTCCTCCTAACAGCAGCCCTTGAAGCACTTGAAGTAAATTTATTTAATGGGCTCATTCCAGATTTTCCTCTCGGAATCAATTTGCATGTGATCACAAATTGTACAAAATGAGCATATGTGTTTTGACAGTTTGGAATTGCAAAAATTTCCTCCCAGCCCCAAATGTTTCCTGAGACAGTCAACAAGGCTCAGTAACATGACCATAGGAGATTGAAGCATTGCCTAGTGTACAGGAGATGAACCTTAATTAATCCCCCGAGAGTGTCAGTGAGCATTTTAATTTATTTCAGTAAGAGGCCTGGCATTTGCCCTGCTCAACACCGAACTGTTTGGCTATTTACATATAAGGCCTAACGTCTGTTAACGTGTCAACCAGTGTGCCAAAAAAATGTTCAGCCCAACATGTCTCTGGACATCATTCAGGGTTCAAGGAATTGCCCTCAGGAGTTGGTACTCGTGTCCCTTTTCCACCCAAAATGGCCCAAGTTCTCCCTCTGCAGTTCCTCAAATATGATGTCAGATGCCCCGCCACGTTTGCCAGCGAGAACAGAGAATTTGGCGTTCATCTGAACCGCCATTCACAACAGCGGGACTGGAGAATCCCAGCCTCAGGGGAGGTTGGAGAATTCTGACCGACATTTCCAGTGTTGATATTCTTCACCTTAATGAGCAAGAAAACAACATCTCCCTTTTTACCCTCTCAGAAATGAACTGAAATGTTGATGAGTTTGTTTTGAGTCTTTTGACCTGAATCTACAAAGATCACATCGATGTACAGCAGCAGTGAAATCTCACGGTTCACAGCTGCCAGACGCCCCAAGTCTTTTATTGTGTGTGAATTGGAACTTGTGGTTAATTTTCTTTGCAATTCTTTTTCATACAATGGTGCTGCTTGTTTAAAATTTTAAAAGTGGTTATTGATGTTGAATGACGATTTAATGATGTGAGTGAGAAGTGAAGTCTTACTGAGTTGTGATATTGGATCTGGTACATCACCAATAGCTGTGCTTCATGTTGCACACAGATTATTCAGCACCACCAATTATTAAAATAGCTCTCACGGCCCAAATATTGAGGGGAATTATCCTGTCCCGCCTGCCACAGGAACCATAGGGTCTGTTAATCTCAGGCAGGATTTTCCAGTTTCCATCATAGAATCAGAGAATCCCTACAGTGCAGGAGGAGGTCATTTGGCCCATCGAGTCTGCACCGACAACACCCAGGCCCTATCCCCGTAACCCCAATTATTTTACCCACTAATCCCCCCGACACTAAGGGGTGATTTAACATGGCCAATCAACCTAACCCGCACATCTTTGGGCTGTGCGAGGAAACCGGAGCACCCAGAGGAAACCCACGCAGACACGGGGAGAATGTGCAGACTTCATGCAGACAGTGACACAAGGCTGGAATTTAACCTGGGTCCCTGGCATTGTGAGGCAGCAGTGCTAACCACTGTGCCACCGTGTTGCCCATAAAGGAGGATAGAGTGAGTGGTTTTGGAGCTCATTTGTGACCACATGCAAATTGATTCCGAGAGGAAAATCTGGAATGAGCCCATTAAATAAATTTACTTCAAGGGCTGCTGTTAGGAGGAACGCTGGAATCGAGTTATTTGAGGGAAAATCCCTCCCATCGAGAGAAAGAATTCAGCAGTCACTGACAAGTGTCCTTCCTAGCTGTATAAAAGAGAAGGTTAAAGTTGAAGATTTCCAGCCTCGCCAATTAACATGGGAAATCTGATAAATTAGAAAATCTGATGCTCTAAATTATAACAGTAAATTCAGGGTCAGTTGTTCTCCTATTTTATTCTGGTGTAAAAATGCTTCCAAAGCTCTCGTGATAAATGTCAATAAAGGAAAAGATGAAAGTAATGTCAACGCTGATAGGAAATAAAAGTATTCGACGTTTTTTTTCTATTCTTTCACAGGATGTGGCTTTCGCTGGCCATGCCAGCATTTATTGCCCATCTGTGGTTGCCCTTGAGAAGGTGATGGTGAGCCGTCTTCTTGAGATGCTGCAGTCCCTGTGATGTATGCGCAACCACAGTGCTGTTAGGGAGGGAGTTCCAGGATTTTGACCCAGCGACAGTGAAGGTTATGGTTCCAAGTCAGGTGTGTGGCTTGAAGGGAACTTTCGAGTGGTGGTGTTCTCATGCATCTGCTATCCTTGTCCTTCGAGGTGGTAGAGTTTACGGTTTGGAAGGTACTGTTGAAGGAGCCTTCGTGAATTGCAGTGTTGCATCTTGTATATAGTGTACACGGCTGCCACCGTGTGTCAGTGGAGGATAGAGTGATTGGTTGTGGATGAGGGGCCAAAGGGGCTGCTTTGTCCTGGATGGTGTTGAGCTTCTTGAGTGTCATCCAGGCAAGTGGAGAGTATTCCATCACACTCCTGACTTGTGTCTTGTAGATGGTGGACAGACTTTGGGGAGCCAGGTGGTGAGTTACTCACTGCAAGATTCCTAGCCTCTGATCTGCTCTTGTAGCCACAGCATTTATATGACTGCTTCAGTTCAGTTTCTGGTCAGTTCTGACCAGGAATGCTTGATCCTTGGTAACATTCAGGTTTTTAAAAATTCTTTCATGGGATGTGGGCTTTGCTTGCTGGACCAGTGTTTGTCGCCATCCCTAAATGCCTTTGAGGGGGCATTTAAGAGCCAATCATATAGCTGCGGCTCTGGAGTCACATGTAGGTCAGACCAGGTAAGGACGGCAGATTTCCTTCCCTAAAGGACCAGATCGGCTTTTACAACAATTGACAATTGTTTCAATTCAAATTTTACCACCTGCCATGGTGGTATTTGAACCTGTCTCCCCAGAACATTACCATGGGTCATTACTAGTCCAGCGACAATACCACTATGCCACTACTTCCCCAATCTGAATTGCAGACTGTCCATGTCCAAACAGTTGAAAGATTTTCCCCAGACTATGAGGGTAAGAGATAAGTAAAGGAGGAACTCTCCTTCTATTAGACCTGTTAATGGAAGGACAGTCAAAACTAGATGACTTGAGAACAGACACCAATAGCACGTCTACATTCTTTTTAACCTCAGGAATGAATAATTCTAATGTTAACGGATATGAATGACTCTAATATTAACCATACAATGCAATCTAGTTTATTTTGCCACCCGCTTCTGTTTTATTTGTGCCCATTCGGTATACCATTCCTGCAGTTAAGTTGATGTGATAGCAGCCTATTGCTAGGCCACAAGTAACCATGCCAACTAGAAGATGTGTAAGACTGCAGCTTTGTGGTTCCTTTAATATTTTTGCCACAGTTTCTAGCACATTGTGTAGTATCATCTCTCTATTCACCATTTTCTTCTGATGACCTGATCAAGATGTGACTAGTTTTCCAATTTTCAAGGTCTCTCTTTAGGAAGTCCTCAGCAATCCAGAATCTTTGGGCTGTGTATGCTCATGTGTGCAATGACGGAAATGAGAGCAGTAATTAAAGTGCCTCCTACGGAGTGACTGATAACACGTGACACTGAAAGGCAGAACAATAAGACAATTGCTTCTGCTTTCTGGAATGAATTAAAAAGCCACTTAAAATGACTGAATTCTGTTCTCCCATTGATTGGACCAAATATCTCACCAACGATCGAGTTCCAGATGTGTTGCTACTTGTGTGAAAGGCTATCATAACTCAGCCCTGGCTGTGGTGATCTTGAATTACGGGTCTTTTTACACTCATGAAAGAGCAGTAGTAAGTCACTGTCACCAATAAGAAATCCCTGATATTTCTCAGTGGCAGCACAAAACCATTTCCATTTGCAGCCATTGACATCAGTGAATTGACTTGCTAAAGTCCCAAACTTAAAACAGGTAGATTTATTAGTGTGGAACGGAGGAAGGGCCTCTGTTTCTCATTGAAGTGCATCAGAAATAGTGTCTCACACTTCAGGATGATGGCGTTTCAGATATTCATCTACCCTGGGAACTCTGCCTTTCCTCTAGCAAGCCTTACCTTTTTTTTATTCATCCGTGGGACATGGGCATTGCTGGTTGGCCAGCATTTATTGCCCATCCCTTGAGAAGGTGGTGGTGAGCTGACTTCTTGAATCGCTGTAGCAGACTTTGTAGTGATTGATACATCTGAAAGGCTTGCTGGGCCATTTCAAAGGACAGTTGAGAGTCAACCACATTGCTGTGGCTCTGGGGTCACATGTAGGCCAGGCCAGATTTCCTTCCCTAAAGGAGATTAGCGAACCAGATGGGTTTTTCCAACAATCGACCATGGTTTCATCAGTAGATTCTTAATTCCAGATTTTTATTGAATTCAAATTCCACTATCTGCCATGGCGGGATTCGAACCCATCTTCCCAGAACATTAGCTAAATTTCTGGATTAATAGTATAGCGATAATGCCATTAAGCCTCCCCTTAACTGATTTCATTCACCAATTTTTGCCTCTTTTTTCAGAAGGCATGGGATCTTCTTTTGGCAACACGTGGCTCCACAGAACTGGAGCTCCAGTAGCAATTTTTCTACCATGTGTGCATAGATTTTATTTTGATTTATTATTGTCACATGTATTAATATACAAAAAGTATTGTTTCTTGCGCACTATACAGGCAAAGCATACTGTTCATAGATTACATTGGGGAGGAGGAAAGGAGAGAGAGTGCAGAATGTAGTGTTACAGTCATAGCTAGGGTGTAGAGAAAGATCAACTTAATGCAAAGTAGGTCCATTCAAAAGTCTGACAGCAGCAGGGAAGAAGCTGTTCATGAGTCGGTTGGCATGTGACCTCAGACTTTTGTATCTTTATCCCAACGGACGAAGGTGGATAAGAGAATGTCTGGAGTTTGTAGGGTGCCTGATTATACTGGCTGCTTTTCCGAGGCAGCAGGAAGTGTAGACGGACTCGATGGATGGGAGGCTGGTTTGCGTGATGGATTGGTCTACGTTCACAACACTTTGTAGTATCTTGTGGTCTTGGTCAGAGCAGGAGCCATACCAAGCTGTGATACATCCGGAAAGGATGCCTTCTATGGTGCATCTGTAAAAACTGGTGAGAGTAGATGGTGAATCCAGGATTTCAGACACCTGCTGAGAACGAAAACCAGTTCTTGGCTCTAACCCAACGCATTCCTAACGGCCTAGATTTTATATACGATGATTCAGACCTTTGGCGAGGCTACCACGACAGACAGGTGGAGACTTAGTTAATATTTAAAAGTGGTGACTTGATGATGTTACCACTGTGACGTAACATTGACCTCAAGTATTAGGGAGACCCCACACTGTGTGCAGTCGCAGTAGAGCCACAATGGAAGGCACTGACCAACCAGGAAAGAGGCCAAGGTAATTTTAAAACATAGGCTTGTTTTAACGGACCGACCTCCCTCTCTCCTTCCATTCTCCCACTGCTCACCTCTGGAGCCAAACCCTGCATTCAATGCAGCTTCCAGAACTAGAGGGCACAGCCTCAAAATAAGTGGGGGCCGGTTCAGAACAGAGTTGAGGGGGAACTTCTTCTCTCAGAGGGTAGTGAATCTCTAGAATTCTCTGCCCATTGAAGTGGTGGAGGCTTCCTCGTTGAATATGTTTAAATCACGGGTAGATAGATTTCTGATCGATAAGGGAATTATGGGATATGGGGAGCAGGTGGGTAAGTGGAACTGATTCGCTTCAGATCAGTCATGATCTTGTTGAATGACGGGGCAGGCTCGAGGGGCGAGATGGCCTACTCCTGCTCCTATTTCTTATATTCTTATGTTTCTGCTGCCAAATCGCTGCTCTGACCCACCAACCACATTGAGAATCCTTCTGCAATTCAAATCAATGGTCTCACACTTCCCTGGGGCAGCTTGTGGTTTTCCTGTCAGTAAGGTGGGCAGTGTTCTCATGATGTAGGCTGGGAACACGCTGCCCATATATATATAAGACCATAAAATATAGGAGCAGAATTAGGCCATTCGGCCTATTAAGCCTGCTCTGCCATTCAGTAATGGCTGATACGTATCTCAACCCCATTCTCCCACCTTTTCCCTGTAACCTTTGATCCCCTTACCAGTCAAGAACCTATCTATCTCTGTCTTAAATACATTCAATGACATGGCCTCCATAGCCTTCTGTGGCAATGAATTCCATCCATTCACCAACCTCTGCTGAAGAAATCTTTCCTCATTTCGGTTTTATTGGTGAACATGGCACCAAGTGTGGAATCGAGACACACAAAACAGCTAGGTGCAAGGTTAGCTCGAATTTCTGTGTGTCATTAGCTTATCTCAGCTGACTCACACAAAAGATGGCACAATTGGCTCCAGAACCACCGCCTAGGATGAGAAAAATCAATGAGGGCTCTTGCTCTCGAACCATCACTCTGGACAGCTGCCATGGTTGGAATCTTCCATTCTGGAGTTTATGTTTGGTGGTGAGCAGGAAGTGAGAGTGATTTCTGGGGTGGTGGAGGGGTATGGGATCTTGCGCCGTTCAGTTTATTAAATATGCATCCACGAAGAACTTGCCGACTCTCATAGTAGAATGGGCAGGAAGTTGCCATCCGTGCTGTTTCCTTGTGGGGTCCAAGGTTAGGATGCCATATTTAAAGGCTACCTGCACAGCCAGCACTATCACCTTCCCGCTAACTCTACCTCCGTTCTTCAGTCATCCTCCATGCAACTTGTGCCGCCAATACCCAGTCTCATGCATAAGCTGGCATTTACAGATGTTCCCCAAAGACAACAGTGTGGCAGCAAATCACCACTGATCGTGGAAGAAGTCAACCTCGCCTGGTGCACACCACTTATGGGCAGTCATAAAAGTGAACGTTTATTTTCTCGCTGGTGGGGAACTTAATTCTGGTGAGCTGGCCTTTTAATAAGCATGCATGGCATGCTACAGCATGTAAAAGGGCTTCCTGATATTGTTCATCAGAAGCCCTTAACCCCCGCTGAGTCCTGAGAATTTAGTTGCTAAAGTTCACTGTTCCCCCTCCCCTTTTGGGAAAATGAATTTTGACCTTGCATCAAATTCAGTTCCTCCGCCTGCCCAGCTATCCAGGACCAGAAGATTCAGTCTCATGAGTTCACCCTCACCTTCAAAATCAAGAGGGGGCTGGACAGAGTGGATAGGGAGAAGGTGTTCCTACTTATAAAAGGATCAAGAATGAGAGGATACAGATTTAGACAGGCAAATGTGGAGTGAGAATCTCTTTCTGACACAGCGAGTGGTTCGGGTCTAAATTTCACTGCCGAGAAGTGTGGTGGAGGCAGGTTCAATTGAGGCATTCAAGAGGGCATTAGATGATTATGTGAATAGAAACAGTGTGCAGGGATACGGGGAATGGCACTAATTCGTAGTGTTCATTTGGAGAGCCGGTGCGGACGCAAGGGGCCGAATGGCCTTGTTCTCTGCCATAACAATTCTGTGATATGTTCCTTGACGTTGAATGGGGTCAGACACCTTGGGTGAAGGAGCAGACGATAACCAGCCCTGTTGCTGTGCTCACAAAGGCCTGTGTTACGGTATCTGTGGAGCAGCAAAGGCTTTGTAAAATGAAATCTCTCTGCTTCATTTCTTTAAAGTTCATAAGAAGTTATTTTTGGGCTCCTCAAAAGTTGCACAAAATTAATTCCACAAATTAAATTCCTTGGCTATTTTCCAGCGTCTGTCAGGGACAGGACTTTACTTGGGAGGCAGCCAGGCCTTATCATTTAGGCCTCAACTGGATAGTTTTTCACCAAATGGACAGCTGTTGGAATAAAAGGTTTCTTTCCCCTCCCCTACTGAGACCAAAAGGTTAGAGAAATACTGTTTAAAGATCAAGGAGCATTCCAGTTCACAACTATCGCAGATAATTTGCTTCTTGTGTAGTGAATGTTGACAGGTCTATGTTCCAGGCTCTGGCTCTTGTAGCACTAATGTAAATGGACTGATTCATTTCTTTATATTTGAAAGCAGGTTTAAATTTATTGCCTGTCCTCGCAGGGTATTCCGTTCCTCCCGTGACATTGGTTTCTTTTGGAAGGTCTATCACAACAGACTAAGAACGAGGAAACGATGCCTCATATATCTGTTGAATTGTTACCAGTTCTGCTCTTTGGTCAATTTTGACGTAGATAAACCAGTGCCACCACTTCTCTTCCTTTGGCACCTGTCGAGGTTTTTCCCTGTGTGGCCCAATCATGAACCAAGGGAGCTCAGCACAACAACAGAAGACACTTGTAGACTGGAGTGCCAAAGAGATTGAAACTGGAAGCCATTGAATACAATGCTGCCAGAGCAAGTTACCAAGCCTGTTTTGCTCTGCAGCAGCAGTTAGGTCTTTGATTGAATCGAAAAAAGCAGGCTAATAACTTTGCATAATTTGCTGCCATTTACTGTATATTTCCTATCTGTATTAGACCTTTCAAAATGCATTACCTCACATTTGTCCGGATTTAACTCCATCTGCCACCTCTCCGCCCAAGTCTCCAACTGATCTATATCCTGCTGTATCCTCTGATGGTCCTCATCGCTATCAGCAAATCCACCAACCTTTGTGTCATCCGCAAACTTACCAATCAATCCAGTTACATTTTCCTCCAAATCATTTATATATATTACAAGCAGCAAAGGTCCCAGCACTGATCCCTGAGGAACGCCACTTGCCACAGCCCTCCATTCAGAAACACACCCTTCCACTACTATCCTCTGCCTTCTATGACTGACATGATGTGGAGATGCCAGCGTTGGACTGGGGTGAACACAGTAAGAGTTTTAACACCAGGTTAAAGTCCAACAGGTTTATTTGGTAGCAAACACCATTAACTTTTGGAGCACTGCTCCTTCGTCATTTCCTTTGACATTTCCATTCCATCTGACGAAGGAGCAGCGCTCCGAAAGCTAATGGTATTTGCTACCAAATAAACCTGTTGGATTTTAACCTGGTGTTGTTAAAACTCTTTCTATGACCGAGCCAGTTTTGTATCCACCTTGTCAGCTCACCTCTGATCCCATGCGACTTCACCTTCTGCACCAGTCTGCCATGAGGGACCTTGTCAAAGGCCTTACTGAAGTCCATGTTGACAACATCCACTGCCCTACCCTCATCAATCATCTTCATCACTTCGTCGAAAAACTCGATCAAGTTAGTGAGACATGACCTCCCCTTCACAAAACCATGTTGCCTCTCGCTAATACATCCACTTATTTCCAAGTGGGAGTAAATCCTATCTCGAAGAATCCTCTCCAATAATCCCTACCACTGACGCAAAGCTCACCGGCCTGTAATTACCTGGATTATTCTTGCTACCCTTCTTAAACAAAGGAACAACATTGGCTATTCTCCAATCCTCTGAGACCTCCCCTGTAACCAGTGACGATACAAAGATTTCTCTCAAGGCCCCAGCAATTTCCTCCCTTGCCTCTCTCAGTATTTTGGGGTAAATCCCTTCAGGCCCTGGGGACTTGTCTACCTTAACGTTTCTCAAGAACCCCAATACCCCCTTTTTGATCTGAACATGACTCAAACTATCTACACACCCTTTCCCAGATTCATCATCCACCAAGTCCTTCTCTTTGGTGAATACTGCTCTGAAGGTGGAAGAGAGAACGTTCGGGGTGCGTGGGGTCCTTGATTATGCTGACTGCTTTGCCGAGGCAGCAGGAAGTGTAGACAGAGTCAGTGGATGGGAGGCTGGTTTGCATGATGGATTGGGCTACATTCATGACCAGGAGCCATACCAACCCACGAGTTTGCATGGGTTTCCTCTGGGTGTTCCGGTTTCCTTCCACAGTCCGAAAGACGTGCTGGTTAGGTGCATTGGCCATGCTAAATTCTCCCTCAGTGTACCCAAACAGGCGCTGGGGTGTGGCGACTAGGGATTTTCACAGTAACTTCATTGCAATATTAATGTAAGCCTACTTGTGACACCAATAAATAAACTTTTCAGTTTCCCGTTAAATGCATCTATATTATTCACTTTAACCACTCACTGTGCTGGTGTGTTTTACATTCTCGCCACTTTTTGGGTGAAGAAATTACTTATTTTGTTGAAAGAGCAGGGGAACTAGTACAAACATGATGAGTTGAAGGGCCTAACTCTGCTCTACAATTCTATATTAAACTACTAAAATTCATCTGCGGTGTAACCTGTTGAATTTTGAAACCGGTTGCTATAATGTGAGATCTTCTTCGTACACACTTGTCTTTTGAAATTGTTTTCCAGTGTAACAAGGGTGTGAGACAGGCTTGAAATCCCAGCTGAGCACAGCCACAAAGTCATGATGCCAAGAACGAGAAGTGTCACTTTGGAAAGGAGAGATGGTGTTGGCTGAACACAAACAGAATCCAGGCAATGGTAGCAATGGATGAAATGGGTTACAAAGACCTGTCATAGTTCTGTGGGGAAAGGATGTTCTGAGTGAATTTAGATACTCAAGCTGTTTGTGCTGGCCCGTCTCCAATCATTTAACATAAAACAGCTTGTTCTGATCAAATGGCTAGGTAAGCATTATTGTAGTATATTGAAAACTAACACCAGTTCCTCTTCCATCCCCTTAAAATTAATGGTAATAGAACATAGAACATAGAACAGTACAGCACAGAACAGGCCCTTCGGCCCACGATGTTGTGCCGAGCTTTATCTGAAACCAAGATCAAGCTATCCCACTCCCTATCATCCTGGTGTGCTCCATGTGCCTATCCAATAACCGCTTAAATGTTCCTAAAGTGTCTGACTCCACTATCACTGCAGGCAGTCCATTCTACACCCCAACCACTCTCTGCGTAAAGAGCCTACCTCAGACATCCTTCCTATATCTCCCACCATGAACCTTATAGTTATGCCCCCTTGTAATAGCTCCAACCACCCGAGGAAATAGTCTTTGAACGTTCACTCTATCTATCCCCTTCATGTCCAACATGAAGGGATCGGAAAGATCAAGCATCAGATCAAACCCAAGATCTGGTGCAATGCCTTTTCTTGTCAGCTTGGATCTTGTACATCTCTCTTGTGGGGACCGTGAATTGGATTTAATCTGAATTTGAATTGGTTTTTGAAGCAAGCAAGGAGATGGATTAAGGACTTGCCCAGTCCATTCTGCGCGTTGGCTTTGTAATTTTAAGAATCAGGATTAATATCTGGACTTGTGCATTTAATGTAACCATGGAATTACTTTATAACCAGAAAGTGGCACCACCTTTCGAGATATGCGCTAAAAGTAGTTCCTTTCATGGAGAAAATGGCAGAATTACCAGGCCATATGTAGGATGTCCTGGGGACAGCAGCAATGAAACCTCAGTGTACCATGTAGTTATGAACTCTCTGGCTATGTTCCAATCTGTTTTCTCCCCATGTCTATTTTCTCAGAGTAAGTAGTCTCACACCAGGTTAAAGTCCAACAGGTTTATTTGGTAGCACAAGCTTTTTGAGCGTTGCCCCTTCATCAGGTGAGTGAAGAGCTCAGTTCACAAACAGGGCATATATAGACACACACTCAATTACAAGATACTGGTTGGAATGTGAGTCTTAACAGGTAATCAAGTCTTTCCAGGTGGTACAATGTGAGTGGAGAGAGGGTTAAGCACAGGTTAAAGAGGTGTGAATCGCCTCAGCCAGGACAGTTAGTGAGATTTTGCAAACCCAGGCAAGTCGTGGGGGTTACAGATAGTGTGACACGAACCCAAGATTCTGATTGAGGCCGTCCTCGTGTGCGGAACTTGGCTATCAGTTTCCGTTCAGTGATTCTGCATTGTCGTGTGTCGTGAAGGCCTCCTTGGAGAACACTTACCTGAAGATCAGAGGCTGAATGGCCGTGACTGCTGAAGTGTTCCCCGACAGGAAGGGAACACTCCTGCCTGGTGATTGTCAAGCACTGTCCATTCATCTGTTGTCGTAGCGTCTGTATGGTCTCGCAATGTACCATGCTTCGGGACATCCTTTCCTGCAGCGTATCAGGTAGACAATGTTGGCTGAATCACAAGAGTATGTACTGTGTACCTGGTGGATGGTGTTCTCATGTGAGATCTTGGCATCCGTGTCGATGATCCGGCACGTCTTGCAGAGGTTGCTGTGGCAGGGTTGTGTGGTGTCGTGGTCATTGTTCTCCTGAAGGCTGGGTAGTTTGCTGCGGACAATGGTCTGTTTGAGGTTGTGCAGTTGTTTGAAGGCAAGTAGTGGAGGTGTGGGGATGGCCTTGGCGAGATGTTCATCTTCATTGATGACATGTTGAAGACTCCAGAGAAGATGTCATAGCTTCTCTGCTCTTGTTTGTCTTCTGAGGAGGTCTGTCCGGTTTTTCACTGTAGCATGTCGGAACTGTCGATGAGTTGAGCGCCATATCCTGTTCTTACGAGGGTGTCTTTCAGTATCTGTTGCAATCCTTCTCATCCGAGCAGATCCTGTGTATACGGAGGGCTTGTCCGTAGGGGATGGCTTCTTTAATATGTTTAGGGTGGAAGCTGGAGAAGTGGAGCATTGTGAGGTTATCCGTGGGCTTGCGGTACAGTGAAGTGCTGAGGTGACAGTCCTTGATGGAGATGCATGTGTCCAAGAATGCAACCAATTCTGGAGAGTAGTCCATGGTGACTCTGATGGTGGGATGGAACTTGTTGATGTCATCATGTAGTTGTTTCAGTGATTGTTCGCCATGAGTCCAAAGGAAGAAAATGTCATCGATGTATCTAGTGTATAGCATCGGCTGAAGGTCCTGTGCGGTGAAGAGGCCTTGTTCGAGCCTGTGCATGAAGATGTTGACATATTGAGGTGCGAATTTGGTCCCCATGGCTGTTCCGTGTGTCTGGATGAAGAACTAGTTGTTGAAGGTGAAGACATTGTGGTCCAGGATGAAGCGGATGAGTTGTAGAATTGCGTCTGGAGATTGGCAGTTGTCGGCATTGAGTACTGAGGCAGTTGCAGCAATGCCGTTGTTGTGGGGGATGCTGGTGTAGAGTGCCGAGACATCCATTGTGACGAGGAGCGCTCCTGGTTCAACTGCTCCATGGGTGCTGAGTTTCTGTAAGAAGTCTGTAGTGTCGCAACAGAAGCTGGGGGTTCTTTGTACAATGGGTTTCAGGATGCCCTCGACGTAGCCAGAGAGGTTCCCAATGCCTGATACGATGGGACGGCTGGGTGTATTGGCCTTGTGTATCTTCGGGAGGCAGTAGGGATCTCCAATGCGAGGAGTACGTGGGATGAGAGCACAGAGGGTGCTCTGAGGGTCCGGATCAAAGGCCTTAATCAGTCTCAGATACACCATAGTGTCTTTGGAATGTGGAGGGTTTTAGAGATTTAATAAACTCATTTCGATGGGCCAGAAATATGTCAGTTTGATTCGGCATTAGGTTTGAACTTATTTGTGATGAATTAAAAAGCTCAACCAGCTCCATCTTGTACCAGTAAACGAGGCTGTTATTTCGGCCTGATTCTCATCTGTTCGTGAGGATGGTACATATTGCTTATGTGGACTTTCTGCACCTGATTATAGGCATCAGTTTCATCCTTGTTTTCCACTCCATTAATCTGCTGGTGATACCTATAGAAAAGCACAAAGCTTCTCTGACATAGTTGGAAAGGCGAGGTCCTTGTGGTTGACAGATTGGGTTTCGTCCGGTCGAGATGGAGACTGGGGCCTTCTCAAGACATGTTGGAAATCCAACACCTGAGAGAAGAGGCCTGGGATTAATTTATTGTTTCAGCTGTCAGATGCAGCAAACCACAGCAAGGGGCTTAACTTCCACTGGAGCTCCTGAGTGTTTTTTTCAGCACAGGCCGAGACTGTGATAGAGTCAATATTTGCTTTAAAGGACACTTGAAGACTTGCACAGAATGAACTCCTGTGAGGCTTGGCTTCAGAACAATGAAAACGATCCAGTGAGGGGCTTTCCGATTAAATATCAGAGAGTCAACAGCCAGTAATTAAATGGTAACTCATTAGCAGCAAAATATTCCAGGCCTATAATATTGTGGTGATCTACAGAATGGGAGAGGGAACATTAGTAGATCCAGCTTTAGCTCGATTTGAACTCTTAATCCAAGATCCAAACGTCAGGGAAAGAAAATACATGGAAATGTTTGACGCATAAAAGAACTGTCACAGACACCAAATGCACACTGATGTAATGTGTCTACGTGGGTTTCCTCCGGGTGCTCTGGTTTTCCCCCACAGTCTAAAGATGTTGCTGTTGGGTGCATTGGCCATGCTAAATTGCCCCTTATTAACCCGGATGCATAGGTTAATGGGATTAGTGGGGTAAATCTGTGGGGTTACGGGGATAGGGCCTATTTGGCATTGCTATCTCTGCACTCTCAATGGGCTGAAGAGGCTGCCTCCTGCACTGTAGGGATTCTATGATGAAAATGCAAGTCTTATGGAGTGGATAGCATTGGTTGGGTGTATTTTCTAACAGAAATAGGAAGGGGATTTCCCACCTCAATTGAAGATGTGTGTTGCCTTTGTAGGTAAGTTTCATTTCTCAGTGTTTGCTCTTGGTGCCCCAAGGTGTGTAGGTTAGATGGATCAGCCATGGTGAATAAGCAGGGTTACGGGGATAGGGGGTGGAGAGGGCCTGGGTAAAACACTCTGGAGGGAATTTCCTTGTCTCACCCACCACAGGAATCATAATGGGCAGGGGACAGACCATGCAAAGGTCCAATGACCTCGGGCGGGATTTTCCGGTTTTGGGGCAAATGCAGCCGGAAAATCCCGTCCTCTGTCTGAGAGTCAGTGCCAATTTGATGGGCCAAATGGCCTCCTCCTCCACAGTAGGGATCTTATGATTCTATGATCTACATGGTCCTGGAGCACATTTGTCACTGCGATATTGGTCTCTTCCACACTCTTTATCTCCGGCACTAGAATCCAGTGAATGACCTTTGCTTCTCATCTTGTCTCCCCAAATGAAAATCTAGTTAAAGGCTTAGTATCATCATAGAAATCATAGAAACCCTACAGTGCAGAAGGAGGCCATTCGGCCCATCGAGTCTGCACCGACCACAATCCCACCCAGGCCCTACCCCCTTAGTTTTTAAAAAAGCAAGATGATTTCAGCGGAATAATTGGAATATCTCAGACTGCATACATCGTGCTGAAAGGAAAAGACTTGCATCCACATCGCATTTCTCACGACCAGCAGATGTTCCAAAGTGTTTTACAACCAGAGAAATGTACTCATTGTTGTAATGTAGAAAACACGACAGCTAATTTGTGCACAACAAACCCCCACAAACAGCAATGTCATAGTAACTGTGATAATCATTTTATCGTAATGTTGATTAAAGGATAAATACAGGCCAGGACCAGAGACATAGTTCCCCGTTCTTCTTCAAGATTTTGGTATGGGATCTTTTATATTAACTTGAGGGTGCAGGTGGGGGTCTTGGCTTAATGCTGCATCCAAAAGACAAGCACCTCTGTCAGTGCAGCGCTCCCTCAGTACAGCACTGGAGTGTCAGCATGATTTGTCCTAGAGTGGGACTTGAATCCACATCTCTCTGACGCAAAGGCAGGAATGCTACCAATGGATCCACAGCTGACTCACATATTGAACATCCTATTTGGACTGTACATATGCACTCGATACATCATGGGCTGAATCTTACGGCCTCCTTGTCAATGTGTTTGTAGGTGAGGGTTGGGTGTGGCTCATGTGAAATGGAGTATAGTAGCCCAACGCTTTCCCACCCACCCCCAAGCTGTCCTCTATGGTGGCACAGTGGTTAGCACTGCTGACTCACAGCATCAGGGACCCAGTTACAATTCCAGCCTCGGGTCACTATCTGTGTGGAGTTTGCACTTTCTCCCCATGTCTGTGTGGGTTTCCTCTGGGAGCTCCAGTTTCCTCCAACAGTCCAAAGATGTGTGGGTTAGGTTGATTAGCCGTGCTAAATTGCCCATTAGTGTCAGGGGGATCAACAGGGTAAATGTGTGGGGTTACGGTAATAGGCTTTGTGTGGCATTGTGGTCAGCACAGACTTGATGGGCCAAATGGCCTCCTTCTGTACTGTAGGGACTCTATGATAATATGCAGAGCAGGTCAGACAGCAACCAGCCCACCCACCCTTAGCCAGCAAATTGAAGGCCTGTTTTTGTCACAATAACACGTGTGGCTGGGGAAGACGGAACAAAGAAGGCCAGCCTGCTCTTAACCAACTCGGACTGAAAGGTGGGAAGGAAGGGGGGGGGGGGGTGGAGGAGAGAACTTTGGGGGTGGGGGAACTTCTTTTTGTGGGGTCAGTCAGATTGGCCACCAGCACCCGAGGGCTGGAATTCATTTCCCCAACGGGCAGTTATCCCACGCTTGTTAAGGCCGCCCCAGACATATTATTACCATGGGGCAGCTTTCCGATTTTTCCACAGGTGGGAGTTGAGCATTATTTCCATCCCACCACCTCCCTGGGAAAAATCCCTCTCCCCATATTGGACCCTCATTGAAAAAGAAACATAATGTAGGCAGTTATCTTTTATCATGTCTAGACCACCATTTTGGATTATTATCTAGTAGGGAGAGAGCTAACCCTGAAGATCACAAAAGGATTATGGATGAAGAAGTTTTTAAAGTTTATTTATTAGTCGGCTTACATTAACACTGCAATGAAGTTACTGTGAAAATCCCCGAGTTGGCACACTCCGGCCCCTGTTCGAGTACACTGAGGGAGAATTTAGCATGGTCAATGCACGTAACCAATACGTCTTTCGGGCTGTGGGAGGAAACCGGAGCACCCAGAGTAAGCCTACGCAGACATGGGGAGAATGTGCAAACTCCACACAGACCCAACCCGTGAATTGAACCCGGGTCCCTGGTGCTGTGAGGCAGCAGTGCTAACCACTGTGCCACCCACTATGGTGGATCATCAATCAGAAGCCCCATAGAGTCCTCTCCGCATCATCTAGTTGGTGCTTAACTGTGCCCAAAGTTTAGCCTCGCTCACTCTACTGCGAACTCCATTCCATGTCTTAACTGCTCATTGCATTAACTCATTGGATACTTAGATCACCGCTGTTTTATTGAGCTTGCAGCAACTACTTGTACAAAGATTCATCAGTTGCAGGTCATTAGGTCACAGTTTTTTCTTACGTACGGTTGAAACGCGAGTATTCTATCCCTTGTGAAGCAGAGTCTGTGACTGATTACAGCAGTCACTATTACAAGAGTTGGACTTTTTAAGAAGCATTTTATGACAATTCATGTGGCATGTATAACCTAAGTTGTTCCCCGCTGAGACTTCAGGGATGATTTCAGTGCTCTTTTTTGCCTCATAAAACATGTCTTTGATGACTGCAAAAGCAGTATTTATTTCTAATAAAGTACGCACAGTGACATACCACTTTTTCACATCTGGTGTGCAATGGAATTAAATTGTCACTTGGACTGAGAACAAAGAAGTGCAAGTATGGGTGTAATTCCACCCTAAACTTATTAAATCCAGAAGGTTAAAGCACGATTTGCATCCTTGGAAGTCTGCCTACATTTTAAAATCCATATCGTGGAATACCATCATGTTTGTTTTCTGGTTACCTTTAACCCCGTGAGCACACTGACAATCTAATTCATTCTTTATTCATCAACAGTTCTCTCCAGTTCCTCAGCCAACACCATTCAAAGAAGCTGGGGAGAGTTATAAAGATGTTGGGGAAGAGTTGCTCAGATACCGGTATCGTTCTACAGATATACTCCACATCTAAAATAAACACACCTAGCCTCAGACCCGCATGCTGATTTTCACTCAGGCTCATACATGAATTGGCACTCACGCACATACTCACACACATTTAGAATAATTCCGTGAGGCAAAAATATGTTTTTGTGTAGTAAAGTAACGCATCAAAATTTGTCCCTTGTCCAATTTCAATCATATTAAACTCACTTCCGAATATTCTTAGAAAACATCTTCTGAAGCTATAACATAACCTTTAATTAAAATATAGATACACATTTTCCTCATAATCTGTGGTTCATTATGTTGGGCTGAGAGTAATTGATGAGAAACAATGCAACGTGTGAATATTTATTCACGCCTGTTCTAAAGTGCATCAATTGGGCGGCACACGGTGGCACCATGGTTAGACTGCTGCCTCACAGTGCCAGGGACCTGGGTTCGATTCCCGGCTTGGGTCATTTGCATGTTCTCCCCGAGTCGGTGTGGGTTTCCTTCGGGTGCTCTGATTTCCTCCCACAGTCCAAAAGATGTGTGGGTTAGGTGCATTGGCCATGCTAAATTCTCCCTCAGTGTACCTGAACAGGCGCCGGAGTGTGGCAACTAGGGGATTTCCACAGTAATTTCATTGCAGTGTTAATGTAAGTCTACTTGTGACACTAATAAACTTTAAAATTTAACGCTAAAGAATTCCACGAGCTCTTGAAGGTTGAATTCTGGACTAGTTTGGATTCCACTACTCTTTGATGTAAATGATGTTGTCAGCGGGGGGATTTGTAAGACTTCTGGTGGTCTGGGCTCACTTTACATGTCAAAGTTCTTATTAATCTCTGGGTAAATGTTGTTGTAAGGTCTCTGATGGTGTGAGGCATTGCGCAATTATCTGGAGTCTATTGTGATTTGTTTAGATTATGTATAAGATTCTGTGGTCAGTGTGGGAAGGGAATGTAATCAGATTCTCGGAGCGAGTGTGAGGAGGAAATCTGAATTAGGTTCCCGGAGTGAGTCAGAGGAGGAAATCTGGGTCAGATTCCCGGAGTGAGTGAGGGGGGAAGTCTGGACTGGAATCTCGGAATCAGAGAGAGGGGGAAATCTGGATCAGATTCCATGAGTGAGTGAAAAGGGGAGATCTGGATCAGATTCTCGTGATCAGTGAGAGGCGGGATCAGTGAGGGGGGAAATCTGAATTAGATTCCCAGAGTGAGTGAGAGGGGAAATCTGGATCAGTATCTCGGCATCAGTGAGACAGGGAAATTGGAATCAGTGAGACAGGGAAATTGGGATCAGTGAGAGTGGAAAATCTGGATCAGAATCTCGGAGTGAGTGAGAGTGGGAAATCTGGATCAGATTCTCGGAGTGACTGAAAGGGGGAGATCTGGATCAGATTCCCGCGATCAGTGAGAGGTGGGATCAGAGAGAGGGGAAATCTGGATCAGAATCTCGGGATCAGATAGAGTGGGAAATGTGGATCAGATTCTTGGAGTGAGTGAGGAGGGAAATCTGGATCAGATTCTTGGAGTGAGTGAGGGGGAAATCTGGATCAGAATCTCGGAGTGAGTGAGACGGGGAAATCTGGATCAGATTCTCGGAATGAGTGAGAGGGGAAACCTGAATTAGATTCTCGGAGTGAGTGAGAGTGGGAAATCTGGATCAGAATCTCAGCATCAGTAAGAGTGGGAAATCTGGATCAGATTCTGGGAGTGAGTGAGAGGGGAAATCTGGATCAGAATCTCGGTATCAGAGAGAAGGGGAAATCTGGATCAGATTCCCGTGATCAGTGAGAGGGGAGATCTGGATCAGATTTCCGGAGCGAGTGAGGGGGGGGGGGAGATCTGGATCAGAATCTCAGCATCAGTGAGAGGGGGAAATCTGGATCAGGTTCTCGGAGTGACTGACGGGGGAAATCTGATTCAGATTTGAATACCTCAAATGTGCGTAATGCATTTTGGAAGGTCTAATACAGATAGGAAAGATACAGTAAATGGCAGAACCCTCAGGAGTATTGATACGCAAAGGGATCTGGGTGTACAGGTACACAGGTCACTGAAAGTGGCAATGCGGGTGGAGAAGGTAGTCAAGAAGGCATATGACATGCTTGCCTTCATCAGCCGGGGTATTGAGTTTAAAAATTGGCAAGTCATGTTGCAGCTTTATAGAACCTTAGTTAGGCCGCACTTGGAATATAGTGTTCAATTCTGGTCGCTACACTACCAGAAGGATGTGGAGGCTTTGGAGAGGGTACAGAAAAGATTTACCAGGATGTTGCCTTGTATGGAGGGCAATAGCTATGAGGAGAGGTTGGTGAAACTTGGCTTGTTCTCACTGGAGTGACGAGGTTGAGGGGAGACCTGATAGAAGTCTACAAGATTATGAGAGGCATGGACAGAGTGGATAATCAGAAGCTTTTTCCCAGGGTGGAAGATTCAATTACTAGGGGGCACAGGTTTAAGGTGCGAGGGGCAAGGTTTAAAGGAGATGTACAAGGCAGATTTTTTACACAAAGAGTAGTGAGTGGCTGGAACTCGTTGCCGGGGGAGGTAGTGGAAGCGGATACGGTAGTGACTTTTAAGCGGCGTCTTGACAAGTACATGAATAGGATGGGAATAGAGGGATATGGTCCCCGGAAGGGTAGGGGGTTTTAGTTAAGTCGGGCAGCATGGTCGGTGCAGGCTTAGAGGGCCGAAGGGCCTGTTCCTGTGCTGTAATTTTCTTTGTTCTTTGTTCAGATTCCCAGGATCAGTGAGAGGGGGAAATCTGGATCAGATTCTCGTAGTGAGTGAGAGGGGGAAATCGGGATCAAATTCCCGGGATCAGTGAGAGGGGGAATGTGGATCAGAATCTTGGAGTGAGTATGAGGGGGAAATCTGGATCAGATTCTCGGAGTGAGTGAGAGAGGGAAATCTGGATCAGAATCCCGGGATCAGTGAGAGGGGGAAATGTGGATCCAATTTGAATAGTCAGTGAGGGAAAGAATAAGTTTCAGATTCCGTGATCTGGGGTCAGGTATGTGTCGTATATGAACATCTGGTGAATTGGGGGTAATTGCGAGACTGAGTAATCTGTGGTAACATGTCAGATCCCTGCTGGTTTGGTGTTACTCTGCCAGGGGATTTTTGTTTTGACTTTGCAAATCCAAAGCAAAGATTTTGACTCTCTTAAATGTTGTGGTTTGATCTGATCTGAGTTCAGTGAGGATTTGATGACTGAAGGGTTAATTTTATTGAATCCATCGCGGGCCAGAAGCTCACATTGGTGCACCAAGGTCACTCTCACATCGTTGGTAACGTGACCACACACACTTTAATGCTGATTCATCCTAGCGGGGCTTCTAGAGTGATGCCAAAACCACAAAAAACAGCTCTGGGCTGCCTGGCATTTTCCTGTTGATTCATGAATCAAAACAATTTGTTTCGCTTTGTCCTGATTATCACATATTACACACATTATCCGGCACAGAAACAGACTAGGCTGCCCACAGGATTTATGCAGCATTACTTTTATTTTGAGAAGTTATTAAATGCGAGGGTGATTCCCATGGTTACATTGGTGAGCACTTTGATAATGTCTTGTGTGATGTGGTTATTGGATGTTGTCCATAGGGTCCTGTTTGCCATAGGTCCGGGCTATCAATTAGCAACCTTTAATGTGGCACGGTGGCACAGTGGTTAGCATTGCTGCCTCACAGTGCTAGGGATCTGGGTTCGATTTCTGGCTTGGGTTACTGTCTATATGGAGTTTGCACGTTCTACCCGTGTCTGCGTGGGTTTCCTCCGGGTGCTCCGGTTCTTCCTACAGTCCGAAAGATGTGCTGGTTAGGTGCATTGGCCATGCTAAATTCTCCCTCAGTGTGCCAGAACAGGTGCCAAAGTGTGGCAACTAGGGAATTTTCACAGTAACTTCATTGCAGTGTTAATGTAAGCCTACTTGTGGCACTAATAAATAAACTTAAACTAATGATAACTATACAATAGCAACTCCCTCACCAGGATGAACTTGAGTGTAAGTTGCTAATAGGTGTTTTCTTTGATGAATTGAAGATATAGTTTTTGTGCGTACGTTGGTAAATTAGGGTTGCCAACTGCCAGTAATTAAAGTCCTAGAAACTGCCCCGATTAACCTTTTTGGACACTTGAGTTTGTTGGTTCTTTATGAGAATGGTTCCAGAGATGAGAAACCTCAGTTATGTGGATAGTTTGGAGAAGCTGGGATTGTTTTCCTTGGAGCAGAGAAGGTTGAGGGGAGATTTGTCAGAGGTGTACAAAACCATGACGGGTCGAGACCTAGCAGGTTGGAAGAAACTGTTCCCATTGGCGGATTGGTTGAGAACCAAGAGGCATTAACATAAAGTGACTAACAAAAGAAGCAGAGATGCCGTGAAAGAAAAAACGAAGCAGGTGGCTCGGATTTGGAATCCTCTGCTTGAGAGTGTGAAGCAGATTCAAACGTGTCTTTCAAAAGAATAAGCTCCAAGAAAGGGGAAGTGGGGTTGTGAAACAAACTAAGTTGCTCTTGTAAAGAGCTAGAATAGGCACAATGGCCTGAATGGCCTCCTTCTGTTTTATAACCGTTCTCTTGTTCTATAATAAGATATTGGAGATAGAGACAGACTATTTGACTGACGGTCAGGAGTCATCCAATCAGGAAATGAAGGGCCTGTGAAGGTGGGGCGCCACATGAATCGTCTAAGTTGTGATGCAGCTGGATGGGTTAGCGGCAGGTCATGTGATGCAATCTCCAGGCTCCATCAAACCTGAACTGACAACCTTAGGGTAAAGCATGTGGTCTCAGTTATTTTTTCCCCCTTCCTACCAGCTTCAGTCCCTTTTTTTCCCTTCCTCTGAAGACTTATTTCCTCACAGAAGATGCAGGCTGCTCAGGAGGGGATGGGTTCCTCAAGAGGCTGGTAGCCCAATCCAAACAGCCATCATTGTTATCTGAAGCATGGGTGATGCCACGCCAATCATAGCCCTGTCCCCCTGATGCAGACACTTCCAGTTCGGGGAGCCACAGGGTTTTTGGATAGCAACCAGTGGAAGGATCCTGACAGGCTTTCTCTAATCCAGCTGAGAATAGGCCTCACACCCACTCCTGCCAAACCTAAGTGATCTCAGTTATCTGCACGCAAGCCCTTCACTGAAGACACCAAAAGAGCCATATGTGCCATAGCTCTGCTTGGACACCTCAGAATAGTGGTTAACAGAGAATGCAGTTCTGTTGCAATCACCCAGATAATACTGAACCAGCTCAGGATTAGTTTATTTTTGCAAGCCCATGGTGTCACATGTGGTCTCACAGGTGTCAGCCATGGCTCCTCTGAGTCAAACAATGGTGGGTTCAAGTTGCACTCCAGACAATTAAGTACACAATCTCGGCTGACACTCTCAATGCAGCACTGAGGGAGCGCTGCGTTGTCAGAGGTGCCATCTTTTGGTTGAAATGCTGAGACACCATCTACCCGCTCAGGTGAGCATAAAAGATCCAGTGAGAAAGAAATAGGGAATTCTGCCAATGTCCTGGCCAAAATTTATCCCTCAACCAATATCGCTGAAATGATTACCTGGTCATTGCCACATTTCTGTTTGTGGGAGCTTGCTGCGTACAAATTGGCTTGCTTTTGCTACCAAATAAGCCTGTTGGACTTTAACCTGGTGTTGTGAGACTTCTTACTACAAATTGGCTGCCATGTTCTCTGCAATACAACAGTGATTACACTTCAAAAGTCCTGTAAAGTGCACTGGGAGGTATCCAGAGGTTGGGAAAGATGCTATATAAATGCATGTTCTGTCAATCGTCCTTTTCTCAAGTCTAAAAGGCATTGGCCGGCAATTTCCTGTCCCGGCTTCTGCGGGAATCGTAGCAGGCGGGACAGAAAATTCAGCGGACCATTTAAAGGTCCATTAACCTCGGGCAGGAATTTCCTGTCTTTCGGGAGCGCGCGGCCAGAAAATCCCGCCCTATAAATCCAGTTGATCTTAAATCTGTGGCAAGGTAATTGCCACGTGTGCTGTGTGTCTTGTTTATGAAGTTGACTTAACCTACAGTTAATTAGAAATGTGATATCTCTTGGTTTTAGCCTTGGTTGCTTACGGAAAGCAGCAACGAAGCCATTTAAACAGAGACCACTAACCCCTGGGTTGAAGATAATTTATTAGCAAGAGAGAATATTGATCACGCGGATACCAAAATGGTTTTGACTGCGTCAGGTTGTACAGAATCCCCTGGGGTCACTGTGGTCCAGCTACTAAAGCAAAGACAGCTGTGTGTATGGGGGGAATAGCTGATAGAGGCTGACAGCTGGTTCAAATTCAGGCAACATGCAGGTGAACTTCAAAGGCAAAGCTTTAAAGGGGGCAGTGCTTTAAATGAATACCATAATCCTGGCTTTCCTTGCAGCAACATAAAGTCATTCCTGTGGCTCTCTCAATCCTTTTTGCTTATTCAGATAGGCAGGCGGTTTTATTTTTTTTCTCATTTTTCTTAATGTATTGTCGCCACTGTGGTTTCAAATGAAATTAATGCAGCATTTAATAAGTTTCCTGAAGTGATTTCTTTTCTCTCCAGACAACCCTGCACCGTGCTGGATGTCAGTGCTTCAGTAATGTGTAAGGCTGCAGTGCACTACGTTACAGAATATTAATTAGTCTTGTGCATGGAAGCATTTACCCTTTGAACGCAGCACGCCCTGCACAACTTTGAAAACGCACCTGTTTCTGATCATTGAGCATCTGTAAAAGTGAGTTGTTGGGCCTCTGTTCCTGGGCGATGCACATTCTGGAGAAATACTTGGTGCCAAGGAATGTGCGGCCAATGGTTTCATTGTCCAGCACCCGTTCGATGGGATCCTAGAATGATCTCAATACAGAAGGACACCTTTCGGAGCATTGTGTCGCCGCTCTGTAAGAACAATTTAGCTCATCTCACTCCCATACCCTTTCTCCATAGCAAAGAGCAATTCAGCACAGGAACAGGCCCTTCGGCCCATCAAGCCTGCGCCGATACATGGTTTCTATCCCTGTGTTTGCCTTCCATTCATATGTCTATCGAGATACAGCTTGAATGAATGTTGCTAATGTGTTTGCTTCCACCACCTCCACTGGCAGTGCATTCCAGGCACCCGCCACCCTCTGTGTGAAAAACTTTCCCTGCATGTCTACCCAACGCATCTCACCGTAAACCTGTGCCCTCTTGTAATCAACCCTTCCACCCATAACACTGGGATCTCTTTTCTTTCATCCAATTCCCTTTTGAAAGTCAGTATTGAATCTACCTCCAGCTGCTCTGTGTATTCCAGACCCATGTCCGATGTAAAACGGTTTCTCTTCATGTCGCCTTTGATTCCTTGGCCAATCACCGTAAGTCAGTGGCCTCTGGTTTTTGATCTTTCTGCCAAAGGGAACAGTTTCTCCCCATCCACCCTGTCCACCATGGTGATTTTGAACACCTCTATCCAATCCCCTCTCTTCTCAAAGGAGAACAGCCCCAGTTTCTCTAATCTCTACACATAACTGAAATCCCTTACCCTCTCGAACCGGAGAGGATGTTTCTCCATAGACGGAACTCCACTGCTGGAGTCAATTGTGGTATCACAAATAGTTAATACCCTGTTTTCTTCGATAGAAGCCTTTTGTGCAAGTTGTTCGCCCCCTTGATGTTGCTGCTGCAGATCTCAGTGAATCAATCAGGTTGGTGCGACACCACAGATCAAAACCTGGAAACTTCTGGGAAAAGATCAGTAGCAAACCTTTGGGCTGATGTCCCACAGCACACACCTTCTGCAAGGGTGTGCCCAAATTGGAGGCCTTGCCATTCGAAGTATCGGCAGGCTGTGGCCCAGAACATGAAGGCCAGTGATAACCCAGCTGAGATCAGCAAAAGTCAAATCTGGGATCTGACTGGTTCTTACAGCTCAGGGTTATAACCAGTATAATATAGTGTAGTATAGGTGGATGGCACAGTGGTTAGCACTGCTGCCTCACAGTGTCAGAGACCTGGGTTTGATTCCCAGCTTGGTTCACTGTCTGTGCAGAGTCTGCACATTCTCCCCGTGTCTGTGTGGATTTCCTCCAGGTTCTCCAGTTTCCTCCCACAGTCCAAATGCTGGTTAGGTGCATTGGCCATGCTAAATTCTCCCTGTGTACCCAAACAGGTGCCGGAGTGTGGCAACTAGTGGATTTTCACAGTAACTTCATTGCAGTGTTAATGTAAGCCTACTTGTGACACTAATAAATAAACTTTAGATCTCCAACCACTCAGCAATCAGAGAAATCACACACACACATGTTTTCTGATGATGTCCTAGTTAAGGGCCAACAGTGGTAAATGTAGATGTTCAGAGCTATCGCTGAGTTCAAATCAAACTTGCTGGAGCCGAGCTATTTAGAATTGGTGACTGGTTGGGTGAATTCCTGGCAATCTCATCACGTGACTTCCCATTTCATACCACCTATCTAACAACAATTTCATCCTTACAAGACCAATTGAGAAGCAAATTGACTCTTCAATACCTGATGGGCCAACTTTAGTCAAACAGTCCTGTTACCCATCTCCACTGTTTTTGTAAATAATAAGAGAACTGTTTCTTATTTTAAAAATCAACCTTTTTAAAAATCAAATCCAAATGGTTCTTATTATGATTAATCTTCCATGGGATGTGGGCAATTCCAGCATTTGCTGACCATCCCTCAACACCCGTGAACTGAAAGGCTCACTAGGTCATTTCAGGGTCAACCACATTACTGTGGGATGTGAGGAGGTGATGGTCTAGTGGTATTATCACTAGACTATTCGTCCAGAAACTCAACTAATGCTCTGGGGATCCAGGTTTGAATGCCCCCCGTGGCAGATGGTGGAATTGAATTCAATAAAAAATACCTTTGGAATTAAGAATCTACTGATGACCATGAAACCATTGTCGATTGTCGGAAAAACCCATCTGGTTCACTAATGTCCTTTAGGAAAGGAAATTTGTCGTCCTTCCCTGGTCTGGCCTATTTGTATGTGACTCCAGAGCCACAGCAATGTGGTTGAATCTCAACTGCCCTCGGGCAAATAGGGATGGGCAATAAATGTTGGCCAGACAGCGATGCCCATGTCCCATGAATGAATAAAACAAAATGTAGGCCAGACCAGGTAAGGAAGGTAGATTTCCTTTCCTAAAGGGGCATTAGTGAACCAAATGAGTTTTATGGTAATCAACGATAAATACATAGTTACCCTTACTGAGACTAGCTTTACATTCCAGATTTTATCAATTGAATTTGAATTCCACCAGATGGCCATGGTGGGATTTGAACCTAAGCTTCTGGATTACCAGTCAATGACAGTACAACTATGCTACTGTCTCCCCCATTCTGATCATAGCAGTGCGCTGGATATCATTTTTTAATAGTGGCGATTTTGGAACCATCTTGGAATGATTGAGAAAATCCGAATGATAGTCTGGCAGGGCTAAAAGCAGCTTTGTTTTGGTTACATTTGAGAAATGCTCATCACGTCCTGTGGTGGTATTTTAACAGCTGTTTGTTTATGATAGATCTGTTTAACGTTTGTCTGCATTTTTAAGAGTTATGTGTCACAAGGAATTCCTGTCTTGCACGCCAAGAATGATTGTTTATAATCAGAGACCAGTTTGGAAGATGGAAAGGCTTTTAGGTGCAGGCTGCACTCCTGAAACTAGCCAGAAGCATCTGGAATGTAACGTTGCCAATAAACTGGGTGTTCTGCTGCCACCTTTGAGTTTATAGATTGGGGGACAGATTGTGTTTTAAACTGTTAGCAGCACCTTATCGCTAACTCCCCACACCAGAGTAACAGTCATTGGCCCGTTAGTTTTTAAATTACCCATATTGTCAATGTTCTGTTCTCCCTTTCACTCTAATGAGCTAATTCCTCAGTCCCATATGGACGGGGAGACCTGTATGACAATTTCTCCCTTATTCAGAGTTGAAACTTGACTGCAAGTATTGCTAGTCTGTTTGACCATAGGATGCAGCATCGCCAAATCCAGGATCCTCCTCACTCAAACCGAGAGGCATGGACAGAGTGGATAGTCAGAAACCTTTTCGCAGGGTGGAAGTATCAATTACTAGGGGGCACAGGTTTAAGGTGCGAGGCGCATGGTTTAAAGCAGATGTACGAGGCAGAGTTTTTTACACAGAGAGTAGTGGGTGCCTGGAACTCGTTGCCAGGGGAGGTAGTGGAAGTGGATACAGTAGTGACTTTTAAGGGGCGTCTTGACAAATACATGAATAGGATGGGAATAGAGGGATATGGTCCCCGAAAGGGTAGGGCCCACCATGGCCATCTGGTGGAATTCAAATTCAATTGATAAAATCTGGAATGTAAAGCTAGTCTCAGTAAGGGTAACTATGTATTTATCATTGATTACCATAAAACTCATTTGGTTCACTAATGCCCCTTTAGGAAAGGAAATCTACCTTCCTTACCTGGTCTGGCCTACATTTTGTTTTATTCATTCATGGGACATGGGCATCGCTGTCTGGCCAACATTTATTGCCCATTCCTATTTGCCCGAGGGCAGTTGAGATTCAACCACATTGCTGTGGCTCTGGAGTCAGTTGGGCAGCATGGTCGGTGCAGGCGTGGAGGGCTGAAGGGCCTGTTTCTGTGCTGTAATTTTCTTTGTTCTTTGTTCTTTGAACTGCATGGATACTGTGGTCCAGCCTTGGCTGATGGACAGGTATCAGTTATGGGAATCCTGGCTGTTTTGGCTGTCCTGTAAAAGCTAGTTTACCCCTCAGTATATCAGTTGTACACATCTTTTATGCAGCAATAATGCAGTAGTATTGATAACAGGAGTAGGTTGGTGTCATTGTACATCTGTGGGGGGGTGTAGTGGGACAGCTTGCACAATCTGGGGCAGCACGGAAGTTAACACTGCTGCCTTAGTGCTAGGGACCCAGGTTCGATTCCTGGCTTGGGTCACTGTCTGTGAGGAGTCTGCACGTTCTCCCCGTGTTTACATGGATTTCCTCCCACAGTCTGAAAGACATACTGGTTCGGTGCATTAGCCATGCTAAATTCTCCCTCAGTGTACCTGAACAGACGCTGGAATGTGGCGACTAGGAGATTTTCACATTAACTTCACTGCAGTGTTAATGTAAGCCTACTTGTGACACGAATAAATAAACTTTAACTTAACCTAATGGAGGGTGTCAGTGAGGGTTGCCAGCCCTCCTGAATTGTCCTGCAGTCGCTAGGAAGTGAAGATTCATCCCTGGGACAGAAGAAATATAATTGAAATAAAATTGTGGCGCTTCCATCAAATGTTTACAGAGGGAACAAAAAGGCTGTTTCACTTGCAATCAAGTTGAAACGAACAGTGTTTGTTCATTTTCCAGTTGTGGTGAGGTTGTGTGCCTGGAGCATGGGCAGTTTACAGACAAAGTCTTGTGGCGATGCTTCCAGGAATACACCCATACAGAGTTGGCAAGCCCAGTGTCAGTGCATTGAGTTGGTATACTTGAATCTTTTGTTTGAGTCCTTCTGTCTTCCTGCTTATATCAGCCGATCCCTACCTCTGCATAGGAGCATCGAGTCACATTGTGCTGACCCATGGGAAGCTGACCTACTCAGTAGGAGATTGGGTCCACAGAGACTCCAGTGCTGGCTCTCAATTCTGAGAATCACAGGTAACCTGAAAACAGTTACTTTGCAATACATTGTTCCAGACTTAATTACCCTTTGCCTGGCAACCATTTGTTTGCCTTGTCAGTAGGCTGATATGAACCATTTGCAATTATACTTGCAGCAGCCTGGGTTCCATGCTTTGAAATTCCTTCCCTAATCTCCTCCACATTTTTAAGGCCTCCTTAAAACCTACCTCTTTCACCAAACATTTGGTCACCGCTCTTAATATCTCCTCTTTTGGCTGGACATTCATCTCCATCTGATTATGTCTCTGTGGTGCAACATTTTTCCATGTTACAGGCACCATATAAGCACAAGTTGTGATTGTAGTGGATAAGGCCGAGATACAGACAACACTTGTCGGCTTATTTTATAGAGATGCTATCAGGCGTTCCCTACTCTTCCACCTCCACTTGAGATGATAGACAAAGCCTCAGTTTAAAATCTCATCAGAAAGACAGCACCGCAACACTACCTCAATACTGCACTGGAGAGTCAGAATCTTAGGCTTATGTCTTCTGGAGTGGGACTTACTGACTCAGAAGTGAGAATGCCATCTAAGCCACAGATAACATTGACCTGTTGATCTCAGGAAAAATGTGATGAAAGCTGTGAAATGTACTCCACCTATAAGAGGATAGGCCCTGTGGCACCAGCCCAAAGCTTCCACAATAATAACTCCAGAATGATTTTCACAAACCAATGCTCCTTCACATTTCAAGTACAGAGAAGCGACAGGAGTTAAGATTCAAATAGCATTCCGGTCATGGATATTATCCGACATCAATCTTCTAGTATCAGGAAGGAGCAGTTCTCAAATAAGACTATAAGAAATAGGAGTACGAGCAGACTATTTGGCCCATCAAGCCTGCCCCACCGTGATAAGATCATGGCTAATTAACTGTGGCCTTAACTCCACTTTCCTCCCTGTCCCTCATAACCCTTAACTCTATTGTCAATCTATTTTAAGTAAGAAGTCTCACAACACCAGGTTAAAGTCCAACAGGTTTATTTGGTAGCACAAGCCACTAGTTTTCGGAGCGCTGCCCCTTCATCAGGTGAGTGGGATTTCAGTTCACAGTTAACTGAAATCCCACTCACCTGATGAAGGGGCAGCGCTCTCTGAACTGCAAGTACATCCCTCCTTAAGTAAGAAGACCAGAACTGTACACAGTACTCCAGATGCAGACTCACCATTGCTTTGTACAGTTGTAACAAGGCTCACCTACTTGAATAATCCATCCTTGCAATAAAGGCTGACATTTCATTTGCCTTCCTAGTTACTTGCTGTAACTGCATGCTAACTTTTGTGATTCATGCACAAGGACACCCAGATCCCTCTGTTCTGTAGCATCCTATCCATTTAAACAATATTCTGTCTTTTTATTCTTCCTGAAAACCTCACATATTCCCATATTATATACCCCTGCCACATTTTTGCCCCCTCACTTTATCTATATACCTCTGGAACATTTAGACATCCCCCCCCCCCCCCCCCCCCCCCCCCCCCCCTCCCCACCAACCATTACTGACCAGCGGCTTTAGACCTTCTGGCTGCATGTAGCAGGTAGGCCGCTCCCATCATGGCTCCTTAACTTCCAGGTCCACCTGCCTGCTTTCTGGCTGGTAGGTGGCCTGTACAATTCAGCCCCACGAGGTGCTGTAACTTTTTATGTGGCACCTTATTGAATGTCTTTTGGAAATCCAAATACACTACATTGCATGGTTCCCCATTTCCATACTGTTCAATACATCCTCAAAGAACTCCAATAAATCAGCCAGCCATTGATTTCCCTTTCATAAAACCATATTGACTCTGCCTGGTTGTATTATGATTTTCTCTGCCACTACCTCCTTTCTAATGGATTCCAGTCTTTTCCCAATAGTTATACTAACTGGCTATAGATTCCTGTATTCTGTCCCCATTCTTTCTTGAATAGTGGTGTTATATTTGCAGTTTTCCAATCCATTAGAACCTGACTAGAACATAGGGAAATTTATAGATCATAGAATAGAATCATAGAATCCCTACAGAGCAGAAGGAGGCCATTTGACCCATCGAACCTGCACCAACAACAATCCCACTCAGGCCCTATCCCTGTATTGATCCCATGTACACTAAGGGGCAATTTAGCATAGCCAATCCACCTAACCCACACATCTTTGGATTGTGGGAGGAAACCGGAGCATCCAGAGGAAACCCACGCAGACATAGGATGAATGTGCAAACTCCACACTGTCGCCCAAGGCTGGAATTGAACCCGGGTCCCTGGCGCTGTGAGGCAGCAGTGCTAACCACTGTGCCATGGAAGATTATAACCACTGCATCCAAGCCCTCCTTCCAAAGGTACTTCCTAGATACTTTTAGGGGATCAATGAGAGTTGTAGGGGGTGAATTTCCTGGCCTTTCCTGTGGAGTGTTTCTCGTGGTGGGAGGCAGCGTGCCGTTCGTCGGCAATGGGATTTTCTGGTTACTGGAAAACACCTGTTGGTGGGGGTAGGTGTCCTATCAGCCGTACCAGGGGACCTTGCCAGCGTGAAGAGCTGAGCACTAAAATTCTGGCCATAAAGTAACAGTGCACCTTAGAGTTGTCTAGTTTGCCAGGGACACAAGAGTTCATGAAGTAGCAGCACAGCCAAGATCGGAAAGGGCAGCTGAAACCTCCTCCTCCTCTAAGCAGCTTAATGTTTGATCCAACTGATCTTTTGCAAACGGGGACAATGGGGATGTGATCTGCATGTTCTTCTCCTGCTTGAGAATTGATGGATGTTGGAACTTCTTCTAAGCTTGTGCTTCAGGTGGCTTTAGCCATTGATTTCTTTTCACGCATTTTGTGTGAAGTTCAGCTCCACACATAAATGTTTCAAAGCAATTGATATTCTCTCATACAAAGAAAGGATGATTGTAAATGCAACTTTGGTTTCAATGCACAACTGTGCCTGGGTTGTATCCTCACACAATGTGGGACAATGGAATAAAACAGGTTCACTTTGCAGACTGTGGATCTCGAAGCAGAAAGTGGCTGCCATTTGCTTTCCTCTCTAGCAATTTGTAGATTCGGAATGTAATTATTTTTCAAGCCACTCTGATATCCAGGCCTGCAGTCTGATTAGGAAGCATAACGAACCATTAGGGTTTCACAGGTGAGATAAGGATCAGGAAATCATGGATTCACATCAGTAATTATTTCATTTTGTCGCTTCAGGAAATTCAAAGACTTTGTGAAAACATGTGAAGAGAGTCGAGTTAAGAGGTGCTGGAGGGAATCTGGAGTCAGGTTGTGCTGAGACTCACTGTTGTTACTTCTGATGAAACACACTAACAAAGTCTTGAATTGATACCATCCCTTCCATGATTTCTCAAGTAATTTTGCAGTCAATATCCCACAAACAGCACCGGCTCACAATCTTTCTTTTAAATAGTGCTATTGGTTTCTTTTTCACATCCATTTGAGAAAACACGGAGCTTAACATCTCACCTGAACAATGGCACCTCTTTGACAGGGCATCATTCCCTGTACTACAATGGAGCTGCTGCTTGTAGCTACTCCTACCAGGAGTTCTACCGTTATGCTATGCCTTGCGCCATCCTCACACACCCACTGCGCCATCCTCACACATCCACTGCACCATCCTTACTGCGCCATCCTCACACATCCACTGATAGCTTGCCTGCAGCCACTCTGTGACATTTACTGCAGTGGCGTCTCAGTTTGCATTCAACCCCTGCAATGAGACTTAAACCCTCAATTGTCTGACTTAAAGGCAATGCCACTTGGCCACAACCAACTCACCAGTGACTCACATCGAAGCAAGACTGATGAATTCCTGGGGTCTTGCTCCATGGAAATTTAAGACAAAGTGAATTCCCCTCAGAATGCACTGTAGCTCTGGGCAAGGTGGGCCGCAAGAAGTTTCACAACACCAGGTTAAGGTCCAACAGGTTTATTTGGCTCTAGCTTTCGGAGTCTCAAGCTCCTTCATCAAGTGAGTGAGGACTTGTGTTCACAAAAACGGCATATACAGACACAAACTCAATGCCCTGTTTGTGAACACAAGTCCTCACTCACCTGATGAAGGAGCCTGAGACTCTGAAAGCTAGTGCCAAATAAACTTGTTGGACTTTAACCTGGTGTTGTGAGACTTCTTACTGTGCTTACCCCAGTCCAACGCCGGCATCTCCACATCAAGGTGTGCAATTCAGAGGGATTGTGAAACCCCATCCAGTGGCAGAAATGTGCAGCCTCAGGCGTGGCTGTCACAGACAGGGGACTTCCAAATAAGGAGCATGCAACACAGGTAACCAGCTTAATGTATTATAGAATAGGAATAAAACATACATCATTCAAAGAACAATGCAGCATGCCGCAGCAAGGAAAATAATTAGAATAAAACTGAAGCTTTCAGGATTCAGACAACTCCCCGGGGAAAGAGCCTTGTATATTTTTCTTTGTTTGTACACCCATCAGAATGTCAGTTTGAACGGTTACAGTATTTGTTAATAACTGTGAAACTTTTGTAGTAGTTTTGCGTAATTTTTTTGTTGGGAGGTTGTCATTCTGTGAGTTGGACAGTGCTCTAAGCTCTGTAACTAGAAACGAGATGCAATTCATGCAGGGTCAGGAAGCTCTGTTTCTATCTGGAAGGCATATCTCCAATATTTGTGCTTATGGTAATGTCACAATGTTGTCTAGAGGGCGAGATTGAGTGCATTTTGGAGAAACTTCCCTTTTTAGGACAGCAAAGATCCCACCGTGTTGAAATTGTTCCACTCAAGCCTATCAATTTTCCAATTGCGCAGCAGTATTTAATCTGATCCATATAAATAAATTAAAGGTGAATTATAATGAAGGATGAATTAAAAATTCCAAACAATCTTCATCCATTTTGTGCCTGACTCTAAAACAAGAAATGTGCATGAATGGGCACTCATTCGTTTATGGGCTATTACAGAATTATATATCTACTTACTGCCTACTGCTCAAACTTACTCCTCTTTCTTTCCTCCCCGTCTCTCTCTCTCTCTGTCTCTTTCTAATATACAGATGAATTCTGAAAAAGCAGATTATGAAGTATTGGCCCGGTTAACCCACAGTCATCACTGTTCCAAAGAAATTAGTTTGTAAAATTTGATACATTGATGGATCACTCAGTTCCTCCAGCAGTGATGCAAGGACTATCAAGACAACCTGCCCACCATTTTGTCATAATTGGTTAATATCTGGAACGCACTCCATGAAAGGAGCAGATTCTATAGTTACGTTAAAGAAATATGGATATATACGTGAATTGGAAAATGAAATGGAATGGGGGAAGAAGTGGAAGTAACTGGATAGCTCTTTCAAAGAGATGGCACAAACACGATTATGTAAGAATATATGATTTTAACATGTATCGCTATTGAATTAACACATGAAGCATTTGAAATTCATGAATTGGTCTGAATTGTGTTGTGCTACGCCTTGACCTACCCTAGGTCTCTGACCCAGTGTTGTTACTGTTTATCTGAAATTTCCCCTCAATAATAAGGAGTTCACAGTCTTGTTTATCAATCCAGTACTCTGCCCTTGGTTCCGGGAAGTGTTATGTACAGTTGAAAGCACCTTTCCCAACATCAGGGCATCCTAAAATGCTTTACAGACGAGGAAGGGCCTTTTGAAACATAGTCACAGTTGGAATGAGGGAAACATGGCAGCCATTTTTTACACAGCAAGCTCCCAGCGATGTGATAATGACCAGAAAATCTGTTCCAGTGGAGTTGGTTGCAGGATAAATGTTTTTTTTTAAATTTATTCAAAGGCTAGGCCAACATTTAATGCCCATTCCTAATTGCTCTTGAGAAAGGTGGTATGAGCTGCCTTCTTGAACCACTGCAGTCTGTGTGGTACACCCACAGTGCTGTTAGGGATGGAGTTCCAGGATTTTGTCTCAGTGACAGAGAAGGGACAGCAATATCTTGTCAAGTCAGGGTGGTGAGCAGCTTGGAGGGAAAATTCCAAGTCATGACATTCACATATGTCTGCTGTGCTTGTCCTTCTGGATGGCAGAAGTCATGGGGTTGGAAGGTACTGTGTAAGGAACCCTGGTGAGTCCATTTTCTAGATGGTGTACATTGTTGTCACTGTGCGTCGGTAGTGGAGGGAATGAATGTTTACGGATGTTGACCAGTTGATGGAGGTATTGCAATGTGTCATGTCACCAAATGCTTTGTACCGTCAGCATTTTCTAGATTCTTTAAATCTCCACGACATCAAATAGTCTGACTTTAAAGAAACACTGCACAGCTGAAAGTGAGACAGGAACAGTTTGGTTAAGTTTAAGCTGTCTGCAGGCCAAGTCTGAATATGTTCCAGACCTGACAGAAAAGGAATGAGCAAGTATAAGTGTGCTGCACCATCACATGCACCCTCAAACCTCCATTACGCTGTGTGTAAATGACATGTAATCATTTGTATTAACCATTAGCAATAACAAACTTAAAATAAACTCATGCAGCATACCATGAACATGCAATGATATATTTTGGACTTGGACACTTGCAGGATCAGTTCGTGATACCTTGCTGCTGCTTTTAGTTTGCTGGCATTGTCAGTTTTAGGAAACTCAGATCTCACAATGACGTTTGCAAATTGTTCTCAGTGAACCCAACAGTTCAACCTTTGGTTTGTAACCAGTTGCACTAGTCCTGCCGCGATGAGTGGTGCCAGCACAGGTCTTGTGTGATCTTGAAGCATCTTCTGGGGGTAATTTTCAACTTGGCTTCCTGAGTGTCATTCTGATGGGGAGGACTCCCCACGTGTCGTAGAACGTGCACTCTTTGTCGTGAAATCATTCAAACAAAAATTGGCCGCATTCAATAAGTGGAAAATTGGGGGCTCAGTTGCAGAGTTCCCCAGGCAACCATGTTGAAATTATTCTCCTTGTCACAACCTCTGGCAAAACAAAGTCCCGGAAACAGCAATCAGGAGTCAACAAGATGTGCGGATTAAGTTGATTGGCCATGTTAAATTGCCCCTTAGTCTCCTGGGAAGCGTAGGTTAGAGGGATTAGTGAGGTGAAATATGTGGGGTGATGGGGATAGGGCCTGGGTGGGATTGTTGTCAGTGCAGACTTGGTGCACTGTGTAGGGCTTCTTTGATAAGATGACTCTAAGTTTTGGATTCAAGTGTCGCTCCTGAGACTTGGTCGTATAATTGAGGTTGACCATCTGTGCCATGCTGAAAGAGTGCTGCACTGCCAGAGGTGCCACCCTTCACATGAAAGGTTAAACCAAGGTCCCACCCAACCTGACTAATATTTAATTCTCAATCTAAGCCTAAGATAGATAATCAAATCACTTATTTGCAGTTGTGGGACAAATTCGTTACCATCTTCCTTCATTACTACAGTGACTATACTTAGAATCATAGAATAGAACACCTGCAGTGCAGAAGGAGGCCATTCAGCGCATCGAGCATGCACCAACAAAAATCCCACCCATGCCCTATCCCCGTCATCATACATATTTCCCTACTAATCCCCCTGACATCCCCCTAACACTAAGGAGCAATTTAGCATGGCCAATCAACCTAACCCGCACATTTTTGTACTGTGGGAGGAAATCGGAGCACCCGGAGGAAACCCACACAGGCATGGGGAGAACTGCAGACTCCGGGAGTCAAACCCAGGTCCCTGGCGCTGTGAGGCAGCAGTGATAACCACTGTACCACCGTGCCACCCCTAAAATGTTCCAAAATGTTTTTGTGCTGTCAGGTGCTTTGGCTCACCGTGAGGTTGTGAAAGGCGCTATATTAATACAACCCTTAATATTTTTTTCTTCTGCCTGGCGTATCTCCAATGTGAAACCTATCAGGGTGTACTGAATTATTTTCAGGTGTTGTGAGAGCTGTACAAATGTGATTGAGTAGGTCCTAGGCTCTGGCAAGCAGAAAAAGAAGTGGCCAAATGTTCACGTAGCAATGGTGCAAGACAGTGGGCTCATTAACACTGCTCTGTAAGATTGGCAGTTCTCTGGCATCATTAATCTGATACACACCTTAGAGCTACTTATCATCACCATTTGTGGTTCTGTTACTGTTCACCAATTTGTTCGATCTACAGAGAAATGATTTTGTTAGATTGGGATGTTTTTTCAATCTTGTTTTACAATAGCCCAGAATTGAATCCTGTTCAAAGCATATGCCTTACCTAATTAGTCAGTACTGTGGCCTTCTTTTACCCTTCCGCTTGCCACTCTGCCCCCATCTACTATAGGATGTTGAGTAGCGCCTAAAGGTATTGGCATATTCTTCACTCATTATGTTGCCCCAAATAACCATCATTGTGAGTGTCTTGGACCATGAATGGCAACTGGACATTCGACTGTGGAGGACTTCATCTCTCTCTTTCTCAACCCTTCCATACCTAATGGTGCATAGGTCAGACTTTCATCTGTTTTCTGTAGCTAATTATTCCCAGAACAGGTTGCTAGTCTGTCGCCAGTGGCTTATACATTGAGGGACACACCACATCAAGCATAGCCACACTGACATTCATACACACACAAACTAAAGGACAATTTAGCATAGCTAATCCAGCTCACCTGCATGTCTTCAGACTGTGGGAGGAAACCAGAGCACCCGGAGGAAATCCTAGTAGATATCGGGAAAACGTACAAACTCTAAACAGACAGTCACCAAGGCTAGAATTGAACCTGGGTCCCTAGCACTGTGAGGCAGCAGTGCTCACCACTGTGTCACTTGGAGGACTCCATAGCTGTTCCAAATCTGACCTCAATAACATTTTTAAAATTCTGGATGGGGAAGGTGGGGACAGTCTCTGTGTGATGATGTAGGCAACTTTTTGCTCGGTGAGCTGAGGCCAAAGAGAATGATTCAGACTTTATTTAATATCTAACAGCTCCTTATAATACCATGGACAGTTCTTGTATTGCTTACAAGCAAGGACCAAAGTTTAACTTAAAAAAAACAAGAAAATGTTGGAAATACTCAGAGAAGCAGAGTTAAGGTTTCAGGTCGATGACTTTTTAGCTGAACTGGAAAAAGTCAAAAATGTGATAGGTTTTAAGCAGTACAGGTTGGGTGGGTGGGGGGGAAATCAATAGGGAATGCCTGTGATTGGATGGACAAAAGAAGACTTTAATATTGCGTACGTACCCCTGCAGACATAGCAAGGGTAAAATTTATCTTCAGCTGGTCGCAACGCTACAGTTGCAGATTGATCATCTATTGACTGCAATGGAAAGTCAGCAAGGTGTATAACAAGTGACTGATCCACTTCCGGCCCCAACTGACATTGAGCATTACCCCCAGTTAATGATCAGAGCCTGCAACCACTTGAAACCCAAATGCTTTGTGCCACTTCTACTCAACAACACCCCATAGAGTTCAAAATAAATAGAACCATCTAATCAGAAACAGAAGCTCTGATAAATGTACAGCACAGATACAGGCCATTCGGTCCACTTGGTCTCTGCTGATATTTACACAAGGTTCCTCCCACCCTATTCCATTTAACCCAATTTGCATCTGCTTCTATCCTCCCTCCCTCATGAATTTCTATATCTCCCCTGCAATGCACCTATGCATCAATTGCTAAATCGCGGTGATGGGACCAGTAAGACAGTGAGCCACTGGGGATTGAAGCTCGCTCAATGACACAGCGAGTATGTGGCGTGCTGCAAAAATGCGAATTCCATCACTCGATCTGCACGAGCTTTTCAATGGGAAAGTGACTTCACCGTTCCTGAACTACATGCCGCTGGTCTGTTGGAGAGTTGGTGCAGACTGGGTGGGCCAAACTGCCACCCTCTGCACTGTAGGGGTTCTATGGTTCTATGATCACAGCCCACTGATGAATGACTGTCCATGGGTGACAGGCACAGACAAGGTTTAGCACTAATGAGCCCGGAAATGAATATTGTATCACGCTGAATTAGGAGCAAAGCTACATGGCTAGATGCACTCTTTAAGTTCAAAGAATAGTGGAATGATAGGGGACTGAAGGTGGCCATTCAGCCCACCATGCCTGGACTGGGTCTTTGAAAGAGCCATCCAATTCCTCCCATTCCCCTTTTCTTTCCCCATACGCCTGTAAATTCCTCACCTTCCAAGTTTTTTATCCAATTTCTTTTTTGAAAGTTACTGGTGATTCCAGATCATAACAACTTTCTGAGTGAAAATATCCTCCACATGTCACCTCTGGTTCTTTGGCCAATTGCTTTAATTGCATCTCAGAATCACCTCCAGCAGAGAAGAGGATGAAAGACAATCATAGGGTGCGAAGACCTATGCCTCAAGTAATGTAACCTTTACCCATCAAGTGCTGTGCTGTGCCGCACTAGCTGCCTTACATTAGAGACGGAATAATATCTTTTACTGCTCGGGAAGTAGTCTTAATCATTGTTTTCTACTCCTTCAAATCTAACTATTGGAAAAGCTTTAGTGATCAAAATGTATCTTCAATCGAGGCTGTAATTATAGTTTGATAGGGATCAAGCAACTCATTGAGAATTACATTTGAAAGTTGTTATGGTTACCAGGCTACCAATGACTTCAGGTTATGCATGGCAATGGTGCTCAGTGAATACTAATAGGACTGAGGCAGCCAGGCCACCTTATTTGTACTTAAATTATGTTTGTTAACGCACACAATCTATTTCTGTCTTTTCCCTATTATTCTGCTGGAATGATTGAAGACGTCAACTGGCAGCTTTCTGCAGCGAATGTCGAGGTGACGCTTTTCTAATGAGTGCGAAGCAATTAGGATGTCAGAGATTGTGAGCCAGAGATACTAACAGAAACAATGACATGATAGGATCTTCATTTCAGAAGGTCGCAGTTATCTCCTCATAAATCACAATACAAAAATAAATGCCTGTTTTTATCTCTGGGGTCATGTAAGATAGAGCATTAAGGTATTAATCATTGTGGAATAACTAACATTATCCATTCTACTGGTACGCCTCTTGCTGTTTAGCTGGTGCTGGCTTCAGGTCCTCGGTTGATGTACTGTTCTTGCATTCAGATTCACTGCGGTAGTTTTTGATGCGGCGACTCCTAGCTTGAGTTGGGTTTCTAAGGGTAAGTGGGGCAGAGGCTCTTTCTCAAAGGGAGGTAGAGGAGAACAAGAACATCTCCCCTCACCTTCTAGCAACCAGCTGCACTGGAGGAAACGGATTATCCAACTGCCCCATTAGGTGGGGAATAATGCTACATGTTGCAGAGAGATAACAGAAAGAGGTGGCATGGGGTGGCATGGGGTGGCACAGTGGTTAGCACGGCTGTCTCATAGCACCAGGGATCCAGGTTCGATTGCTGGCTTGAGTCACTGTGTGGAGTTTGCGCATTCTCCCCGTGTCTGCGTGGGTTTCCTCCGGGCGCTCCGGTTTCCTCCCATGCTAAATTCTCCCTCAGTGTACCTGAGCAGGCGCCGGAGTGGGGTGATTAGGGGATTTTCACAGCAACTTCAATGCAGTATTAATGTAAGCCTACTTGCGACACTAATAAAATAAACTTTAAATACAAGTATTGAAAGAGTGGAAAACAACAATTTGCATTTATTTAGCACCTTTAACATTGTAAAATGTCCCAAAGCACTTTATAGGTGTTATCAAATAAAGTTTAACGCTGAGCCACATAGGGAGTTATTAAATAAAGGCAAAATATTGCAGATGCTGGAATCTGAAACCAAAACAGAAAATGCTGGAAAATCTCAGCAGGTCTGACAGCATCTGTGGAGAGAGAACGGAGCCAACGTTTTGAGTCCAGATGACCCGTTGTCAGAGCTGGGAGTTATTAGGAAAGGTAATCAAAAGTTTGGTCAAAGAGGTACCACCACTGCCACCAAATTCCCTACTATTGCTGCTTCATCATCTCTAGGTCCATGCCTTGGTATTTTCTACCAGCACCATTGTGGGAGCACCATCACCCTAATGACTGCAATAGCTCGTAACCAGAGTCAACCTCTCAGGTAAACTAATGTTGGAAAATAAATGAGCCTTTTTGCTCCATTGTAACTGAGCTGTCACCATCAGCACTTCACACTGAGGTTATTCAGCCAACATTGCTATGGTCAGGTACAACTCAATTTTCAAAGGATGACCTTTATCATCTGTAGTTTTTAAAATAATTGGCCACACCGTGCGCCCCAATGTTTCTCCTCCATTGCCCAGTTAGGTATATCTGCCCTCACTTGATGGTCTTAACCATCTGATTGTACCCAGTATTCGCTCTCCTTCCCGCCCCTGGTGTTATTCAAGGATGTGCCATTTGCAACTTTTTGATCCCTCATTCGCTTGCCGCTCCATGTAACATTATTTGAAGATGGGGAGAGGTCAGTGTGTACTTGGAGATGGAACTCAGCTCTACCTCTCCGCCACCCACCACTGCCTATGCTGTCAGACTGTTTGTATGACATCCAATCTTGGATGAGCGGCAATTTCTTCCTCTTGAACATTGATAAGATTAAATGTCTTCACCACAAAGTCTGTACTGTTGCCACCAGCCCCATTTCCCTCCTCAGTTCCAGTGTCAGGTTGGACCAGGCTCTTAACAACATCCACATCCTAGTCAACCCTAAGCTGTGTTGACTGAACTCTGCATTCATATCTTTGCCACCTCAGGCTTCCAGTGAAGAACGTGTGTGTGTGTGTGTGTGTGCGTGTGCGTGTGTCATCGTCATCCTTGGTAGCTGTATCCCTTCCTATCCCCTTCGCCGTGCAGTCGGCCCTCACACGCCCGTCAGTTGTATATAATTGCTACATCTGAGTGTTACCAGTTAAACTCAAGCCGAAAGTTAACGTTGCAAGGTATCATTTATATTTATGTTGTAATCGTGGCATTTCACTCCTGCAGGTTTAACATATAATATGTTACTTTGTTCTTCATTTCTTTGTTTTCTTTTCTGTCACTTCCTTATCTCACTTCTACTTTGATCAGTCTTTCCCTCTTCATTCCTCTTTCTGTCTTCAATCTGTCTCTAATTCAAGCAATTACCTACCTTGCCATTCCCTTGTCTTTTCTCAACTCTTTAAATCTCATTGATTAAAGGGATAGACAGTTGCTCCTGTCATTTGCCCAGGTCCCTGATGCCTCATTGCCTTTGCAATCATTACCAGCTTGCACTCCCAGCAACTCACAGGGATGAGCATTGTGAGGGAAAAGTTCAAACTAATAAGGTACCCATGAACTGCCGTGGTCAATACTTCCTCCTTTAGTTTGTATGCATTTTTATCTGAGTGCATCTTTAGAATCATAGAATCCCGACAGTGCAGCAGGAGGCTATTCAGCCCATCGAATCTGCACCGATCGCAATCCCACCCAGGCCCTATTCCCGTAACCCCACACAGTCACCCTGCTTATCCCCTGACAAGGGACAATTTAGCATGGCCAATCAACCTAACCCACATATCTTTGGACTGTGGGAAGAAACCGGAGCACCCAGAGGAAACCCACAGACACTGGGAGAATGTGCAGACTCCACACAGACAGTGACCCGAGGCTGGAATTGAACCCAGGTCCCTGGCGCTTGAGGCAGCAGTGCCACCGTGTAGAACACCTTGGAATACTTTTGTACATTAAACCTGCTTTAGAAAATTATCATTGAGCATCTTTAATATTTAGGCTATTTTAATTTTGATCCTGGAAAGGTGATGCCCTGGATCTGGATCTCGGTGTTCATATAGATCAAGCCAGCTCTCTTAACGCAAAGTGTTATAAGAAGAGACGAAGAAAGCTGGACCCAAAGGTCTGCTGCCCAGATCAGGGAGTCAGATTTAGCACACACTGATTTCCCAGAACATCAAGTAAAATAACACAAATGTCATAGCTGAAGTGGATCTGATATAAGAATCTCACACATCTACATCACTAAAACCCTTTCTTTACTGTATAGCGCAGTACAGTATAGGCCCGAGAGTTCCCTGCTGAGTGACTGGCGCGACCATGTCATTTCCAAGATTATCCTTGAGTCTTCAGGCATTAAGCAATAATATTTTGATGCTATAATGTCAAGGACAGTAGTGGGAACTTGTGTATGGAGTCAGTAGAGATAGGCGAGGTGATGAATGAATACTTTTCTTCAGTGTTCACCAAGGAGAGGGGCCATGTTTTTGAGGAAGAGAAGGTGTTACAGGCTAATAGGCTGGAGGAAATAGATGTTCGGAGGGAGGATGTCCTGGCAGTTTTGAATAAACTGAAGGTCGATAAGTCCCCTGGGCCTGATGAAATGTATCCTAGGATTCTTTGGGAGGCAAGGGATGGGATTGCAGAGCCTTTGGCTTTGATCTTTGGGTCCTCGCTGTCCACGGGGATAGTGCCAGAGGACTGGAGAATGGCGAATGTTGTTCCTCTGTTTAAGAAAGGGAATAGAAATGACCCTAGTAATTATAGACCGGTTAGTCTTACTTCGGTGGTTGGTAAATTGATGGAAAAGGTCCTTAGAGATGGGATTTACGACCATTTAGAAAGATGCGGATTAATGCGGGATAGTCAGCACGGATTCGTGAAGGGCAAGTCATGCCTCACAAATTTGATAGAATTTTTTGAGGAGGTAACTAAGTGTGTTGATGAAGGTAGGGCAGTTGATGTCATATACATGGATTTTAGTAAGGCGTTTGATAAGGTCCCCCATGGTCGGCTTATGATGAAAGTGAAGAGGTGTGGGATAGAGGGAAAGTTGGCCGATTGGATAGGTAACTGGCTGTCTGATCGAAGACAGAGGGTGGTGGTGGATGGAAAATTTTCGGATTGGAGGCAGGTTGCTAGCGGAGTGCCACAGGGATCAGTGCTTGGTCCTCTGCTCTTTGTGATTTTTATTAATGACTTAGAGGAGGGGGCTGAAGGGTGGATCAGTAAATTTGCTGATGACACCAAGATTGGTGGAGTAGTGGATGAGGTGGAGGGCTGTTGTAGGCTGCAAAGAGACATAGATAGGATGCAAAGCTGGGCTGAAAAATGACAAATGGAGTTTACCCCTGATAAATGTGAGGTGATTCATTTTGGTAGGACTAATTTAAATGTGGATTACAGGGTCAAAGGTAGGGTTCTGAAGACTGTGGAGGAACAGAGAGGTCTTGGGGTCCATATCCACAGATCTCTAAAGGTTGCCACTCAAGTGGATAGAGCTGTGAAGAAGGGTGGGATTGTGGTGGGATTGTGGTCGGTGCAGACACAAAGAACAATACAGCACAGGAACAGGCCCTTCGGCCCTCCAAGCCCGCGCCGCTCCCTGGTCCAAACTCGACCGTTCTTTTGTATCCCTCCATTCCCACTCCGTTCATGTGGCTATCTAGATAAGTCTTAAATGTTCCCAGTGTGTCCGCCTCCACCACCTTGCCCGGCAGCGCATTCCAGGCCCCCACCACCCTCTGTGTAAAATACGTCCTTCTGATATCCGTGTTAAACCTCCCCCCCCCCACCTCACCTTGAACCTATGACCCCTCATGAACGTCACCACCAACCTGGGAAAAAGCTACCCACTGTTCACCCTATCTATGCCTTTCAAAATTTTATACACCTCTATTAGGTCACCCCTCATCCTCCATCTTTCCAGTGAGAACAACTCCAATTTACTCAATCTTTCCTCATAACTAAGCCCTTCCATACCAGGCAACATCCTGGTAAACCTCCTCTGCACTCTCTCTAAAGCCTCCACGTCCTTCTGGTAGTATGGCGACCAGAACTGGGCGTAGTATTCCAAATGCGGCCGAACCAACGTTCTACACAACTGCAACATCAGACCCCGACTTTTATACTCTATGCCCCGTCCTATAAAGGCAAGCATGCCATATGCCTTATTCACTACCTTCTCCACCTGTGACGTCACCTTCAAGGATCTGTGGACTTGTACACCCAGGTCCCTCTGCGTATCTACACCCTTTATGGTTCTGCCATTTATCGTATAGCTCCCCCCTACGTTAGTTCTACCAAAATGCATCACTTCACATTTATCTGGATTGAACTCCATCTGCCATTTCTTTGCCCAAATTTCCAGCCTATCTATATCCTTCTGTAGCCTCTGACAATGTTCCTCACTATCTGCAAGTCTAGCCATTTTCGTGTCGTCCGCAAACTTTCTGATCACCCGAGTTACACCTTCTACCTTCTGACTGGATGGGCCAAATGGCCTCTTTCTGCAGTGTAGGGATTCTATGATTCTATATCCAGTCAGAGTTGACAACACTAATGAGAGGAGAAGAGGGTTTCTTAATACAGTATATCACAGACCTTTATTCCATTGCTGTCTGCAAACATTCCTGACTTAAAGTGATGTGACACGTGACAGCAAGCAATTAGCTGTTGGATTGAGCCAAGTTATGGATTTCACATAGAATATAGAACACTTGACTGCTAATTGGAGGCCTTCCTTGTAACTGCTCATGCTCTAACAGTAGTTTTACCTCAAATTAGTATCCTGCTGTTCTTCATAATTCTATAATTCTATCCAGCTGTTCCTATTCTGACAATACTAACATGCTTAAATGGTGATCTGTGGCTGATTTACTATCTCTGTGCAAAGGTGACATTTTACATCTGATCCGTTCCTAGCCACAGTCTGTGAAGAGCTGCTTTGTGGCAGTAAGCAGTAAATTAAAGGTCATCTCACAAAGAACCACTCCGCTGTCTAGAAGGGTGAGGAACTCAGTGGTACAAAATGAGTAATTAAATAACAATTTTTACCTTGAAGAGTTGTTGCCTTTCACTGTTGATTGAGGACATTGACCTGTTGAAGACGAACCAAGGAACCTGGCAGCTATGCATTTCTTTAATCACTTCACGGCAAACACTGACTGTTGACAAAACATTGCACAGGTATGACAGATTGATTGAAGAAATGTGCGCGAAAACCATTAATGAAAAACATTCTTCTGTATGCGAATGCAGAATCAAAGCCCTCCAGCTCCAGTTTAATTAAGGGTGCAATCCTTTTCCAGCTTGCGCTGTGATTGAATTTAAAAAAGCACTCTTCTGGTCCACAAGAACATTGTCTGTGTTTTTCTCCAGTTTCCATTTCTTAGCTTTTTGTCTCTCTCATTTCTGCCAAAGGCACTGATTTATTCCTGTGGAACAGTCCTTTGGTATCTTGAGTCTTATGCTTGAACTTTGAGAGTGATGACTATTCATCTGTAGTAGCTAGCAGTCTTTGAGCCCAGTCATGTTCTATCCCAATAACCATATCTGCACACTCCCTGGACGGTGATCCACTCCCTAACGCAGGAGCACAGAGTGACTGTCTTTAAGACAGAGATAGATAGGTTCTTGATCGATAAGGGGATCAAGGGTTACGGGGAGAAGACAGAAGAATGGGGATTAGAATCATATCAGCCACGATTGAATGACTCGATGGGCTGAATGGCCTAGTTCTGCTCCTATATCTTATGGTCTTATACCAATTTTCTTTTAATTCATTCATGGGACATGGGCATCGCTGGTTGGCCAGCACTTATTGTCTATCCCAAGTTACCCAGGGATGGTTGAGAGGAGAGTCAACCACATTGCTGTGGATCTGGAGTCACATATAGGCCAGACCAGGTAAGGAAGGCAGATTTCCTTCCCAAAAGGACATGAATGAACCAGATGTTTTTTTCTGACAATCGACAATGGTTTCACGGTCATCAGTAGATTCTTAATTCCAGATATTTTTTATTAAATTCAAATTCCACCATCTGCTGTGATGGGATTTGAACTCGGGGCCCCCAGAACATTAGCTGAGTTTCTGGATTCATAGTCTAGCAATAATACCACGAGGCCATCATCTCCCCCAATTGACCAGCTCTCGAGCAAGATTGGACGTAAGACTTTGTGATGTTATAAGATTCCGCATGACTTTTCTGCCCCCATGAACTTGCATTTATGTATTGCCTTTGATGGCCCCAGGATATCTCAAAGTCTTTCACAGCCAGTTAGATATTTGTTTGAAGTGTAGACATTGTGTTGTAGGGATTGTGGCAGCTATTTTGCATTCAATGAGGTCCCACAAATAACAAACGGATGAATGAGTCGCGAAAGCAATTTGGATGATGTTATTTGGAGGATAAATATTAGTTAGGATATCATGGAGAATTTACCTGCTCTTCTTCAGATAGTGCCATTGGATCCTTTGTGCCATCTGAGTTGGCATTGCCAGCTGTGATTGAATGCTCACACAGGCCAGCCATTAAAACAAAAGCAAAATACTGCAGTGGCTGGAAATCTGAAACCAAAACAATAAATCGTGGACAAACTCAGCAGGTCTGGAAGAATCTGTGGAGACGGAAACAGGGTTAATGTTTCAAGTCCGTATGACACTTCCACAAAGCTTTTCTGGCTCTGAGGAAGTTATACGGACTCAAAACGTTAACTTTATTTTTCTCTTCACAGATGCTGCCAGACATGCGCTGACCTTTTCAGGCATTTTCTGTTTTTATTTCATTCCAGCCATTAGTCGGCCAACATTGCCTTCCTGCACTCAGTTGGATTAATAAAAGACACATCACCCAAATGGATGATCCTTGACTGTCAACCTAAAAGATGATTCCCCCTGCTTTCAATATTTTACAAACTATTAAAGAGAAATGTTCAAATAAAGTGACAACAAATACCTTTTTTTAATGTCCCAGTGATTTTTCTCCAGAATTGCACAACATGGGGTCCCGGAGATTGATCCTTAACTCTTGGGAGATTCCGGACTAATCCTGGAGGGATGGCAACTCCTAACCCAAGCAGAAAAGCCCTAGATTTATGTCTGATCAGAGAAGCAGCGCCTCCAACAATGCAGCACCCTTTGAGTACTATGGCAAGTGAGGTGTCAGCCTAGATATTGTGCTCGGGACACTGAAATGGGACTTAGTGTCATAAGTATGCTTACTTTAACACTGCAATGAAGTTACTGTGAAAATCCTCTAGTTGCCACACTCCGACGCCTGTTTGGGTATACTGAGGGAGAATTTAGCATGGCCAATGCACCTAACCAGCACATCTTTTGGACTGTGTGAGGAAACCGGAGCACCCAGAGGAAACCCATGCAGACATGGGGAGAATGTGCAGATTCCGCCCAGACAGTGACCCAAGCTGGGAATCAAACCTGGGTCCCCAGTGCTGTGAGGCAGCAGTGCTAACTGATTCAGAGACAAGCGTGTAACAAACTGAACCACAGTGGACACCCCGTGAAGGCAAGATCAGCATTATGTTTCAAAGGTGCAAGGGACTTGGTGCTAACTCACTGTTCCACTCTGTGTTCTCTTGACGTCTGATCCCATGCAGAGTTTTTTTCCAGACATCACTTTGCATCTGGGTGACTGACTAAACAGTCTTGGCAGTGCTGTATGTCAGCACAAGTGTGAAACAACTCATCGAAGAGTCCATGGCTCAAGTATACCTTAAGAATGTATGCATTCTCCAAGATCCGCAAACCCCCTGTAATTAGAGATGAAAGATGTTGTTTGAGGTTATGAAAATACCTTTGAAAGAAAGGATGAAAATAGTGGAATGTGTTGAAATGTTTTTGAAAACCTATCAACAGTTCAGGATTTGTGGGGCAGATGACTTCCGCTTAATAACTTGAAGTATACTTTGAGCTTCAGGAGCCTTTTGTAACAAGTTTCTGTGTAATTTGAGAAGGAGCAGATGATAACACCAAAGAGACAGCGAAATGTAAAGTGAGAGAGCAGCCTTATATTTTACTAGTAGCCCTGGTCAAGTCTGTTGTAGTTTCTAACTGCGGTTTGCGGAAAATGCTGGGAGCATTAGTGAATCTATTTATACTTCTCAGCTCTTGAGAGCTAACAACAAAAACAGAAACTTATACAACTGGACAGTTAGTCTCTGAAAAGTGGCAAATTAACATTCAAATAGGTAGCCCCATCATTAAAATGTACTTTCAGAAGTTTTTTTAAACTGTTGGATGCATCTCCTTCATCTCTTCCCTATAACTCTTTTGCGCATCTGACGTAAAAAGAGAAAAAAAGCTTGCATTTATATAGAATGGAATTCTCCGGTCTTGCAAACCTCACTACCACTGAGAGCGGAGAATTTGGTGCTCAGCCAAATCTCTGTTCTCAGCAGCGAGACCAGAGAATCCCAGCTGTGGGCAAAGTCAGAGAATCCGACCCATGGTGCGCTTCACAGCTACCGGTGTCTCAAAGCGCTTTCCAGCCAACAAAGTACTTTGAAGTGTTGTCACTGTTGTAAACGTGCTAGCCAATTTGTGCACAGCAAGTTCCCAAAAACAGCCATGTGTTAATGAGCAAATAATCCATATTTCTGATTGAGGGATAAATATTGGCCAGGACACCACGGATAACTCCGTTGCTCTTCTTCGAAATGGTGGCATGGGATCTTTGACCTGAGAGAGCAACAGGGCCTCAGTGTAACACCTCATCTGAAAGATGGCATCACTGACAGTGATGTTCTCCCTCAGTACTGCACTGAACTGTCTGGTTGGTTTTTGGGCTCAAGTCCTAAAATGGAACTTGCAACTCAGAAGGGAGAGTATCAATAACTGGACCACGACTGGAACCTCACAGGACATGTGGAGAGACACCCAATTCCAGCAACCACCCCAAGTGACCATACTTCGTCCACATATATTAATGGGCCATTCGACCACTGGGGCCTCAGCCTTTCATGACGGTTTCTCCCACAGGAAGCATTGCCCACTCCTGGGAATTTGGGGAATTTTGGCGAGTGCAACTCAAGATTTGTTATGCCATAATTTCAATGGGTTTCCTGAATTTCTGATACGGACTTGACGATGGTCAGTTCTCCACATCGGGAATGCAAAGAAAACTGATGTTGACATACACGCACATTACAGCAGTGATTTTTTTTCTATCCTCACTAGCGCAGTGACAAGATAAATTTTAGTACCCAGAACCAATCGATTGAGGCTAACTAAGATTAACTTGAGGTGAGCACAGGTCAGAGATTGAATCTACTGCCGACACAATGCGCTTTCCATAAGGAATCACTGGAGTATGATGAGGAGCAGCTACCCGAGCAAACTCTCCTTCGGTCCAGAGACACAAATATGGCAGCGCCTACCCCCACCCTGAGAGAGACAGCTGTGTGCCATCTGAGTTGCTGATAGCACAGTTGCTGCTGAGTCATTAGGTTGTGGTTTCAAGTCCCACTAAAGGATTTGAACACAAAAAGGGAATACTGCACTGTCAAAGATGCTGCATTTGGATGAGATTTTAAACCGAGGCCCTGTCAAATATAACATGACAGTGAAAGTCCAAAAGACGTGCTGGTTAGGTGCATCGACCATGCTCAATTATCCCTCAGTGTACCCGAACAGGCGACTAGGGGATTTTCAGTTCACCACACTGTTAATGTAAGCCTACTTGTGACACTAATAAATAAACTTAAAACTTAAACCCTTTTGAAGACGAGTGAGGCAGTTATTCTTCATCTTCAGGCCAATATTGATCCTTCAATCAACCTATACAACAGATTATCTGGTCATTATATCATTGCTGTTTGTGGGAACTTGCTGTGTGCACATTGGCTGCCATGTTTCCCTCATTCCAACGGTGACTACACTTCAAAAGTGCAGTTGACTATAAAGTCTTTGGGTACATCAGTGTCGGCATTAAAGGTGCTACATAAATGCAAATCTTTTTTTCTTCAATCCAATCCAACTGGGATGGATTTGGCTTGCAACTGTGTGGCTCCATCCCATGATAGGCCACAAATGACATAGAAGGTGCAGCACCGAAACAGGCTGCAAAACACCGCAAACGCTGGTAATCTGAAGTAAAAACAGACAATGCTGGAAATTCTCAGCAGGCCTGGCAGCATCTGTGCATCATCCTGATGAAAAGTTGCCGACCTGAATCGTTAGCTCTGTCTCTTTATGCACAGGTGCTAAAATGACTTTTAACATTTACATCATTATGTTCACACAGTTACTACTGTATGTTAAATTGATTTAAACAGAGGTGCTAGCAAGGCGTAAGTGTCACAAGAGGGAGATTTCCCAAGCAGCATATAGTACAGGAAATCTCAGCGAATGTGAACAATGTCACAGAGAGAAGAACCTGGTTTGGGCAAGGAATGAATTGGCAGCTGGTAAGAGGGAGGGGCCTTGTTTTCTCTTCCAGTTTGGCCAACTTTGATGCTTGACTAATTGGGGGCAGGGTAGCAATGATAAAAGCTCCATTATTCAGGGTAATTGCACAAGCAGCTTTCTATTGTGCCAAAGTGTTGAGTAATTAAAGAATGCACAGCACTGGATCGCGCCAAGTTTGCTGGAGCACGAGGTTTCAGCAAAGGGATGTTTCCATTTCTTTTGGGCTTTGCACTTCTTGTCAATATTCCTGACTGAACGCAGCCGTTTAATAGATAGGCGCCAGTTGGTTCTCTGGAACTTTGCAGCAGAAGCTTGGGCCTGACTCTTACTCGAGGGACTTGCGAATTCCCCAGTAAGTGAGAAGCAGATTAAGCAATGGATAGAGAGAGATCCTATTTTGTTTCAAGTTAAAAGATTTCTAATGCAAGAATAGCCAGCTATTATGGAAAATGATGAGTTGATGCATGCAACCAATTAACCCTTGGAATGCCAAAAACACTTGGAGGGGAAGAGAGACATTCTTCTATAGCTGAATGCAGCTCCAAGACAGTAAAGTTCGTCAAACCAGTTGGATTAACAATGTGGATATGAGCTTTCGAGAAGGTAATCCATCATTCTCTTTCAGACACTGAGCAGCCTGCTTTGCATCTCCTGTTTGATCATTCAGATTTCCAACATATATGTTTGAGTTTTTAGTTTTGTTAAGGACTAAATGTGAACTAAAAGAACCACCAAAAGAACCACCAACAGCTTGCACACTGTGACAAAACCTCCCTACTTCTATATTCAATATCCCCTTGTAATAATCTTAATTGTCACTCTTCCCCTCCTGGCTGTGTTGATTCTATGTTGGGCTTTAGTTAGTTGAGCAGTGGCCATCCCCCTATAACATGCCAAAGTGCCTTTTGGGTGCCATTCATCTGCTTTTCTACTGGGCAGTCTGGTTTTTAGCCAGTCTAGCCATTGTTCGGTGCTGGATGGCTTTATGTCCTGTATTTTGTGCCTTAGTACACTTACATCAGTGAAGCATCAGCCTGTGCTTGTTCTTTTCCCCATCAGTAGAAGCCTCAAAACTGACAAGGGTGCAGGAAACAGGTTGGTTTTCAAATTTCTTCCTACCACCCCATCGACTCCCAGTAGATCTCCATACACGATGACAGCGTCCTCATACATCACATCAGGTTTAATGGCCTCATCCTAAATGCCCATTGCCTACATGCTTAGTCTTGACTATGCGCAGGCAGGTAATCGGAATGAGGTCAGTTCAATCTTTTCCTCATTTGAATGTGTACTCATCCTGTTGGTGCCACTGGATGGTGAACAGGATTGATATTTCTCCCCTCCTTGACCTAATTTTATTGTTACCGTCTAAGAATTTGCAGCTCGTAACAGGATGTGATAAACACAGCGAGCCTCCCCTGCCCCCATTGTCCCTTCTTTCCAAATTTGATGAATGGCTAATGGGGTGAAAAATATACATCAAGCTTTGCAAGATCTTGTGTTAATTGGAGTTGCAAGAGCAGATTTTGGGATTGGGAACTGTGAGGCCGCAATAGTTGGCATGGAGCTCGGACTGAGTGCAAAGAGCTGCCAAGGTCCCTTTTAATCTGAGCGATTTGTTTTCCCAATGGTAGACATGACCTAACTTACCGAGCTTTGAGACCTGATTCCTGCTCCAAAAAAGCCAACTCTTGCCCCCATGTCCCCCACCCTCACAGTTCTCCCTCCCCACTGTGACAGCTCCTCCCTGCTCTCACAGCCCCCCACCTCCCCTACTTCCCCCAGTTTTTACAGCTCTAATTCCACCCCCACTCCCCATGACTAGCTCAAACTCTGGGGTCACATCAATCTTCAAGCCTCAAGATGCGTTTACTTTGATTTGATTTATTATTGTCACATGTATTAACATGCAGTGAAAAATATTGTTTCTTGCACGTTATACAGACAAAGCATAGCGGACATAGAGAAGGAAAGGAGAAGGTGCAGAATGTAGTGTTATAGTCATAGCCAGGGTGTAGAGAAAGATCAACTTAATGCAAGGTAGGTCCATTCAAAAGTCTGATGGCAGCAGGGAAGAAGCTGTTCTTGAGTCAGCTGGTAAGTGTCCTCAGACTTTTGTACCTTTTTCCCGATGGAAGGTGGAAGAGAGTATGTCCGGGGTATGTGAGGTCCTTGATTATGCTGGTTGCTTTCCTGAGGCAGCAGTGGGGAAAAGCTTGGGAAGCACCATAATGGTCAACTAATGGGATGCCTAGGATCTTCCGAGTCTATCTGCTTTCGCCACTTACTCACGAAACTTGCTGCACCACTGGGAGAGTGAGACACTTAGAAAGGAAGAAGATACTGTAAAGTTTGTGGAGTGTGAATAATTATATTTTGCTCACTTGGGTTAGGTATTGGAATTGGGTGTCTCTCCAACTGTCCTGTGAGATTCCAGTCGTGGCTCAGTTATTGGTACTCTTCGCTCTGAGTCTTGAGGTTCTGGACTCAAGTTCCACTCAGGTGACAGGTTCCTGTCTCTACCACTTGGTGTAAAGCATTGTCTGGTTGGAGAGCAATATGAAAAAGCAGGCAGGGTTGATTTAGATTCTTATATTTAGGCTAATAGATGTAAAATCACTCTATTAGAGGGTGTGCCATTCTCAGCATCTGAACTTCCTCTTGGCTTTTTGCCCAGTGATGCCTCATGCCAAGGCAGTAATAAAGGAAATGTACCCATTGGGAGCTTTTTGCCACAGATATATAATAATGTCTACATGCAAGTGATTAATGATTGCTATGTTATCACTGCAAGTTGTATAAGCAAAAATTAGCCAGAATAATTAAGTGAATGTACATTATAATCTGTCCATCTTCAATGGTAAAAGAAAATTGCACCAATTGCGGGAAATCAAAGAGCATTTTGTGAGATGTAGCATATATATATTAAGCACTGGGGGAAATTCTGCAACTCCCAGATCCATTGTGATGATTTTATTTACCAATGAAATAAAAATGCTGCTGTCTAGGTCTAGAAGCCCTAACACGAATTGTATAACCATCCACATTGCCACTAGCAGCACCATCAATACTACTGTTGTCAAAATCCAGCAATAAATCTCTTCTCCATATGTTCTGTTAGCAGAGAGTGTTCTGTACTGGCACCACTGTCACTCATATTACCATGTTGCCCACTCTCAACATTTTCATTCATCAACTAGCACCGCCACAACTGAAATATGGCAACAAGAAGAAATGACAATGGTGCCCTACGCTTATTATTTATCATTTAGAATTGTTGAGCTATTTGATCATTTTCAGGCATTTGAGAAAGTGTCTCTTGTTTCACATATCGACAGCAGTGCAGAAAAATGACTTTAATCTGAACCGTTCATTTCTGGGTTTGCCAATATTCATGATTTGATTCCATTGGTCATAACATGCCCACTTCTTATTCAGCACAAGATAGTCTGTTGATTGTTTTATTGTTTTAAGTTTATTTATTAGTGTCACAAGTAGGCTTACATTAACACTGCAATGAAGTTACTGTGAAAATCCCCCATTCCCCACACTCCGGGTGCCTGTTCGGGTACACTGAGGGAGAATTTAGCATGGCCAATGCACCTAACCAACATGCCTTTCGGACTATGGAAGGAAACCAGAGAGCCCGGAGGAAACCCACGTAGGCACTGGGAAAATGTGCAGACTCCGCACAGGCAGTGACCCAAGCCGGGAATCGAACCCAGCTCCTTGGCACTGTGAGGCAGCAGTGCGAACTATTGTAGAATCGAGAAAGCCTATTCAATATTTAGTATTATTCCTTATTTAACACTGCTGGCAGTTGAATATCTAATTCTACAATATCACTATTAAGATCCCACCATTGAGAATGTTGTTTCTATTAATTAGAATGTGAACATATTGCACCTCTCCAATCTGGAGGAAGACAGGACTGGTTGAATGAGTCCATGACAATACTGTTTATGCATAAAACAAGAATGGAATGAGTATATTAAACACCATTGCTCATGTATACAATTAGGAGCTTTGTAAGATTTTTATCCTTCAGGACTGTAGCATTAAATTTAGAGAAGAGGTCATGTGACCTGTTCTGAAGTCTCTCTGACCGTAAGCATGGGTGGTTTAATTGTTATAGATCAAAGGAAGGTGCAAGGTATTTACATTTGGAGACAATGGCAGCAGTCTCTGTTTTTTTGCAATGAATAAATTCTGAGTCTCCCAAAGTTCCAAAAAAGTGCACAAGTGCGTTGGTATCAGATTATAAACAGTTGTGCTGTGAACTGTGCATCAAAGATGAAAAGGAGTTCAGATCAAGAATAGCCTATTAGCATTCCTATCAAGATACAAGGCTAATATATCTCAGAAGGCAGGGCAGAGGAAGCCATTTTTGAGATCAGGTTACAGACTTCCCTACAAATCAATGAATATTACACATAGACAGCTTTCTATGTGGTCTACAGGCAGAAGAGGCTGCTGACTTTGCAAGCAAGCAAAATAAGATGTAGTAAGGAGATACATCCTTCAGCCTATGGATTCCAAAAATGTGTTCTGGTGCAGCCAGAAGGAAGAATCATCATCAGAACTCACTTTACTGATGGTAGATTTAAAAAAATTCTCTGAAAACTGAGGAAAGTTCCTGGAGATTGTCACTGAATGCTACTACTTGATGCAGCGGGTTACAGGAAATCACTAGAAGCCGGGGGCAACTGCGGACTGTTTGTTGTAAGAACTATAAATCTACGCAGAGTGTGATGTGTGATAAAGGGGGATATTTCTTTCTAATTTAAAGTATAAGTTGTCCACAAAGAAAAGATGGTGTTTAGTCAATAGCCTTTTAGTCATTTGTTACAGTAAAGGTTTTAAAGAGTGAAATATTGATGTGTCATTTTTCAGCTGTTAACTGAAGTTCAAATTTCTTTTTAAACATTATCTGCCTCTATGGAGATCGTAGCAAAAACAAATGCATTACCAGATTAAATTTTTGCCTTGAGCCCATGCCCACACATATTGGGTTAAGACGACCCAAACTCATTAAAAATCAGATGCGATAATTACATTTTCTTCCCATTATTGTCTGGGCTGCATTTGAGCTCAGACAGAGCCCAGAGTTGAATTTTCAGTGTTCTCAGTTCAAAGTGCCCCTCATTTTCCATAACTCCTGTTGTCCATTCCTTCAATTGAAAAAAAACAGCTTTTCAAAAATGCCATCATCCTATTTAAATGCATGGCTAGTATTTCCCGCAGTCAGTTTATCCAGCGTATATATCTACCAGGTACTCTGGTAACAAACTAACTGACAGTTTGTTTCATTCCTGCTGCAATGCCAAATCCTGTAGAATCAGATCTAAATCACTAAATCAAGCGTTGTACCATAAACCGGCTGGCCGGCTGCAAGGCAAATTACTTACAGATGAAGCTCCTTATTGCAAGCTCTGTTACCATAAATCATCACTTACAACACACTGTTTTCCTGACCCCAAGTTTTGTGCCAGTGAAAGATGTTCACTGAAAGTGATTCAGCCTGGTGTGTCCATGTATTCATTCCGGACCACATGAGGTCACTCTTTAGTTTGATAGAATCACATTAATACTTCAATGATTTGTACACACCATCAGGAAGCACTACCTAGAGGGCTATATTATATGTGAGCCATGTGGATTCTGTGGAGCTTCTTCAACAGTCAAAAGAATGCACTGGTCCATCCTACGCAGCTTCCATCTTGTTACATGAGAAATTAATATACTCTTTTAACCATGTGTAGTGACACTAATGGATGTTCTTAATTGCCTGTGGTTTACCTTGAAGAATATTATAAATGGCTATGGGATGGATTCTCCGACTGGCCCACAGCTGGGGTTCTCCGGTCCTGCTGCAGTGAACGGAGATTTGGCTGAACACCAAATTCTCCAATCTCGTTGGCAGCGGCAGCGGGGCATGAAGGCGGAAGAATTCCGGCCTACACTTTTAGTTTGAAATTATAAACATGAGGGCAGCTTGAAGTTTGAGCACTCTGTGCTGCATTGAACTCCCAAGTTTGCTGTCACTATTTCAGGTCTTGCAGTGAGTCCAATACAGCATAAGATAACGGAGCAAAATTAGGCCATTCGGCCCATCGAATCTGTTCCACGTTCGATCATGGCTGATAAGTTTCTCAATCACATTCTCCCGCCTTTTCCCCATAACCTTTGATCCCCTTACCAATCAAGGACCGATCTATCTCTGTCTTAAATATACGCAATGACCTGGCCTCCACAGCATTCTGCTCCATGTTGTGACGACTGCATTGGCCTGCAAGGCCCTAGAACCAGCGGAAATAATATTTCTGAGATTGTTCTAGGCTGTGCTTTGGAACGGATTCTCACTTACTTTAGAGTTGGACAGCAGCGCAATGCCATTTATAGTAATATTTGCAAAAGCCAGAGATAAGAATCGTCTTCAGTGCAGAGCGTTCTCTGTTCTCAGATGTTTTGATCAGTCATACATCTTCCTGCTTTTCAGTAACCACGGGAACTTCAAACAGCAGCTCCCTAAACTTGGCAACATTTCAACTTTGAAAAAAGTGCAACACGTTTACAACTTTGTTTTGCCAGATGGAATGACAAGAAAAGCATGTTCTCAACGATTATTGTAATTGGGATTTTAAGCATGCTCCCAAGTAAGCCCCAAAGTTCTCCAAATGCCCAATGGATGAACACACCACATGTTCAATTTTAACCCTATAGACACTGGTTGGGTGGAGAATTAAAAGTAAGCAGATCACTTTGTTGTGGGCAGCACGGTGGCACGATGGTTAGCATTGCTGCCTCAAAGCGCCAGGGACCTGGGTTCGATTCCTGGTTTGGGTCACTGTCTGTGTAGGGTCTGCACATTCTTCCTGTGTCTGTGTGGGTTTCCTCCAGGTGCTCTGGTTTCCTCCCACAGTCCGAAAGACGTGCTGTTTGTGTGCATTGGCCATGCTAAACTCTCTCTGTGTACCCGAACAGGCACTAAAGTGTGGCGACTAGGATTTTCACAGTAACTACATTGCAGTACTAATGTAAGCCTACTTGTGACACTAATAAATAAACCCTAATTTTGAAAACTTTAAAACTTTCCCCAAAGTCCTGGTCAATATTTGTCCCTCACCCAACGCCTTATCCATTGCATCCATTGCATTGCTGTTTGTGGGATCTTGCTGTGCTCTAGCTGACAGCTGAGACTTCCCAGACAACAACAGTCATCGTGGCCAATTTTTCCAGCCCTTCATGTCCGTGTGACCTCCTGCTCTGGCCTGTGATTGGAGATTTCCATGTCTCACTATCCCAACTGTGGGATAATTCCAGCACATTTTTAAAGCTGATTCCGTTGGCTGTAAAGCATCTTGGAATGTCCTGAGTTTACAAATGGCAATATACAAGTGCACAATCTTGCTTTTGTATCCAAATCCTAACCGGTCGGGGTTTGCAGGGCTGGTGAGTTGCTCGACAAAAGCCAGTGAAAGCCACCTAAATTCATCATTAGGAAGGTGGGCCAATTTTAACTGGAGCCTGGGTTTCAGACATGACTCACAACAATGTTCTCAGTTTTGAGTTAGAAAGTTGTGGGCTCAAATCCCATAGAATCCCTACAGTGCAGAAGGAAGCCATTTGGCCCATCGAGTCGGCACCGACCACAATCCCACCCAGGCCTTCTTCCCGTAACCCCACTTATTTATCCTGCTAATCCCCCTGACACTAGGGTTAATTTATCATGGCCAATCAAGCTATCCCACTCTAGGCCTTGAGCACAAAAGTCAAGATTATCCAGTGATTATCTGGGAACCTGCTGTGTGCAAATTGGCTGCCACATTTCCGACATTACAACTGGCATTAACCTTCAAAACTATTTGGTTTGCTGTGAGGCACTTTGAGACGTCCAGTAGTCATGAACAATGCTTTGAAAATGAAAGTTCTTTTCTTTGTCCTGGGTCCTGATTATATATGAATAAAGGGGGCGATTTTGTGGCGGATGCAAATCCTCTAATGGTGGCTAACTCTTGCGAGAGGGCCATAGTGGGATTAGTTCCAGGGAAATCACGCGTTCCCACGCCGGTCACATAATCAGGTTCACATTCTCACTGGATTGCCATCAATTTAAATATGCAGAAATGGCTTTATGCCATAGCTTCTGGGTATGTACCCCCCCCCCCCCCCCCCACGACATCCCAACTCCTGTGTTCAATGTTCTGACCGATGAAATGAAACCAAGCATGCCGAATGGTGCCTTCACCACTCTGTCCACCTGTGACTCCAGTTTCAAGGAGCTATGAACATGTACCCCTCGATCTCTTTGTTCTGTAACTCTTCCCCAATGCCCTACCATTAATTGAGTAAGTCCTTCCCTGGTTCAATCTACCAAAATACATCACCTCGCATTTGTCTAAATTATACTCCATCTGCCATTCGTCAGCTCACTGGCCCAATTGATCAAGAGCCCGTTACAATTGGAGATAGCTTTCTTCACTGTCCACTATGCCACCAATCTTAGTGTCATCTGCAAACCTACGAATGATGCCCCCTATATTCTCATCCATAGGTCGAGATTCTCATCTCGTCTTTAACTTCACTTTGAGATCAGGGTGCCCTTTAGAAAGGATGCTCCAATCTGAGCGGAGCCGGCCTTGCTGGTGTCTTTAGACCCCGCCCCATAGGAATGACAGTGCAAAATATGCCCCCCCCCCCTCCCCCCCCCCCCCCCACTGCTTTTTTTTTTGAAAGAGTGTCAGACCTGGGGAGAGAAGCTGCCTCTTTCTCTGGGGAAGGAGAAGCACACCAGTTTGCAGTCAGAAGCTGAGACTTGGCCATTTTTTGGGAAATTCCACACAATGTGCAAGTTGAATGTTTTCAGTTTACTGCCCATTCAGAAATGATTGTAACAGGAGCACTTCCTGCAACATAGTGAGGAGTCTTCTCAAGAGAGAGGAAATTTCCCCACATGGAGCAACTTTCCATGCAGATGAAGATGACCAGATATTGTTTTAGTTTGACCCTTTGCTCTTAGGTAGTACTAGGATATTTGTTAGGATGTGGGAAATGGCTATGCAGAGACACACTGTCCTGATAACCCAGGATTGCTCAATGAGCTGTGAGCAACAACCCCTGGCCATCATATTGATGCACATAGAATCCCTACAGTGCAAAAGGAGGCCATTCAGCCCATCACATCTGCACTGACTCACCGAAAGAGCATCTGAACCCACCATCCCTACCCTATCCCCATAACCCTGTGCATTTACCATAGCTAATCCACCTAACCCACACATCTTGGGACACTAAGGAGCAATTTAACATGGTCAATTCACCTAACCTACACATCTTTGGACTCCTGTTTCTGGTCAACAAACCCATCTCCATGTCAAGAGAGAACTGAGAAAATCTGAAACTCGGTTTGTCACTGAAAAGTTTCTAATATTAAAACAGGCCTGGCTCCTGTTCCTGGTCTCTAAGGGGAAAGTCCAGCTATTGCTGAGTCAGGGCTGTTGAAACTGAAATCTCCCTGTCCCTGTGAGCTCTGCTCCCTAGACCCGAAAGATGCCAGGCTAGATCGTGCTGAGTTAGCTGCCCTGAGCAGGGCAGTGATCAGAAAAACAGGGTGGCACAGTGGCACAGTGGTTAGCACTGCTGCCTCACAGCACTGGAGCCTGGGTTCAATTCCCAGTTTGAGTCAATGTCTGTGCGGGGTCTGCACATTCTCCCCATATCTGCGCGGCTTTCCTCCAGGTACTCCGGTTTCCTCCCACAGTCCGAAAGACGTGCTGGTTAGGTGTACCCCAACCGGAGTATGGCGAGTAGGGGATTTTCACAGTAACTTCATTGCAGTGATAATGTAAGCCTACTTGTGACACCAATAAAATAAAGTTTGACAGAGTTTCTGGGCCCTGACAGCTAAATTGAACCCTCTAGTGGAAATAGATGACCATTACCGGGTGAGATGCTTGGGTGGATGGATATCATCCACACATGCTAGATTGGTGCTGTTCCCTCAAGAAGAATGGGTACTTGAGCAGAGCACTGGAGGGCAATTGTACTCCAATGAGAAGGTCAACATCTTCAGAGACTGGGGGGCGGGTGGGGGTGGAATTGAGAGAGAAGTTTGAAAAACGATCTATGTAGCTGATATTTCTGAGATTAACACTACAGGCTGCGACTGGAGCGCATTTCCCTGGCATTTTAGCCAGCTGTTTCCATATTCATGTTGGTCTGTCTGCTTCACCTTTCAGCTTTACTTACAGTCACAGCTTTCTTTTTACTTCAACCTGTGTCTTCTGGTTACCGAACACAAGAAGGTTGTCTACTCCTGTTAGCCAGTGAAAAATACCATGAGTAGAATCTAAATAACAAGGACAAGAGCAGTTCAACTTGGTCAAGAGGAAATAGCAACCCACCTATTCATGGTTATAGGGCTGTTAGTAACAGAAGGGAATAATTCAAAGTCTTTTCAATATATAAATAGAGAAACAATTGACACTTTTTTTAGATTATGGTTTGTTAAAACAGGATAAAAGCTGTTGAAAAAATAAATGTGGTGATGTTATGCTGCATCCTTCCTGGTGTATTGATCCCAGTTCACAGTCACAGCCTTGCGCAGATTGAAGCCATTCAGAAGAACCAAAGTGCAATGTTGCCACAAATCTATGGCTGTCTTTCCCCACACGTCAAGTTCCTGTTCCTAACGAGGAAGGCGAGGCTCTCACTTAGAGAGAGAGAAGGATGATGGTGTGCCCATAGTTCTGTTCAACATTTCTGACTTAATAGGATCTTTGTAATGAGAAAATTCTGCCCCCACGTGAGTGATCCTTCATCTTTTTTTCCCTGAAAGTGAAAAGGGAGCAAAACTGATTTTGAGCCAGTTTGCCATTTCCCATCAGGCCACTCTCGGATTAGAGCCCTAACAGGGACAGAGGGCAACAGGCCTGCCAACAGGTGGCATGGGGAGTTAGCCTGTATATCACTTCTATAGGGGGAGACAATGGCCTAGTGATATTATCGCTAGACTATGAATCCAGAAACTCAGCTGATGTTCTGGGACCCGGGTTCGAATCCTGCCATGGCAAATAGTGGAATTTGAATTCAATTAAAAATATCTGGAATTAAGAATCTACTGATTACCATGAAACCATTGTCAATAGTTGGAAAAAAAACCATCTGCTTCATTAATATCCTTTAGGGAAGAAAACCTGCCATCCTTATCTGGTCTGGCCTATATGTGACTCCAGATCCACAGCAATGTGGTTGACTCTCAACTGCCCTCCAAGGACAACTAGGGATGGGCAGTAAATGCTGGCCAGCCAGCGACGCCCATGTCCCACAAATGAATTTTTAAAAATTCAAATGCTTCGCAATTTAGTCTCATATTCGAAACCTTTTCACCACGTTCCTTCAGATTAATTCTTCTCAAGCATATCTCCAGTTGTCTTTTGAAGATCCATATGGAATGTGCTTCTGCCATTCCTACAAGTAGTAAATTCCAGATGTTTGCAAATTCTCACTTCTCCTCTTGTTTCTTCACTGGTTATTTTAAACTTTAGATTTCTGGCCACCAATACAATTGCCATAGAAAATAGTTCCAATTTGCTTGATCAAAATAATTCTGACTCACTCTACCATAAGCCCTCAAAATTTGGGATATCTCTATTCGGCCTCCACTTAATTTTCTCTGGTCCAGGAAGAACAACCCCATTCTCTCCACGGAACCAAATCCCATCATCCCTGGTACTTTTCTGGTAAACTTCCTCTGTGCTCTCTCCAAGTGCGGGACCCAGTGTTGTACATTACGCACCAAGGGAGGCCAAATCTTTGATCTGCGAGGATATACCATGTCTTCAGACTTTTGTGTTCTGTTTACAAAGCCAAATATGCCTTATGTTCTTAACTGCTCTACCAGCTTGCTCTGCCACCTTTAAAGATTTGCGAATGTCTAGCTCACGTCCTCCTACTCTTAAACCCCCTCCAAGACAGTATTATTCAGAATATCTGCCTCTCCATGGTGTTCCTCCTGAAGTGCATCGCTATACACTTTATCAGAATAGAATTGCATCTGCCTTGTGTTTGCTCATTCCCCTAGCCTGTATATGTCCTCCTGAAGGTTGCAACCATCCTCCTTCCTACGTTGCTAAGTTTTATATATCACACGAGCTTCATAATTGTGCTCCCTAGACCCATTTTCAGGTTAATTATACATACGGTATCAAGAAAAGCAATGGTCCCAATACCTGATATTCAGATTCCCACCATTATGGTTACAACAACACTGTTTTATTCATAATACCACTGAATAAAGCAGTGATTTTGTAAATGCAACAGTGGTATTGTACAATAAACTGAATCTGACATAACATCCCAAATACTGTTGCTATGTTCTGAATAACATTGGTATATTTGAAATGTCATTGGTATACTCTGAATAGCTCTGCTCCGTGTGAAATGCCATTGTTGTATCTGGAATGCTGCTACAATGTTTGGTATACTGCTGGCATCTTCTGAATTCCAAGGCTACATTGTCAAGATGTGGAGATGCCGGCATTGGACTGGGGTAAGCACAGTAAGAAGTCTCACAACACCAGGTTAAAATCTAACAGGTTTATTTGGCAGCACTAGCTTTCAGAGTCTCAAGCTCCTTCCTCCCGAAGATACACAAGGCTAACACACCCGGCAGTCCCATCGTATCAGGCAATGGGACCCTGTGTGAGAACCTCTCCAGCTACGTCGAGGGCATCCTGAAACCCATTGTACAAAGAACCCCCAGCTTCTGTCGTGACAGTACGGACTTCCTACAGAAACTCAGCACACATGGAGCAGTTGAACCAGGAGCACTCCTCGTCACAATGGATGTCTCGGCACTCTACACCAGCATCCCCCACAATGAAGGCATTGCTGCAACTGCCTCAGTACTCAACGCCAACAACTGCCAATCTCCAGAGGCAATTCTACAACTCCACTTCATCCTGGACCACAACGTCTTCACCTTCAACAACCAGTTCTTCATCCAGACACACGGAACAGCCATGGGGACCAAATTTGCACCTCAATATGCCAACATGCACAGGTTCGAACAAGACCTCTTCACCGCACAGGACCTTCAACCGATGCTATACACTAGATACATCGATGACATTTTCTTCCTTTGGACTCATGGCAAACAATCATTGAAACAACTCTATGATGACATCAACAAGTTCCATCCCACCATCAGATTCACCATTGACTACTCTCCAGAAGCAGTTGCATTCTTGAACACACGCATGTCCATCAAGGACGGTCACTTCAGCACTTCAGTGTACCGCAAGCCCACGGATAACCTCATGATGCTCCACTTCTCCAGCTTCCACCCTAAACACGTTAAAGAAGCCATCCCTTACGGACAAGTCCTCCGTATACATAGGATCTACTCAGATGAGGAGGATCGCAACAGACACCTACAGACGCTGAAAGACGCCCTCATAAGAACAGGATATGGCGCTCAACTCATCGATCGACAGCTCCGACGTGCCACAGCGGAAAAACGGACCGACCTCCTCAGAAGACAAACACGGGACACGGCGGACAGAATACCCTTCGTCATCCAGTACTTCCCCGGAGCGGAGAAGCTCCGATATCTTCTCCAGAGCCTTCTACATGTCATCGATGAAGACGAACATCTCGCCAAGGCCATCCCCTCATCCCACTTCTTGCCTTCAAACAACCGTACAACCTCAAACAGACCACTGTCCGCAGCAAACTACCCAGCCTTCAGGAGAACAATGACCACGACACCACACAACCCTGTCACAGCAACCTCTGCAAGACGTGCCGGATCATCAACACGGATGCCATCATCTCACATGAGAGCACCATCCACCAGGTACACGGTACATACTCTTGCGACTCAGCCAACGTTATCTACTTGATACGCTGCAGGAAAGGATGTCCCGAGGCATGGTACATTGGGTAGATCATGCAGACGCTATAACAATGAATGAATGAACACCACTTGACAATCACCAGGCAAGAGTGTTCTCTTCCATTGGGGAACACTTCAGCAGTCACGGGCATTCAGCCTCTGATCTTCAGGTAAGCGTTCTCCAAGGCGGCCTTCACGACACACGACAACGCAGAATCGCTGAGCAGAAACTGATAGCCAAGTTCCGCACACATGAGGACGGCCTAAACCGGGATCTTGGGTTCATGTCACACTATCTGTAACCCCCATGACTTGCCTGGGCTTGCAAAATCTCACTAACTGTGCTGTCTGGAGACAATACACATCTCTTTAACCTGTGCTTAACCCTCTCTCCACTCACATTGTCTGTACTTTTAAGACTTGATTACCTGTTAAGACTCGCATTCCAACCATTATCTTGTAAATTGAGTTTGTGTCTTTATATGCCCTGTTTGTGAACACAACTCCCACTCACCTGATGTAGGAACTTGAGACTCCGAAAGCTAGTGCTGCCAAATAAACCTGTTGGACTTTAACTTGGTGTTGTGAGACTTCTTACTGTACATTGTCAAGCCAGAGTTCAAGGCACATGACATTGCATCAGGTCCCATTTGCTCATTTGTTATAGCTACTCTCTTTTCCTCCTTCCCCCCTCCACTCCCCCATCAGTCTGTTCCAGCAGCTCCAAGCTTGACCTTTCCCTGGTATGAGAAAAGTCAAAGAATCAGATTATGGGGAGGAGTTTCTGCCGAGGGTACAAATTGCACTCAAAAGGGTGCTGGTTCTTTTGAGAAATGTTTTTTCTTTTCTCAATTTACCGCTAAAATACATTTTAAGTTTAAAATTTATTTATTAGTGTCACAAATAGGTTTACATTAGAAACATAGAAACATAGAAGGTAGGAGCAGGAAGAGGCCACTTGGCCCTTTGAGCCTGCTCCGCCATTCATTATGCTCATAGTTGATCATCGAACTCAGGAGTGTAATCCTGCTTTCTCCCCATAACCTTTGATCCAATTCACCCCAAGTGCTCTATCTAGCTGCCATTTGAATACGTTCAATGTTTTGGCATCAACTAGTTCCTGAATTCCACAGGCTCACCACTCTTTGGGTGAAGAGATGTCTCCTCACCTCCGTCCTAAATGGTCTATGAAGTTACTGTGAAAATCCCTTTGATGCCACACTCCGGCGCCTGTTCGGGTACACTGAGGGAGAATTTAGCATGGTCAATGCACCTAACCAGCATGTCTTTAGACTGTGGGAGGAAACTGGAGCAGCCCGGAGGAAACCCACGTAGACACGAGGAGAATGCGCAGACTCCGCACAGACAGTAACCCAAGCCAGGAATTGAATCTGGGTCCCTGGTGCTGTGAGGCAGCAGTGCTAACCACTGTGCCGCCATGCTGTCCATATTCACAAAAATCCAGAATTGTTATGGCTTACTCTTGCTCCTCCTTCCTAATGTTTCTATTTTCACCTCCGTGAATTATCAAAACTTCTTGATTGCATTTAAAAATAAGCTGTAATTGCTTGAAATTGAAGAATGCCGAAAGTACAAAGTACGTGCGAAAGTGTCTGAGAAGAGTGATGTCAGCTTAATATTTGAGTTGGAGATGTGTGTGTGTAGGAATAGCTGAGACTATTTGTCCTCCGAGTTAGGAGTTCCCCCTTATAACCTTTATCTATCGTGTTTGTTTTGTCATTTTATTCCCAGCGTTTGGATTGGGTTTGATTAAATCAGGGAGTTAGTGTTTGAAGATTCTGCTCCCAGTCTGGAGTTGTACTCAAAGGGATAACAGATAGGAAATCAAAAGGCTCACCAATTTCTCATTGTGAATTGAATATGCTTTTCTTTTTAGTCTCTCATTGGAAAATTTACAACCAAGTCTTGTAACTTAAGACCACCAATGTATTGGTTTACACATACCTTTTCATATTTCTTCATTTACAGCTACTTTTGTTTATGTGTCTCTGCTGGTTTTCTACAGTTATCCTGAAACGTTCTTGTGCTGGACTGATATCAGTTTTGACAGTGACATTCTTTGACAAAGGGTCATGTGGACTCGAAACGTCAGCTCTTTTCTCTCCTTACAGATGTTGCCAGACCTGCTGAGGTTTTCCAGCATTTTCTCTTTTGCTGTCAAATTCCAGCATCTGCAGTAATTTGTTTTTATTGAATGCATCTGTTGGCCAAATGTGGTAACTGCTTTCACTATGTGTGTATTAAGTTCTGAATCGAGAGAGGTTGTCTGCCACTGTGGACCTGAGGTAGCAGAATTTACTAACTGCTTCTAGCAAGGATATTATTTAGTGTGATGATGGGCAGAGATGTGACACCCTGTCCCATAACCATGGTTTTCTTAAGGCTTAGAGAGAAAAGGTTACAGGACTGTGAGAAACAATCCATGATTCTCTGTGGCTGAGTGAATGATTACTATGGCATCGTCAGAGTGCAGGAGTTCTCTGATCCAGATGTGCTTTTTTTTAATCTTTGCTTTCAGTCTGAACAGTTTGTCGAGCCTGCCATCTGATCTAATATGCAGGTAAACTTTTTCCATTCCCACCTCATCAAATATGCAGGCTAAGGGGGCATAGAGAAGGAGACCAAACAAAGTGAGGGTGAGGGACACAGCTCTGCTTCATCATAGAATCCTTACAGTACAGAAGGAGGCCATTCGGCCCATCAAGTCTGTGCTGACAATCCCAATGTGGAGATGCCAGCGTTGGACTGGGGTAAACACAGTAAGTAGTCTAACAACACCAGGTTAAAGTCCAACAGGTTTATTTGGTAGCAAACGCCACTAGCTTTCGGAGCGCTGCTCCTTTGTCAGGTGAGTGGGAGATCTGCTCATAAACAGCAAACAGGGCATATAAAGACACAAACTCAATTTACAGACTAATCAATAATGATTGGAATGCGAGTCTTTACAGCTAATCAAGTCTTAAAGATACAGACAATGTGAGTGGAGAGAGCATTAGCACAGGTTAAAGAGATGTGTATTGTCTCCAGACAGGACAGCCAGTGAGACTTTGCAAGTCCAGGCAAGTTGTGGGGGTTACAAATAGTGTGACGTGAACCCAAGATCCCGGTTGAGGCCGTCCTCATGTGTGTGGAACCTGGTTATCAGTCTCTGCTCAGCAACAGCGCAGGTTTCCTGTAGAGTTCTTCCCTTCATTTTATTTTCCTGGAGCCATTTTGTGCATTCACGCCATCGAATCCACAGCCCAGCAGCAGCTTTATCGAGTGAATGTGGATCAACGGGTCTGCTAATTCTCTACATGAAATAGGTTGAGAGGTGTGAATCCCACAGGCTGCCTTGTGGATGCACGGAGCTGGAATTGCTCTCCTTAGAGCAGAGGGATTTAATGGGAGAATTAATAGATATGTCCATCATGAAGGGTTTTGATGGAGTCAGTGTGGAGAAACTGTTTCCAGGAGGGTCATAGGAGACAGATTTAAGGTAATTAGTAAAAGAATAAGAGGGGAGCTGAGGCAATTTTCTTTTTGACACAGCAGTTTATGATGCTCTCAGACGTGCTGCCCGAATGGGTGGTGGAAGCAGATTCAATAGTAACTTTCAGATATATATGTGATAGGGAGAGAATTGTAGGGACAGGACAGCAGAGCAGGGGAGTAGAGCTAGTTGGATCGCTCTTTCGAACAGCTGATACAGATATGATGGGCTGAATAGCCCTCTTTCAACGCTGGAAGATTGTGTACAAAGAAGTGGCTTTGTTGTCTAACACAGTAAGAGTTTTAACAACACCAGGTTTGTTGTCTAATACAGAGATGTACTGGTGGAGGGTGAGAGCAGATTTATCCACTTGCCTCTGTAGCAGGCACAAGTTGCACAAGGGAGATCTCAGAAGGGGGACACCATACATATTTCTCATAGAGCCATAGCGTTTCACAGCACAAAAAAGAGGCTCTTCAGCCCATCGTGTTAGCACTCGCCATCAAACACCTATCTGTTCCCATTCCTGAAGGGAATGAACTCTCAGAGGCCCCAAGAGATCAGCATTGAATAGAAAGAAATGCTTTCAAAGTGACAACCTCTTATACCCTGAACTGATTATCCAGCTGTTTTCACTGCACAATTAAGGTCCATGGGGATGGGTAGCCATTTATATATTTGACCCTAAATATCTGCAGGCTGTTTGACTGTGGGGGCATCACAGACAAGTTCAGACCTGTTATTTTTCCCACAATGGGCCTCTACAAGGGAAACTCAGCATAGCATTTTTCAAGAGGGCAGCATGGTGGCACAGTGGCTAGCACTGCTGCCTCACAGCGCCAGGGCCTCTGGTTCAATTCAGGCCTTGGCTGTCTGTGTGGAGTTTGCACATTCGCCCTGTGTCTGCAAGGGTTTCCTCCGGGTTCTTTGGTTTCCCCCCACAGTCCAAAGATGTGCGGGTTAGGTTGATTGGTCATGTTAAATTGCCCCTTAATGTTTAGAGGGATTAGCAGGATAAATAGGTGTGGTTATGGGAATAGGACCTGGGTGGAATTGTGGTCAGTGCAGACCTGGTGAGCCGAATGGCCTCCTTCTGCACTATAGGGATTCTATGATTCTAAGAATGGCCCTAGCCTATGTAACAACTGTCATGTCCTGCAGACAGGATGTCAAATCTGTATCTACACCTATATAACCTACTGTCTTCAGGCAGCTGCCCACCTTTATCTCATTGATTCAAAGCTGTTGTTTTTTCTTGAAAGGAAAGCTAATATGTTCATTTATAAAATTACTTACAGTGAAGCACTGCCAGTGGTAGTTTTCGAAGAAATTAAAGACTGTATTTGCACTTTTTGACAGGGATCTTTATTTTGGTCTTGGCTCGATGGATACTGTTCTTGTCCCAGATCTCATCATTTCGACCTCTGCTGTGCAATGCAAATTCATTAGAATTTGGCTGGCAAAGCTGTAATACATTCTGTCAGATGTGGTAGTCAGTCACAAGGCAGCTTCTCCCACTGCCCCATCAGTACATTGTAATGCACACATTACATGAAGAGCGTTGTTGCATTTTTAATGCAAAAATGGAAAGAAAAAGCCTTGAGTGTTTAAATTTTAGGGTTTTTAAAAAATAATCAACTGCAGAAATTAGCATATGTCATTAGTTTGCTTTTCACTGCAATAAAACCCTTACTGGAAACCAAGCAACTGGATCCTGCAAAGATCAGCTTGAATGGTTTTCTCATCAGGTTGCCTCCTGAAGATATTAGGTTTTTTTAATTCATTCGTGGGCCATGGGTGTAGCTGGCTGGCAAGCCTTTATTGCCCATCTCTAGTTGCCCGAGTGCAGTTGAGAGTCAACCACTTTGCTGTGGCTCTGGAGTCACATGTTGGCCAGACCAGGTAAGGATGGCTGATTTCCTTCCCTAAAGGACATTAGTGAACCAGATGGGTTTTTTTCGGCAATTGACAATGGTTTAGAAAGAAAAAAAAGAATAGTACAGCACAGGAACAGGCCCTTCAGCCCTCCAAGCCTGTGCCGATCATGTTGTCCTATCTAGACCAACTGCTTATATCCCTCTATTCCCCATTTGTTCATATGACTATCGAGAAAAGTCTTAAATGTGGCTAGCCTAACTGCCTCAACCACCTCACTTGGCAGTGCATTCCAGGCCACCACTGCCTTCTGTGTAAAAAAAAACTTCCCCCGTGCATCTCCACTGAACCTTTCCCCCTTACCTTGAACTTATGCCCCCTGTAATTGTCATTTCTGCCCTGGGAAAAAACTTCCAAATGTTCATCCTATTTATACCTCTGATAATTTTATAAACTTCTATCAGGTCGTCCCTCCGCTTCCATCTTTCCAGGGAGAACAAACCCAGTTTATTCAATCTCTCTTGATAGCTAATACCCTCCATACCAGGCAACATCCTAGTAAACCTTTTCTGTACTCTCTCCAAAGCCCCTACGTCCTTCATGGAGCATGGTTTCATGGTCATCGGTAGATTCTTAATTCCAGATAATTTTTATTGAATTCAAATTCCACCATTTGCCATGGCAGGATTCGAGCCCGGGTTCCCCAGAACATTAAGATAAAAGCAAAACACTGGGATGCTGGAATCTGAAACAAAAACAGAAAATGCTGGAAAATCTCAGCAGGTCTGACAGCATCTATGGGGAGAGAATAGAGCTAACGTTTCAAGTCAGGATGACCCGCCATCAGAGCTGGCAAAGGGTCATCTAGACTCAAAACGTTGGCTCTAATTTCTCCCCACAGATGCTGTCAGACCTGCTGAGATTTTCCAGCATTTTCTGTTTTTGTTCCCCAGATCATTAGCTGAATTTCTGGATTAATATTCTAGCGATAATACTACTCAGCTGTCACCTCCCCTAGTGCAATCCAGTTATGCCAGCCATCGGTCATACCGCACCCAAGTGGCCATTCTTCATGTGTATACCTGGACAGTCAAGCCTCATTCTGGCCCACATTGCTGCCTTTAAATATTTCATGAGGTGGAGATGCCGGCGTTGGACTGGGGTAAACACAGTAAGAGGTTTAACAACACCAGGTTAAAGTCCAACAGGTTTATTTGGTAGCAAATGCCACTAGCTTTCAGAGCGCTGCCCCTTCGTCAGGTGGAGTGGAGAAATGCTCACAAACAGGGCATACAGAGACACAAACTCAATTTACAGAATAATGATTGGAATGCATTCTTTACAGATACAGGCATTCGGCCTCTGATCTTTGCGTAAGCGTTCTCCAAGGCGGCCTTCACGACACACGACAGCGCAGAGTCGCTGAGCAGAAACTGATAGCCAAGTTCCGCACACATGAGGACGGCCTCAACCGGGATCTTGGGTTCATGTCACACTATCTGTAACCCCCACAGCTTGCCTGGACTTGCAGAATCTCACTGGCTGTCCAGTCTGGAGACGATACACATCTCTTTAACCTGTGCTTAATGCTCTCTCCACTCACATTGTTTGTACCTTCAAGACTCGATTGTCTGTAAAGACTGCATTCCAATCATTATTCTGTAAATTGAGTTTGTGTCTCTGTGTGCCCTGTTTGTGAGCATTCCTCCACTCCACCTGACGAAGGGGCAGCGCTCTGAAAGCTAGTGGCATTTGCTACCAAATAAACCTGTTGGACTTTAACCTGGTGTTGTTAAACTTCTTACTTTAAATGTTTCAGCAGGGCTCAGGGAACAGAGTCGGAGATAGAGCTCCCGGTGATATTTCCCTGTCTGTAGCCTCGGGACTTGGTACCATGCGATGATTTTTCATGACCACCTGGAAAAGACAGGCCTGAGCCTCGGTTCAGCATCTCATCAGATAGACAGCACCTCCGACAGTGCAGCATTCCCTCAGTACTGCACTGGAGTGGAGGACATGCCTCTGTTTACATCAACAATGATGAAGTGGAAATGGTCGCGAGCTTTAAGTTTCTAGGTGTCCAGATCACTAACAAACTGTACTGGTCCCTCCACGCCGACACTATAGTTAAGAAAGCCCACCAACATCTCTACTTTCTCAGGTGGTACGGAAATTTGGTATGTCCGCTACGACTCTTACCAGTTTTTACAGATGCACCATAGAAAGCGTTCTTTCCAGATGTATCACAGCTTGGTACGGCTCCTGCTCTGTCCAAGACCGCGAGAAACTACAAAGGGTCAAGAACGTAGCCCAGTCCATCACACAAACCAACCTGCCATCCTTTGACTCCGCCTAAACTTCCTGTTGCCTCGGAAATGCAAACAGCATTGAGGACCCCACGCACCCTGGACATGCTCTCTTCCACCTTCTTCCGTCGGGAAAAAGATACAAAAATCTGAGAACACGTACCAACCGACTCAAGAATGGCTTCTTCCCTGCTGCCATTAGACCTCTGAATGAACGTACCTCTCATATTATGTTGATCTTTCTCTACACCCTAGCTATGACTGTAACACTACATTATGCACCCTCTCCTTTCCTTCTCTCTTCTGTACTCTTTGAATGGTATGTTTTGTCTGAATAGAGTGCGAGAAACAATACTTTTCACTGTATCCTAATACATGTGACAATAATAAATCAAATCAGCCCAGGCCACTGCTTCAGGTTTTGGGACGGGACTTGAACCCACAGGCAGACTCAGTGTCGAGAGTGCCACCACTGACCTACAGCTGGCATCTGGCTCTGAGTCAAATCAATGGACTCGGCACAAAGCAGAGATCACACTTAAGGGAGCTTCCTGCTCTATGTGGCTCCCTCTTCCCTTAGAACATAGAACATTACAGCGCAGTGCAGGCCCTTCGGCCCTCGATGTTGCGCCGACCAGTGAAACCAATCTAAAGCCCCTCTAATCTACACTATTCCAATATCATCCATGTTTATCCAATAACCATTTGAATGCTCTTGGGCAAATCACATTCAATACAATACAAAAGACACTCATAATTCAGATTGAGTTAAAGTTTATTTATTAGTCACAAGTAGGCCCACACCAGCACCGCAACGAAACCACTGCGAAACTCCCCCAATCGCCACACTCCGGCAGCTGCCCAGGTCAATGCACCCAACCAGCACGTCCTTCAGACCACGGGTGGAAACCGGAGCAACCCGGAGGAAACCCGCCCAGACAGGGGGAGAACATGCAAAATCCACACAGACAATGACCCAAGCCAGGAATCGAGCTTGCCAAGCCCTCTTCCACTCAAGTGTCACTCAACTCCTTTAAGGGACTAGGGAAGGTGATCTGCAGATTTTCTGTTTTGTAATGTATACGGCAGCAATCGGCAAGTTCGTCACTTTTAGCTGCTCTGACTATAGTTCAAAATGAAAGTCCTTTGTGGGATTTGTTCTGAAGTACTTTTACTCCCACTGAGAATTAGGAAGTAATCTAGTTGTTACTTTGCCGTGTGTAGGGCCTTTTGGTGGTTAAAGAGTTGTTTTGGGAGGCCGGGATTTTCCAGCCCCGCCCACCGCCTGGATTGTCTGGTCCCAGCAAAAAACTATGGACTTTAGACTGAGCTCTAAATCTCCTGCGGCAGGTTCCCCTCACGGTAAAATCCTGGTCCAGGAGTGTAATATTAATCAGCTTTGCGAGTGACTATTGCTCCCCTGACACAGATATAAACGTGAGATACATTTCTCTGCTCTATTTTAAGACATATGGTAAAGACATTACTAAAGGTTGATGGCAAGAGGTCATATCTGTTTAACTGCTTAAATAGGTGGAAGTTTTTATATCAAATTTTATTATGCAGATATTTGTAATAAAGAGATTCATGATCATGGTACCAATATAATGAAAGAAAAATTGAAGGAAAATTATTTCATACTGTGAATTCTATTTGAAGGTAATATATGTTTTTTCTCACTGGGATTCCCAAAAGTCCAACTAACCTCACCCAGTAGTCACATATCATGCCAGTAAGCTCATTGTAAAGTACACCACAGCCAAGCTCAGTCCCATTTCACTTGTTGTCTCCACAAGTGCACAAGCATTCCTGGGGTAGAGATGGGGTCGTGGGGGGAGATCTGGCTGGCATTTCCCTTTCCTTAGCCCACAGACATCAAGATCAATTGTCGCATCCTAAAATAACTCCTCGGAGGCCGGTCTCCCTTCATCAGATTCCCTTTATTTATAAACTCAATTCCACTCCAAAGAGTGCTTCAGGTACAAAGTCAGAATCCGAAGTGTCAGTAGCCCTGACACTCCTCGATATATACACAGGTGAGATCCCTGATTTGGCAAGCAATCATTACCTCAATCAGAGACCTCATACTCCAAGAGGCCAACCTCATGGGCCTCGTTACACATCCCCACTGACTGAGGTCAGATAGTATAGCTCAGAGCGGAAATCAAAGCTGATATCTCCTGGTCTCTCTTGTAGTCAGACGGTAGTTGGCCATTTGGCCATTATGGAAGTATATATTTATCAGTGACTAACGGGCACAGATTTAAAGTGATTGGTAGAAGGATTAGACGGGACATGGAGAAAAATGATTTCACCTGGAGGGTGGTAGGGGGCTGGAACTCACTGCCTGAAAGGGTGATAGAGGCAGAGCACATCATCCCATTTGAAAAGTACCTGAAATGCTGTAATCTTCAGGGCTTCAGCACCAGAAGACATAATCTCAGAGCAAGGGTTGCCCATTTAAGGCAGATATGAGGAAGAATTTCTTCTCTCAGAGAGGAGTGAATCTGTGGAAATCTTTACCACAGGGGGCTGTGGAGGCTGGGTCGTTGGGTATGTTCAAAGCTGAGATAGACAGATTTTTAATCAGTACAGAAATCGAGAGTTATGGGATAAAGCGGGAAAGTGGAGTTGAGGATTATCAGATCAGTCATGATCTCATTGAATAGTGGAGCAGACTCGATGGGCTGAATGGCTTACTTTGCTCCTACATCTTATGATCTTATGGCGAGAGACCAAATGCTGAAAAGTCGGATTAGGTTGGTTGGGCCATTTATTTCGGCTGATGCAGACATAATGCACGGGCGGCACGGTAGCACAGTGGTTAGCACTGCTGCTTCACAGCTCCAGGGTCCCGGGTTCGATTCCCGTCTCGGGTCACTGTCTGTGTGGAGTTTGCACATTCTCCTCGTGTCTGCGTGGGTTTCCTCCGGGTGCTCCGGTTTCCTCCCACAGTCCAAAGATGTGCGGGTTAGGTTGATTGGCCAGGTTAAAAATTGTCCCTGAGATGCGTAGGTTAGAGGGATTAGCGGGTAAATATGTGGGGGTAGGGCCTGGGTGGGATTGTGGTCGGTGCAGACTCGATGGGGGCCGAATGGCCTCCTTCTGCACTGTAGGGATTCTATGATTCTATGAATGGGCCAGTTGGCCTCTTTCTACGATTTCTATCTCGGATTGTTTCTCTGGTGCAAGCACAGATTGTAACCAGTCGTGCGTTACTCTACAGAACGCTCCTATACCCCCACGGTTGTCCTTTGCTGAAGTCCCTGATACGATGATTGCTTACCGGCTGTTTCTGTTTTTTTCAGCTGTATCAAACCTGGACAGGGAGAGTAAACTAACAGTCCACTACCAAGCTCCATGGTATCAGCAGGAAGGTCTATTTCACCCACTGACCAGACCACCATGTATAGAGGAACTTCACCAATGTGCCAAACAGAAGCTACAATTCCTGCATAGAGGTACACCTGACGCTTTAATCTATGTATATCCTCATAACCAGATTCAGTGCAGAGTTAACTCTGTGTCAATTCGTGTGTTAGCTGCGCGATGTCCATTTTATGGTTAAATGATTCCTTGAGAAAGAGGAACATTAAAGCATTTGAAAAGTGAGCAGAGGGATTAGAAGGTGGTTCATGCAGGGAGAAATACCAGTGCAGACTTGATGGGTCAAATGGCCTTTTTTGTGAGGTAACATTCAATGATTTTATGTTATAAGTTTTAAGTTTTAAAGTTTTTAAATTAAAAGTTTATTTATTAGTGTCACAAGAAGGCTTAGATTAACACTGTAATGAAGTTACTGTGAAAATCTCCTGGTTGCCACACTCCGGCACCTGTTCGGGTACACTGAGGGAGAATTTAGCATGGCCAATGCACCTAACCAGCACGTTTTTCACTCTGTGGGAGGAAACCGGAGCACCCGGAGGAAACCCACGCAGACACGGGGAGAATGTGCAAACTCCACACAGACAGTGACCAAGCCGGGAATCAAACTCAGATCCCTGGCGCTGTGGGAAAGCAATGTTAACCACCGTGCTCCTGGTAATATGTTTTAATTCGAACTTTTAATGAAAGGGAGACAATTAATGAATACATTGTTATATGACATGTAATGTTTATCATATCTCTAAATACATGTCATGCTTTGTGCTAACTATATCAAAGTGGAAATTCTTCCACATCCCCAGCGCTTGATCGTAATACCAAGTCCAGTTTTGTCCATCTAGAAACTGAGTAGTACTCAAGCCTTTGAATGGGTGCAGAGATCAGCCAGCAAGGCTGATTCCCCAGCATCAGAGGATTGAGGTAGGAGGAAAGACTGGAGAGATAAAGGCTCTTCACCCTTGGAAGAAGACAACTGAGTAAGAGGTAAATCCTGAACAAGGCGATGAGAGGCCATGGGCTGAACTAGTGGAAGGTGAATTTAGGTTTGACATCAGGAAGACTCTCTTTAACAAAGAGTAAGCGATGCTGAGAATAGACCTCTGGGTGGAGTGGTGTAGACAACAATCTTGAGTCATTCAGGGGCTGGGTGGATGGGCTGCAATGGGTAAAGGGGACTGTGCAAGCTTTTGCCTCTTGGTGATAGGGGGGTAGGGCCTGGGTGGGATTGTGGTCGGTGCAGACTCGATGGGCTGAATGGCCTCTTTCTGTACTGTAGGGATTCTATGATTCTATGATATGATTGAGGTTGGCCCTGTTGCCTTTGTCTATATTACGTAGCCATTGCAATCTATGTAATTTCAGCGAGGTGAAAGTGGAGAGGTACGTGTTGCAGATGATCAGATGAATTGCTCAACCATGCAAACCAGGAAGATCCCATAGTTTTAATCCTTGGGCAGATATCAGCCTGGATAAGCGAAGAAGGTCTCCAACTGGTCTCAGCAACTCTGGCTGCGGGAATAATATTGGTGAGGCCCTCACTCCAGATTACTGTTCAGTGATATAGAATCATAGATTCCCTACAGTACAGAAGAAGGCCATTCGGCCCATCGAGTCTGTACTGACCACAATCCCACCCAGGCCCTATTCCCATATCCTCACACATTTACCCTGCCAATCCCCCTGACACTAGGTTCAATTTAGCATGGCCAATCAACCTAACCTTTGGATTGTGGGAGGAAACCGGAGCATCCAGAGGAAACCCATGCAGACACGGGGAGAAAGTACAAACTCTACACAGATAGTGACCCGAGGTGGGGAATTGAACGTGGGTCCCTGGCGCTGTGAGGCAACAGTGCCACGGTGCTGCTCCAAACAGATGAACAGATGAAAATGGCTGATGGGGGAAAAGCACCCATTGGTTCATCAGCCTGTCCCATCACTTGTGATGCCTTGCGTGCCATGGTACATATGCTTCTCACACCCTGCCATAAACAATGCAATCTTCTTGGGGAAATGGAACGTAGGATGAAAACCCAAACCATTTTGGGGGGAAAACGTCATCTGAGCCTCAGTAAAGGGATGACCCTTTAGAACTGAGATGAGGGGGAATTTCTTCAGCCAGAGAGTGGTGAATCTATGGAATTAATTGCCACAGAAGGTTGTGGCAGCCAGGTCATTGAGTGTCTTTAAGAGAGAGAGAGAGAGGGAGAGAGAGAGATTCTTGACTGGTAATGGGATCAAAGGTTATGGGGCAAGGCGGGAGAATGGGGTTGAGAAACTTATTGGCCATAATTGATTGGCGGAGCAGACTCGATGGGCCAAATGACCTAATTCTGCTCTGATATCTTATATCTAAAACCATCACTCCCTCACACCCCCAATTCCCCACCATGTCATCAAAACTAGCCCAGAGAGTCACTCTGACCTTGATCATTTTAAGCAACATATAGGCCTTTTATATAAGGTGATCTCTGCTCCGGGCACAACCAGGTGCCATTTGAATTAAAGGAACTCAGTGACTCAGCCTTTATCACATGAATGAGCGATGCTGAGTTCTATAGGTCCACAGGGTAGGTGAGACAACTGGGGCCAACAGTACCTTCAGGAAAAGTACACAAAAATATGATTTGGCTGGCTGGGAGAAACACCCCTCTGTCGTCCATGCAGCTTTTTAAAGCAGCAGATTGTACTCACACCAGTAATAGAGTAATCATTGCACACGGGGAAAATGAGGGTTGGCGTCAGTAGCAACTGTTGTGTTCATTTTCAGATCCTATCTACCAATTAATTTCCTGGATAGGCTGCGGAGAGACACAAAATTAGTTATTTCTTAGGTTAAAATCTGCAAACGCTGCAATTTGACAAACACATCCTTGTGAGATTACCTCATTACACCGACACACGGTGAATCTGTATCACCAAATCAGTTTATGATCACCGGAAGTTTGCATTGTTAGTGAGCTGTAATCACAGCTACTGCAGGGCTGGATGTGACAAATGAAGATTGGCATCAGATAATTTACCTTCTTCTCATTTATCTTGATTAGACAAACAGTGGATTCTTTCCCTTTTGAGATAAGCGTCCATTAGATGTGGCTTGGTTTTTTAAATATTCATTCATGGGACATGAGCGTTGCTGGCTGGCCAGCATTTATTGCCCACCCCTAGTCGCCCTTGGATTCTTAATTCCAGATATTTTTTATTGAATTCAAATTCCACCATCTGCCTTGGCGGGATTTGATCCCGGGTCCCAGAACATTAGCTGAGTTTCTGAATTAATAGTCTAGTGACGATACCACTAGGCCATCACCTTCCCATCTTTTGCTGCATTGAGTCAAAATGCTTTTATTTTTAAATTCCCTCCTGTATTCACTCCTTTACCCCTGACGGCACTGGTCATGGTGCAACGCAGGACAGGGTCAAACTATTTACTTAATAGCAATCGGGCTCAGAAACACCAGCTGAATTTACCCTTCCCAAGCCTGAGATATAAAACTTTTGTTTGTACTTTTGCTGAGAAGTATGGTTTGAGTCTGAAGGCCAGGAGTTCAAGGCTCACTCCAGAGACCCGAACCTCAAATCTAGGCCGAGGCTCCATGCAGTACTGAGGGGGTGCTGCACTCTTCCAGGTGTTGCTTTTGGGTGAGGCATTAAAAAGACGGCACGGTGGCACAGTGGTTAGCACTGCTACCTCAAAGTGCCAGGGACCCGGGTTCGATTCCCGGCTTGGGTCAGTGTCTATGCGGAGTCTGCATGTTCTCCCCATGTCTGCGTGGGTTTCCTCCAGGCGCTCCGGTTTCCTCCCACAGATGTGTGGGTTAGGTGGATGAGCCATGCTAAATTACTCCTTAGTGTCAGGTGGACAGGCTAAGGTAAATGCATTGGGTTATGGGATAGGGCCAGGGTGGGATTGTGGTCCGAATAACCACCTCCTGAACTGTTGGGATTCTGTGATTCTATGATAAAACAAGGCCTTCTTTGCTCTCTCAGGGGGGTATTTAAGATCCCACAACACTGCTCAATGAGGACCCGGGGAGCTGTCCCCATGTCCTGGTGGATATTTGTCTCTCAAACAGCCTTGCTAATACAGATCATCTGGTTATGATCAAATTTCTATTTTTGGGACCTTGCTGTGTGTAAATTGGCTGTCGTGTTTCCCACATCATAGAAATGACTACACTTAAAAATTACAGCCATTGAAAATTACTAAACTGGCTGTAAAGCACTTTGGGATGACTTGAGGCCATGAAAGCAACTATAGAAATGTTAAGTTTTTCCTTCCCTTTATTAGTACTTGGAACTGCAGCCAGACTCAGGATTGAATTTTGCAATTGCTTACTCTGTTATTTAAAGCTTATTTATTAGTGTTACAAGTAGGCTTACATTAACATGCAATGAAGTCACTGTGAAAATCCCCTAGTCGCCACACTCCTGCATCTGTTCGGGTACACTGAGGGAGAATTTAGCATGGCCAATGCACCTAACCAGCATGTCTTTTGGACTGTGGGAGGAAACCGGAGCACCCGGAGGAAACCCGTGCAGACACGGGGAGAATGTGCAGACTCCGCACAGACAGTGACCCAAGCCAGGAATTGAACTTGGGCCCCTGGCACGGTGAGGCAGCAGTGCTAACCATGACGCCCATATACTGGACAATGTAGTTACCTGTCCACTGATGCACTAAAGGCAACCTGTGATTATATTTGTGTGTTAGTCTGAAGTAAGTCCATCACTTCACCATAACAAACCACTGAGCAATTGTCATTCGAATGACAGTTGTGGGCTGCAGGTGATAGCTTTAGAAGATAAGACCATTCAGCCCCTCGCAACCCTGCTGCACCATTCAATACAACCTTGGCTGATTTTCTGCTTTACCTCCACTTTCCCACCCCCACCCCATATCCCTTGATTCCTGGCGAGACCCAAAGTCTATCCACCTCAGCTTTAAATATATTCAAGGATGGAGCACCCCCTAGGATAAAGAATTCAAAAGATCTGGAGTATGTGACCACAGAAAGATCAGAAAGGATGTGAACTCAACTTTAATTCAGTTCGCTGCAACCAAATTGCGTATCGCTTTTAAGATGTGTAGTTTGCCTTTAAGTGGCATCACTGACGCTCCAATTTTTGCACCCTTCCCTCAGTGCACCCCCACCCCCTCCCAATTGGTGAGCTACCATTAAACAACATGGCTAGCGCTGACAAAGGAGGATAACTGAGAGGTTTAGATATCGATAAAGGTTTATCGGGGGACCTTGTCAGACATGAGCTACTTTTCAAAAGAGAGACAACATAAAAAGCACACTTTCATGAATTGATGTAGTGGCATCATCCCACTGTTTCAGGAGTGTAAGATAATACTTGTTTTGTTGGTAAACCCAAAGTTTTAAAATGGATTTTCTGTAATCAAACCATTTTAAATACCTTCTAGCACCTGAATGTTTGTGAGGAACCAAACTAGATATCAACATGTCAGTCAATATTGTGAATGTATTTTGCAGCAGATTTCAGCATTGGTGCATTGATATAAGTTAACCTTTCCACTGAGCACAGACATTGCTCCAACATAGAATCATAGAATCCTACAGTGCAGAAGGAGGCCATTTGGCCCATCAAGCTTGCACCGACAACAAGCCCACCCAAACCCTATCCCCGTAACCCATGTATTTACCCCGGTAATCTCCTGACACTAAGGGGCAATTTAGCATGGGCCAATCAACCTAACTCACACATCTTTGGACTGTGGGAGGAAACCGGAGCACCCGGAGGAAACCCACGCAGACACAGGGAGAACGTGCAAACTCCACACAGACAGTCCCAAGGTCAGAATTGAAGCCGGGTCCCTGGTGCTGGGAGGCAGCAGTGCTAACCACTCTGCCACCGTGCTGTCCTTAATAAACAACGTAACTTAATAACATAAAAGTGTCTTCCAACAAAGTTAAGAACAGCTAAAGATTTTTGGGAGGAATACACGAGGTTTAAAATCTAAGTGGCTGCATGACTAAAATGTGACTAATATGACTCTAAAATATGAGTTAAATCATTGATCTTGCTAGATGACAATATATCAGTTCTTGGACATATTAAGTTACATTTTATTCCCCCTCCTTTTTATGCATTTTATGATCAATCATTTTGTGATCAGTGAGATGAAAAATGCATGGAGGGAAAAGGAACCACTTTTTGCTTTGCAGCCAGTGTTAAGATTAAACACTCCCAGGTCAGGTATTGCATGACTTAATCCCGTGAAAAATTGCATTCTGCCCGAGCTATGTGCTTTAGCCCCTGACTGCACCAGTCTATCATTTTTCACTTCCCATGCCAACCATCCTACGACCCCCTCCCCTTTTCTCAATGTCAGATCCCTAATTTATTCCAACTAATGTGAAGTTAAAGGTCAGAGTTCATGTTAATGAATATTAGAAACTATCGTCCCGGGGGGGAGGTTATATGCGATAGTTTAAGATTAGGATAGTGAATCAACAGTCCACTTCACATCTTTGTCCCAGTTGAAGCGAGATAAATTCAGGAGAAATGTTTTCTGCTGTTGCACACAAAGTCAGAATTACCTTTCCACTGGTCGGAAGTGGACTCAGATCCAAGTTCCACAGGTACCACTGTGCTGGAATCCCAACCTCTGTTACTACATATAATGTTCCTATAGCGTATCCTTTTTCATTTGCAACAAGTTGGTTGTCGTAAGTCATCTTCATCTTATGGTAGCTTCAATCTCACTGGTGTACATTTCACACCATGCAGAATGATAACAGCAAGGAATCAAATAAAACAGGACCTCACTCTCGTCAGAGACTGACACCCAATCTGGCCCCTTGGCCTTTGACTCAGCCAATATCTTTGTATTACAAATAACAATCATTACTGGTAAGGGGTAGAGCTGGGTTATCTCAATGCAAACTCTTGAATTCCTCTGGCATGATAAAGCCTTAATTTCCCTAGTAGGCAACCAGGGTGGCACAGTGGTTAGTAATGCTGCTTCACAGTGCCAGGGACTCGGGTTTGATTCCTGGCTTGGGTCACTGTCTGTGTGTAGTTTGCACCTCCTCCCCATGTCTGTGTGGCTTTCCTCCGGCTGCTCAAGTTTCCTCCCACAGTCCAAAAGACATGCTGGTTAGGTGCATTGGCCATGCTAAATTCTCCCTCACAGGCGTCGGAGTGTGGCGACTGAGGGATTTTCACAGTAACTTCATTGCATTGTTAATGTAAGCCTACTTGTGACACTAATAAATGAACTTTAAAATACAGAATTCCAAAGGAGGCTATTTGGCCCATCACTGGCTCCCTGACAGAACAATTCACTTCGTGCCACCCTCCCACCTTCTCCCTGCACAGTCTCCCGTGTCACAGAGTTTGTGTTCCATCACTGCGAGACTGATCCTGTAAAATTGTAATTCATTTTTGCAAACTAGGAATATCCCTTAAAACAACACCATAAGTGTTGAATAAGAGTGAAGTAGGTGAGAGTGAGGTAAGTGAGGGGATGAAGCGGGTAAAGGTGAGTGGGAGTGAGGAAGATGAAGGGATGGAACAGAATTCCACAATTACTAACAACGATCACATCCAACAAGTAAAAGAAATTCTGGAAATGAATAAACAAAATTGCATCTCCCGAAACAGTTCGGTAAGTTGCATCAAAGAGTCATCTGGTGGTCAGATTGTGTAATTGCAGCATTGCTGGTTGGTGCTGATGGTTCCCCTTATAAATTCTGATGGAGGAACCTATGACGGAAAAAGCCAAAACATGAAAATAGAAGCTAAGATTTCATGAAAGGTAGTGTGTACAGACATGAGAATTTTAATTTGATCGATGTACAGTGAAAGTATTTTTTAAACAGCTCTGAATATATGTTGACAGGCACGTCATCTGTTTTCAAGTTACATGAGCTCATATTACACAGAAATGGACTGACCTCTGCAAAGTATGAGGAGGGTTCATTAATAGGAGTTTTGACATAATGCTCCTTAGTTCCGACGTCAGATGTGTTTATCCAGCGTGGCGATGTCCCCCTCCCCTCCAGGTGCTGACTGTGTTGCGGTAAGGGGCCAGATTTTCATGGTAAAGGTGGCAATCAGGAGACAGATTCATTTCCAGGTCACCCCCAACAGGAAGTAGAAGCTTATCGGTAATTTGGTGGAGGTGAGCTATCAATTGGGTTGGAGACAGGTTTGTCGATCGGTTAGTGCCAGGGATGGTCACGAAAAATGGCGGGTTATTGGAAATGCAGGCTGCATAGAATCATAGAATCCCTACAGTGCAGAAGGAAGCCATTCAACCAATCAATCTGTACTGGCTACAATCCCACCCAGGCCCTATTCCCATAACCCCTCATATTTACCCTGCTAATCCTCCTAATACTAAGGCAGTGGTTCCCAAAGGGTGCGGCGCGCCACACTGGTGCAGCGAGAGAGGATGGCAAGTGTGGCGGGAAGATTCAAGGACAATCAAAGAAACATTTAAACATGGATAGATATTTTTCCAAAGTGAGAGCAAGAGCATCAAGTGATGCTGAGGATGATCCGAGTCTACGTTGTGATCCAGAATCGCCGTTCGAACAGAGTGCTGAAGAAGAGTTGTTTAATTCTACACCAGTAGCAGGCCCAAGCAAACCTCCAAAAAAGAAAGTTTGTCGACAATATATGGATAGCTATCTGAGTCTCGGTTTCACATGGACTGGAGATGAAAACGTACCTCGGCCTATGTGTTTGATCTGTGGTGAGAAGCTTTCCAATTCCAATATGGTCCCAAGCAAGATGAAAAGACATCTGTTGTCAAAACATGGAAATCTGGCAAACAAGGATGTTCAATATTTTGAAAGGCTTTTGGAACAGCAGAAATTGCCAATGATCATATTTCAAAAAACGAATGACAGTCTCAGATAAGATGCAGACTGTATCTTACCAAGTGGCTGAATTGATTGCTCAACAGACAAAACCACATACAATAGCTGAAAAATTGATTCAGCCTGCCTGCAGCTTGATTGTGAAAACTTTGTTTGGTGATGATGCTGAGCGAGAAGTTATGGAAATTCCTTTGTCTGATAATACAATTCACTGAAGAATAGCTGATATGTCAGCTAATATTGAGAAGTGTGTTTCCAAAAGTATGAAGAATTCTAAATTTGCCATTCAAGTTGATGAATCGACCGACATTAGTGGAAAATCTGCCTATATCAGATTCATTCACAACGACGAAATAATCACACAGTTTCTATTTTGCAAGGAACTTGAAAAACATACCAGAGGACAAGATAGTTTCCAAACCTTGTCTGAGTATTTGGAAAAAGTTGAGATTTCATGGGATTCTTGTATTGGAATTTGTACGGATGGAGCGCCATGTATGATAGAGAATGTGAGAGGCTTGGTGGCACTCATCAAACAGAAAAATCCAGATGTAATATCAACTCACTGTTTTTTACACAGAGAGGCATTAATCACCAAGACCCTTGTAGCTGATTTGAAGTTGGTTCTAGATCAGACTGTGCGCATTGTGAACTTCATCAAAGCAAAACCACTAAAGGCGCGGTTATTTGCTCAACTCTGCAAAGACATGGAATCAAAACATCAATGCCTAATTCTACACTCGGAGGTTCGCTGGGTGTCCCGCGGAAAAGTTTTAAATCGGGTGTTGGAACTGAAGAACGAATTAAGTGAATTTTTGGAACAAGAAGGGAACCCATTGTACCACCAACTGGATGACCACTGGTAAAAAGTTTTAAAACGAGCAATGAATTGTACAGCCTCATACAGGAACATCTTGCAACACTGGTAGAAAAGATTGATCATTACTTCCCATCGTCGTCTACAGAAAAATCCGACTGGGTTAGAGACCCCTTTGCGAATTCCAGCTGTTCAGGTCGTTGGATGAGGAGGAGGAAATGGCCTGCATTTCGAGTGATCGCACCTTGAAAATGAAACACGGGAGTATGCCACTGGACTCTTTTTGGATATACAACCAGAAAGAGTATCCACGCATCTCTTCAAGAACATTAGCTATTCTTCTACAGTTCTCCACGACATATTGTTGTGAACAGGGATTTTCAGCTCTGACAAATATGAAAGACCAGAAAAGAGAAAGGCTTCTTTGTGTTGATGAGGAGATGAGAGTTTGTTTGTCTCAAATTAGACCTAATATAAATGAGATTACCCGACAAAAACAAGCTCACACCTCTCATTGAGTTTGTATACTTACTTAAGGTTACATATGTAAGAGGCTCGTCTATAAGTATATTTTGGGAATGAATCATGTTTTTATGTAGCTGCATTGTTTTATACTTTCTGGATGTCCCATGATCATATTATAAAGTAGTTGTGTTCTATGTTATGAATCAAGCACAGCTAGGAGTTGTTTTTTTTTTGTTTTTGAATGAATTTCTTATCAATAAAAAATTCAGTGTGGCGCGAGCAAATTTTTATTCCGAAAGTGCGGCCCAGTGAAAAAAGTTTGGGAACCACTGTACTGAGGTTTAATTTAGCATGGCCAATCAACCTAACCTGCACATCTTTGGACTGTGGGAGGAAACCGGAGCACCCGGAGGAAATCCGCGCAGACACGGGGAGAATGTGCAAACTCCACACAGACACTGACCCGAGGCCGGAATTGAACCCGGGTTCCTGGCGCTGTGAGGCAGCAGTGCTAACCACTGTGCCACCCCAATTCTGACACAATTTTGGCATCATTGCAATGGCTGCCACTTGCACAATTATCGCCCAGGTTGAGAATGGAGGAGATTGACGAACTTGAGGCCGTTTGGCCCATTTTTCTTGTTGCACACCTAGCTTCCAACCTTAAAGACTATTGCTCAATTATAAGCCAAGGTCATGAGACAGCAGGCCATTCAATCATTGAAGGCATCTCAACCAATCGACCTAACCACTCCCTTTTATTCTCTCATGCCCTCGGGGCTCACTTTTTCGATGAGCTTGGTCGTCAGGTAACAACCAACAGTTTTTGTTTTGCATCTTGGCCTCCAAACACTGAGGTCAGTCTTAATGCCTTGCCAGTGAGCTGCCTTGGACCCACTAACAGAGCTCTGAATTGAGATAGAACCTGATACCTTCCTGACACATTGGACTCATTGCAATAACAGGCAGCACACTTACGCACTGAGCGGTGAAAGTTTGTATTTATTTCAAGATACAGGCAAGTTATATTCTCGAAATTAATGACAGAGTCAGGAACCGGGCTCTTCATCTATGAAGAGTCTATCCATTTTGGTAGCAAAAATAGCAAGGCAGATTATTATTTGAATGGGTGTAAATTGAGAGAGGTGGATACTCAGCAAGACTTTGGTTTCCTGATGCATCAGTCGCTGAAAGTAACTGTGCAGTAAAGAAGGCAAATGATATGTTGGCCTTCATAGCGAGAGGATTTGAGTATAGGGATAGGGATGTTTTACTGCAATTGTATATGGCGTTGGTGAGGCCACACCTGGAGTATTGTGTGCATTTTTGGTGTTCTTATCTGAGGAAGGATGTCAGTGCTTTGGAGGGAGTGCAGCGAAGGTTTACCAGGCTGATTCCTGGGATGGCAGGTCTGTCATATGAGGAGAGACTAAGTCGGTTAGGATTGTATTCACTGGTGTTTAGAAGAGTGAGAGGGGATCTCACAGAAATTTTAAAAATTCCAACAGGGTTAGACAGGGTAGAGTCAGAAAGAATGTTCCTGATGGTGGGTGAGTTCAGAACTAGGGATCATAATTTGAGGATAAAGGGTGAACCTTTTAGAACTGAGGTGAGGAGAAATTTCTTCATCCAGTGGGTGGTGAGTGTGTGGAATTCACTACCACAGAAAGTAGTTGCGGCCAAAACATTGTGTGATTTCAAGAAGAAATTAGATATAACTCTTTGGGCTAAAGGGATCAAAATTTTTGGGAGGAAGGGGGGATCAGGATATTGATTTTAGTGATCAACCATGATCAAAATGAATGGCAGAACAGGCTCGAAGGGCCAAATGGCCTACTCCTGCTTCTATTTCCTATGTCTCTATCTAAAGTACAGTTACTGCAGCATCATTTCTAACAAGAACAGTTTATATTTATTTAACAATAATAAAGTATCTCAAGACACTTCACATGACCTTTATCAAACAAAATACGACACTGGGTCTCATAAGGAGTTATTAGGATTGATGACCAAAAACTCGGTCAAAGTAGTAGGCTTTAAGGAGAGTTTCTAGGGTAAGTGAGGTGGAGAAACAGAGGGAAGGAATTTCCAGAGTTTAAGGCCTCAGCAGCTTAAAGTCTGGATGTTAATATTGGAGTAATTAAAATTGGGAATGCTCAAGAGGCCAAAATGCGAGGTGCAGAGCTATCATGCAGAGTTGTATGGTTGGAGGATATTATTAAGATACTCAGATATCTTATTGAGCATTTTGCCCCTGAGGGGAGCCTTTGAACATTTGAATTGTCTGATGAATAAAGCTGCCCAAAAATTTTCCCTGTGAACTGTAACTCGTGCCATCACTAAGCCTGCCTTTTTGCACCTCCATAACATCACCCCCACCCCCCCCACTGAGGATAACTGCACTCATCTAATTCTGGTCTCTAGCGCATCACCAATTTCAATCACTCCACCATTGGTGGTTCTGCCTTCAGTTGCCAAGGCCCCACTTTCTAGAATTCCCTCCCTAAACCTCTCCGCCTCTCTACCTCACTTTCCTCCTTTTGGACATTAAAACTTGCCTCTCTGACCAAGTTTTGATCATCTGGAGTAATATCTCCTTTTGTGTCTCCCATGAGGCACCTTGGGATGTTTAATTATGTTAAAAGTGCTATATAAATGTAAACAATTGTTGCTGTTTTGCATGGAAAGCTCTCTGCAATAAAAGGTGACTTTCCAAACTGAAAAAGGCTAACACCCATCAAGAGTTTAAATGTGTGTTAGAGGTCAGCTGATGAACAGGCACACTGACCTCTGCTCAGTACCTCTGCTCAGTACCTCTGCTCAGTACCTCTGCCAGTTGATGTGCACTGAAGCCCGCCCCCCTGGCTGGTGTTGTATTCAACGTCACAGTACATTGTAAGTGAGCTGTAATTGGCAACAGTGCTTCCAGTAGTGGCCTTTGGATCTAACTATTCTGAGCAGCCCTCTGGATAATGGACAAAGTCAAAGATCTGTTTGTCAGAGCTCTTGAGAATCCCGCAAGATGCCAACCCAGCTGTACGCTACTTACATTTCCTGCTTTACAGTGAATGCACAAAACTAGTGTCCCTAATAATGGAGACCTCCTGGTAGTTCTCCTAAATAACTAGTCTCCAGGTCTGAACACAGACGTTGAGGGTCGGCAGGATGTTTGACAACAGGGGATTAATAGCCAAGTTAGATTTTGTATTCCCACCCTCACCCATCACTTTCAACATGTGCGTTCCTGCACTTTCCAAAAGCAGGTCATAGGGAGGGCAAATGAAATGTTGGCCTTTATTTCAAAGGGAATGGAATATAAAACTATAGGAGTCTTGCAGAAACTATACAAGACACTAGTTAGACCACACCTGGAATACTGGGAACAGCTTTGGTCCTCTTATCTAAGGAAAGATATACTGGTACTGGAGGCAGTCCAGAGAAGGTTCACTACGTTGATCCTGGGTATGGAGGGATTTTCTTATGAGGAGAGGTTGAGTAGGTAGGGCTTGTACTCATTGGAGTTTAGAAGAATGAGAGGTAACCTTATTGAGAGACATAGGATTCTTAGGGAACTTGACAGGGTAGATGCTGAGAGGTTGTTTCTCCTTGTGAGAAAGTCTAGGACTAGAGGGCATAATCTCAGAGTAAGAGGTTGCCCATCTAAGCTAGAGGTGAGGAGGAATTTCCTCTCTGAGGGTAGTGAATCTGTGGAATTCTTTACCGCAGAGAGCTGTAGCGCTGGGTCGTTGGGTATGTTCAAGGCTTAGATAGACAGATTTTTAATCAGTAAGATAATCAAAAGTTATGGGCATAAAGGGGGAAAGTGGAGTTGAGGATTATATCAGATCAGTCATGACCTCATTGATTGGCAGAGCAGATTTGATGAGCTGAATGACCTGCTTCTGCTCCTGTGTCTTATGGTCTTATGGATTGATGAAATAATGATCTCAAGATGGAATCCTGCTTGACTGCCTCTTGCATAGCTCAGCATCCTAACTGCTGAAGTCTGTTCAAAAGCACTGTGGGTGTACCTGCACCACATGGACTCAGTGGATCATGACGGTGGCTCACTACTGCCTTCTCAAGGGCAATTAAGGATGGGCAACAAACACTGACCAGCCAGCGATGCCCATATCCTATGAATAAATAAAACCAAAATGATGGTGTTACTACTGTCAACTTGACTCAGGTCAGCTGGCTCCCGGTGTTTACACTGCTGGGTCATTTTTAATCATCCGTAATAATTTCCATGATTAATCTCCATTGATTTACATTTACATCTGCCTAAAGGCAGATTTGCAGTTCCATGAAGATAGAGATTGATAGTTCTGCTGATGGCGTAAGGAGGACAGTTTCTGACAATGTTTTTGTTTAAATTTTTTTCCATTCTTAACGTTACAAAGTCAATGCACAGAGTGGACTGGGCAAGCCCTGAATCCATCTCCTTGCTTACTCCTAAAACTAATTCGAATTGAATCCAATTCACGGTCCCCACAAGAAAGACAAACAAGATCCAAACTTAGAAGACGAGGCATTGCACCTGATCTTGGGCTTGATCTGACGCTTGATCTTAGCCAAAAGGCCAATTTGTTTTTTTGCAAAAATATTCTTTATTCATCTATAATCTGAAAGACACATTACAAAACATTTCCAATCGTTATAACAGTAAAGTTCAATGATATTCATATTTTCTCCAGAGATCAAGATGCACTCTGAAATGCTTCCGTTCTGTAATGAGAATATTACAAACATTTCAATATCTTCATTACAGAGAGGAAATGTTTTCACAAACTATATACATCGGTCATGCTGCACCCTGACGTGCAGCCAAAAGACCAATGTAAACACGGAAGGATAAAGTGCTAGATGATAAACTAGAATCTCTCTTTGCAGCAATAGTTAAATGATTTAAAAAAAAATGATATTGGCTAAGGGATAAAATATTGGCTCAGAAATCAGGGTGAACTCCATTGCTTTAGTTTTAGTAATTTGGTAGTACAGAACTTGAGTATTGTTGGGAAAAGAGATTTGCTATCAAAGCTTTTCATCTTGCACTCATCGGAACTCTCTTCTCATGCAGGATAAATTGTTCTTCCATTTCAATGGTATCCTTGCGAATCTGCCAAGATCAGATTGGTGCGCTTCTCAGCCTTTTGGCTAAGATCACGCGTAGGATCAAGCATGAGATCAGGTGTAATGCCTGCTCTTGTGGGGAATGTGAATTGGATTCAATTTGAATTTGAAATGATTTTTGAAGTAAGGCGTATTTCATGTTGCGACATCTGTATATTTTGCAGGATGGTTGCAATTGCCTTACAACAAGGAAGTGGCGGTTCTGCAGACAGTGATCATAGGTGTAATAGTCATTAAAGACTTGCCCCATCTGCACATGGGCTTTGTAACTCTGAGAAAGAGATACATGGGGTTTGTTCTGGGACCTGCCTCCTCACTATACTTGTGGGGATCGTGATGCTGTGGGTCAGAGAACAGAAGAAAAAGAGAATTTCTTACAACTGTGATTGTATGGACTGTCAACACTGACATAAACTAGTTGGGGCAAGTGGCCTGTTTCATGTTGTGACATCTGTATATTTTGCAGGATGGTTGCAATTATCTTACAACAAGGAAGTGGCGGTTCTGCAAACAGTGATCGTAGGTGTAATAGTCATTCATATTTGAAAAAAAATGAAATGTGTACAAATATAATTGTTATTTAAGGCACATTAAAGAAGCCGTGGGAAATATTCCAATTTTAAAAAGATTGGATCAACAAATTTCAAAATTTACTGCCTTCATTTTGTTGGTCGAGCTCATGTCTGTATTCATAACATCTGTAAACACAGAGAATGATAGCAATACAGAGACCAGGCGACATCTGGAGAGACAGGAACAGAGTGAATATTTCAGTGGTCATTTGTTCGCAGTGTTTTGCTGTAGTTTTTAAGTTTGACGGGAGAATCAGGAGTTTGTGGAAAGGCTGCACACACGAGAAAGAACTGCTGCCATCTACTGGAGATGAGGACATTTTCCCGTATGCTCCCCATGCTCGGAATATTTCACAATAACCTCCTTGTCTTTCTCTTTGCTGCTTATCTCGATCGTCAGGGAAACTAGTTTTGTCACCTTGTGAGAGTCAAAGCAGACGTCCTGAATTTCCTTAGCCTTCTGAGAAAGTAGAGGTGTTAGTGGGCTTTCTTAACTACAGCATTGGTGTGGAAGGAGGGGGGGGCGGTCGGAGAGGGTGGGAGGCAGAGAGAGAGAGAGTGGGAGGCAGACAGAGGATGGGGGTGGTGGGGAGGGAGGCAGAGGGGAGGGAGGTGGGGGGAGACAGAGAGAGAGTGGGAGGCAGAGAGAGAGAGAGGGAGGCAGAGAGAGAGTGGGAGGCAGAGAGAGAGAGAGTGGGGGGCAGAGCAAGAGAGAGAGAACGGGAGACAGAGAGAGTGGGAGGCAGAAAGAGAGAGAGAGAGAGAGGGCCAGTGGGAGAGAGGGGAGGGGGCAGAGAGAGAGAGAGGGAGGGAGGGAGGGAGGGGGCAGAGAAAGTGAGAGAGAGGGGGGGGGGCAGAGGGAGCCAGAGAGAGAGAGAGAGGGGGGGTGGGGTGGGGTGGGGGCAGGGGGGCCAGAGAGAGAGAGACAGAGAGGGGGGCAGAGAGATCAGGGCAAAGAGGAGGCAGCAGAGAGAAGAGGGAGCAGGCGGAGAGAAGACAGCTACAGAAGGATGTACCTCACAGGAGGCAGTATCCACGGCACATGGTAGCCAGGTAGAGGCTGCGTCTCCTCCACAAAGACGTGTGTCACAAAGCTCAGAGTCTCACACCAGGTGGTGCCAGATAGCGATTTGTTCGCAGTGTTTTGCTGTAGTTTTTAAGTTTGACGGGAGAATCAGGAATTTGTGGAAAGGCTGCACACACGAGAAAGAACTGCTGCCATCTACTGGAGACGAGGACATTTTCCCGTATGCTCCCCATGCTCGGAATATTCCACAATAACCTCCTTGTCTTTCTCTTTGCTGCTTATCTCGATCTTCAGGGAAACTAGTTTTGTCACCTTGTGAGAGTCATAGCAGACGTCCTGAATTTCCTTAGCCTTCTGAGAAAGTAGAGGTGTTAGTGGGCATTCTTAACTACAGTAAAAAGTCTCACAACACCAGGTTAAAGTCCAACAGGTTTATTTGGTAGCAAATACCATAAGCTTTCGGAGCGCTGCTCCTTCGTCAGATGGAGTGGAAATGTGCTCTCAAACAGTGCACAGAGACACAACATCAAGTTGCAGAATATGAATTAGAATGCGAATCCTACAGCTGTTCTGTCTGGAGACAATACACATTTCTTAAACCTGTCTTTAATGTCCCCTCCACCCACATTGTCTGTACCTTTAAGACCTGGCTGGCTGTAGGATTCGCATTCTAATTAGTATTCTGCAACTTGATTTTGTCTCTGTGCACTGTTTGAGAGCACATTTCCACTCCATCTGACGAAGGAGCAGTGCTCCGAAAGCTTATGGTATTTGCTACCAAATAAACCTGTTGGACTTTAACCTGGTTTTTGTGAGACTTCTAACCGTGTTCACCCTAGTCCAATGCCGGCATCTCCACAATATTTCTTAACTACAGCATTGGTGTGGAGGGAGGGGGGGGGGGGGGGGGCGGTCGGAGAGGGTGGGAGGCAGAGAGAGAGAGTGGGAGGCAGACAGAGGATGGGGGTGGTGGGGAGGGAGGCAGAGGGGAGGGAGGTGGGGGGAGACAGAGGGGGGGAGGCAGAGAGAGAGAGAGAATGGGAGGCAAAGAGAGAGAGAGTGGGAGGCAGAGAGAGAGAGTGGGAGGCAGAGAGAGAGAGAAAGAGAATGGGAGGCAGAGAGAGAGAGTGGGAGGCTTAGAGAGAGAGGGAGGGAGGCAGAGCAAGAGAGAGAGAGTGGGGGGCAGAGAGAGTGGGAGGCAGAGAGAGAGAGAGTGGGAGGCAGAGAGAGAGAGAGAGAGAGGGGGCCAGTGGGAGAGAGGGGAGGGGGCAGAGAGAGCGAGAGCGAGGGGGGGGGGACGCAGAGAGAGAGCGAGAGAAAGAGGGAGGGCAAAGAGAGAGAGAGAGAGAGGGGAGTGGCAGAGAGAGAGAGGGGGGGCCAGAGAGAGAGAGGGGGGGGCAGGGGGGCCAGAGAGAGAGAGAAAGGGGGGTGGGGTGGGGGCAGGGGGGCCAGAGAGAGAGAGACAGAGAGGGGGGCAGAAAGATCAGGGCAAAGAGGAGGCAGCAGAGAGAAGAGGGAGCAGGCAGAGAGAAGACAGCTACAGAAGGATGTACCTCACAAGAGGCAGTATCCACGGCACATGGTAGCCAGGTAGAGGCTGCGTCTCCTCCACAAAGACGTGTGTCATGTGGTGAACCATAGATGGTTACCACTATGGGTACTTGTACATATGTTACTCTTGTTGCTGTTGGGGTTAGGGTTGGGGTGTTCCACCTGTTAGCATTGTTCTGTGGTACACTCCGTTTGGCTCCGCCTTCTTACAGGAATATAAAAGTCACTGCTACTTCCTAGTAGCCCTTAGTCTGGGATAGTATTGTTATGATGTGGAGATGCCGGCGTTGGACTGGGGTAAACACAGTAAGAAATTTAACAACACCAGGTTAAAGTCCAACAGGTTTATTTGGTAGCAAAAGCAAAAGTATTGTTAAGCAGTGTGCTCTATGCTTGTTGTGAATAAAAGCCTTTATTCCCGGGTACGTCCTGGCCTCCCGTGTGAATCAATCGCGCATCAATTTTATTCACAACAAAATACCGAAAATTTTGTTCGAAGAAAAATGGAGCAGATGCTGAAACCCGATCGGCTAACCTTGGATCTGCGTGCCGCTGGGGCGTCGAATACTTTCGACCATTGGTTGAAGTATTTCGAGCATTACATCGACGCCTCGACAGCAGTCCAGTCCGACGCCGACAGATTGCGGGTCCTCCACGCCAGGGTGAGCAACACTGTGTATGCACCAATCCGTGATTCCCAAAATTACAAAGAGGCCATCGAATTAGTCAAGAAGCTGTACCATAAACAGCCGAACAAAATTCATGCTCGTCACCAATTAGCCACTCGACGGCGGCAGCCCGGCGAAACTACGTGACAGTACCTGCGCGAACTTCAACAGCTAGCCAGAGCCTGCAACTGCAAGGAGGTGTCGGCTACTCAATACACCAACGATCTTATCCGAGACGCGTTCGTGGCGGGAATCGGCTCATCCTATATTTGCCTGCGGCTGCTAGAGCAGGGTAACTTGGACCTGGCTAAGACGGTAGAATTGGCCGATGCAATGGAAACGGCCTCCAGAAGTCTCGAAACCTACCCCACCGACCACGTGGGAACAGCGTGGCAAGCACAGCCACCGCCTCAACTGTACTCGGCAGCTCCTCAGAACTGCGCGATAATGCTCTCAACTTCAGACCTGACGGCTGCGGCAGCTCCTGGAGGCCCACGGTGCTATTTCTGCGGATTGGCGATGCACCCTCGTCAGAGATGTCCGGCCAGGACGGTGGTTTGCTCCGCCTGTGGGAAGAAAGGGCACTATGCAAAAGTGTGCCGAACAAAGACCCCTTCCAGGCCCAGCAGTGCTGCGTGTGACTCCCCAGGATCCATCTCCTCGTCTCCAGCCTCGTCAATGTCTTCAGCCACGTGCGATCCACGGGCGCTGCCATTTCCTATGACGACGACGCAAGCCACGTGCGACCTGCGGGTGCCGCCGTTTTCAACATCATCGACCACGTGCGATTCGTGGGCGCAGCCATTTTGGTCGACACCGGCCGCAGAAGACCAGCAGGGGTCCTCGTCGTCGACTATCTCAGCTGCCTGCAGTTACACTCGGGATCCAACAGTGGCGTCAATCATCCTGGACCAGGCCAAGCCTCACAGACTCGACAAGTCCATGATGGACATAGAGGTAAACGGGCACCTGGCGCATTGCCTGTTTGACAGCGGGAGCACGGAGAGCTTTATCCATCCGGATACAGTGAAACGGTGCGCTCTCCGTGTGCAAACTGTCAGGCAGACAATCTCCATGGCGTCGAGGTCCCGATCTGTAGTCGTTCTTGGGAGCTGAGTGGTAACCTTAACGGTGCGGGGCACAGTTTACGAGAACTCCAGGCTCCTCGTGTTACCGCACCTTTGCGCTCCGGTACTCCTGGGGCTAGACTTTATGGTCCATCTGAAGAGTGTGACCCTGCGGTACGATGGGCCACTCCCTCCACTTTCAGTGGGAGCACAGCAGCCTCCAAATTGTCCAGCGTGCTCCACATGCAGTCTCTCGATACTCAAAATTACCCCGCCTTCCCTATTCAAAAATCTCGTGCCAGGCTGCAAGCCCATCGCGACTAAGAGCAGGCGTTACAGCGCTGAGGATCGGATCTTTATTCGATCTGAGGTTCAGCGGCTCCTCAGGGAAGGGGTCATTCAACCTAGCACTAGCCCATGGAGAGCACAAGTCGTGGTGGTCAAGACTGGAGATAAGCCCCGGATGGTCATAGACTATAGTCAGACCATTAATAGGTACACGCAGCTGGACGCGTACCCTCTCCTGCGCATATCTGACATGGTCAACCAGATTGCGCAGTACTGGGTGTTCTCCACCATCGACTTGAAGTCAGCCTACCACCAGCTCCCCATTCGCCCAGAGGACCGCAAATACACGGCCTTTGAGGCGGATGGCCGTCTCTACCACTTTTTGAGAGTCCCTTTCGGCGTCACTAATGGGGTCTCGGTCTTCCAGCATGAGATGGACCAAATGGTGGACCAAAACGGGCTACGGGCTACCTTCCCGTACCTGGACAACGTCACTATCTGCGGCCATGACCAGCAGGACCACGACGCCAACCTCCAGAAGTTTTTACGCACTGCGAGTCTCCTGAACCTGACCTATAACAAGGAGAAGTGCGTATTCAGCAAGCACCGCCTAGCAATCCTCGGATACGAGGTGGAAAACGGGGTCATCGGCCCCGATCCAGACCGTATGCGCCCACTCCTTGAACTTCCCCTACCCACTAGCATCAAAGCACTGAGAAGATGCTTAGGCTTCTTCTCGTACTATGCACAGTGGGTCCCCAATTACGCGGACAAAGCCCATCCGCTCATAAAATCTACCTCTTTTCCCCTGACAACAGAGGCTCGCTTAGCCTTTGAAGGGATAAAAGCCGACATCGCGAAAGCCACGATGCACGCTGTCGATGAGTCCATCCCCTTTCAGGTGGAGACTGATGCATCTGATTTTGCCCTGGCCGCCACACTTAACCAGACAGGCAGGCCCGTCGCCTTTTTCTCCCGCACCCTCCAAGGCCCTGAAATTCGGCACTCCTCTGTGGAAAAAGAGGCTCAGGCCATTGTGGAGGCCGTACGGCATTGGCGCCATTATTTGGCTGGAAAACGATTTACCCTGCTCACGGACCAGAGGTCCGTGGCCTTTATGTTCAACAACACGTTAAAGGGAAAAATTAAGAATGATAAAATCTTGAGGTGGAGAATCGAACTCTCCACCTACAACTATGATATCATGTACCGTCCGGGGAAGCTCAATGAGCCCTCAGATGCCCTGTCGCATGGAACATGTGCCAGTGTGCCGGAGGACCGGTTACAGGCCCTCCACAATGATCTCTGCCATCCGGGGATCACTCGGTTTTTCCATTTTGTAAAGGCTCGGAATCTACCCTACTCCATAGAGGATGTCAGGTCGATAACTCGAAGCTGCCAGGTTTGTGCAGAGTGCAAGCCGCACTTCTACCAGCCTGACAGGGCACACCTCATTAAGGCCACTCGCCCTTTCGAACGACTGAGTGTCGACTTCAAGGGGCCCCTTCCTTCGACAGATCGGAACGTGTATTTCCTCAACGTGGTTGACGAATACTCCCGATTCCCCTTTGCCATCCCCTGTTCTGACATGTCCTCTGCCACGGTCATCAAAGCCCTGCGGGGTCTCTTTGCCCTGTTCGGCTACCCCAGTTATATCCGCAGTGATAGGGGTTTGTCGTTTATGAGCGACGACTTGAGGCAATACCTGCTCTCTAAGGGAATTGCCTCGAGTAGGACTACGAGTTACAACCCCAGAGGTAACGGACAGGTCGAGAGAGAAAACGCTACAGTCTGGAAGGCTGTTTTACTGGTGTTGAGGTCCAGGGGTCTTCCAGTCTCCCGTTGGCAAGAGGTACTTTCTGATGCGCTCCATTCAATCCGGTCCCTCCTGTGTACGGCAACCAACGCTACCCCACATGAGCGGATGTTTACCTTCCCTAGGAAGTCTTCCTCTGGGACCTCACTGCCGTCTTGATTGACGTACTCCGGACCTGTCCTCCTGCGGTGGCATGTTAGGGCCCGCAAGTCCGACCCTTTGGTTGAACAGGTCCACCTCCTCCACGCCAACCCTCAATATGCCTATGTGGCATATCCTGACGGGCGAGAGGACACGGTCTCTATCAGAGATCTGGCGCCTGCAGGGGACCTGGAAACCCCCGTCACTCCCGCACCCCTGGTTAGGATTCCTTTGCCCATTCTCTCCCCTCCTGACTCGGCGCGGGCAGCATCGGGACCTCAACTTAATCCTCCTACTCCCGGGTACAGCTTGCCTGAGTCCAGGAGATTGTCGCCACCTCGAGGTCCACAGGCGTGTGAGGAACTGGAGGAGTCACTGGACACCACCTCGGAGAGAGGGTCGTCACCATGGTCACCAGAAACGACACTGGAGCCAGTACTGCGGAGGTCGCAGAGACGGTGCGGGCCTCCGATACGGCTGAACTTGTGAACATATGGACAGTTCGTATTGGCTCCTTACCCCACCGGCCTTTGTTTTTAAAGGAGGGGTGAATGTGGTGAACCATAGATGGTTACCACTATGGGTACTTGTACATATGTTACTCTTGTTACTGTTGGGGTTAGGGTTGGGGTGTTCCACCTGTTAGCATTGTTCTGTGGTACACTCCGTTTGGCTCCGCCTTCTTACAGGAGTATAAAGGTCACTGCTACTTCTGAGTAGCCCTTAGTCTGGGATAGTATTGTTAAGCAGTGTGCTCTATTCTTGTTGTGAATAAAAGCCTTTATTCCCGGGTACGACCTTGTCTCCCGTGTGAATCAATCGCGCATCATGTCACAAAGCTCAGAGTCTCACACCAGGTGGTGCCAGATAGCTGCAACCTCCTGGAGAAACATCAGTTGCCTGATGGAGCTGATGACTAGAAGATAAAGGGTTAACAGATAGAATATGCTGATGTATGGCACAGATGATGATGTAGCTCTGACACTAGTTAGTCATGTGTTAGGCTCTCTCTCTCACGATGTGCTTCATGAATTGTGATGTGAAAACCCAAGCTGGATGCTGAGCCTGTCCAGCAGTGGGTTTGGAATGATTCTAATGTGGAAAAATTGAACAATTCAGGTGTTTTTGCAAAAGCAGCGATGTTAATCAAAATTGCAGATCAGCAAGTGTTTATGAATCATGTTCCTTCCAAGAAATGGAAAGTCCAGAAAAAGGTGAAATTACAGAATTCCTAAAGTGAAGTCGATAGTCTAAATCCAGACTTCTGCTCAGTTACAATCCAAGTTCAAGACTTTGATTCTACTTTTAAAACGGATACAGGAGCGGTCGTTAAAATATTCGCAGATGACATCGATTAGCCTCAGCCAATGACCTTTCACCCATCAGATATCAAATTATAAGGCCCAGGCAGACCTTCTCTTCCTGACAGGAAGTTGTTTGCTTTTCCTTTTGTTGTTGAAGTTTATTGAAATCTCAGAACTTCAATGCTTTTTCAGTCTTTATACAGTAGTTGATGATGCAGCTGCGATCGAATTCCCCAGAGTTGAAGATCATTCCTTTTCTGAAACTTCTTCCCAGAGGCCGTTGAGGGAGATTGAATCCCACAGGACTGTGACTTGGACAGGGGAAGAGTAAGAGTTGGAATTGATGAAAATCTGTAGTCTGTAAAGAAGTGAGTTTCAGAAATTTGACGTTAAATAGTTAAAGGTGGGCGCGATTCTCCCAAAAAAACAATCAAAGTGCTGCTGCCAGCGGGAAAGCTGGTGGTTTTCCCGCACTGGCAGCGCTAATCCGGTGCAATACAACAAGTTTTAAATTGACAAATCTCCCCCCCCCCCCCCCCCCTCCATCAGAATCATGCCAGGCCAAGTGTTGATCTTGGACAGGGTGATGTGCAATGAGAAAGTTGGCAATATAGTTGTGAGAGAATCCTTGGGGATGAATGACCATAATATGGTAGAGTTCTTTATCAGATTGGATAATGATGTAGATGATTCTGAGACTAGGGTCCTGAATCTCAATAAAGGTAACTATGATGGTATGAGGCATGAATTAGCCATGATGGACTGGGAAACATTACTGAAAGGAAAAACTGTGGACAGGCAATGGCAGGCATTCAAAGAACGAATAGGTGAACTCCAGAAGTAGTTGTTCCTGTTTGGCGCAAGAGTGGGAAGGGAATTGTGGCCAAACCGTGGCTTACAAGGGAAATTAGAGATAGTATCAGATTAAAAGAAAAAGCAAACAAATTGGCACGAAAAAGCAATAGGCCTGAGGATTGGGAACAGTTTAAAATTCAGCAAAGGAAGACCAAGAGTTTGATTAAGAAGGGAAAAATTGAGTATGAAAGTAAGCTAGCAGGGGACATAAAAACTGACTCTAAAAGTTTCTGTAGACATGTAAAGAGAAAAAGATTGACAAAAATGAATGTAGGTCCCTTACAGTCAGAAACGGGAGAATTTATAACAGGGAATAAAGAAATGGCTGAAGAATTAATTTTATACTTTGCTTCAGTCTTCACAAATGAAGACATGAATAATGTACAGAAGTGCTGAGAGAAACATGTTTTAGTGAGGAGCTAAAGGAAATCAACATTAGTAGAGAAAATGTTTTGGGGAAGTTGATGGGATTGAAGGTGGATAAATCTTCAGGTCCTGATAATGTTCATCCCAGAATACTTAAGGAAGTGGCCCTGGAAATAGTAGATCCATTGGTGGTTATTTTTCAAAATTCTTTGGACTCTGCGCATCAAGCTGGATAAATCCCTGAGGCCTGATGAAGTGTATCCCAGGACATTGTGGGAAGGGAGGAAATTGCAGGTCCCCGAGCAGAGATATTTGAATCATCGATTGTCACAGGTGAGGTGCCTGAAGATTGGAAGGTGGCAAATGTTGTGCCTTTCTTTAAGAAGGACTGCAAGGAAAAGCCTGGGAACTACAGGCCAGTGAGCCTCACAGCTGTGTTGGGTAAGTTGTTAGAAGGTATTTTGAGAGACAGGATCTACAGGCATTTAGAGATGCAAGGACTGATTAGGGACAGTCAGCATGGCTTTGTGAGTGGAAAATCATGTCTCACAAATTTAATTGCGTTTTTGAAGGGGTAACCAAGAAGGTGGATGAGAGCAGTGCAGTTGATGTTGTCTACATGGACTTTAGCAGGGCCTTTGACAAGGTACATAAGAACATAAGAAATAGGAGCAGGAGTAGGCCATTTAGCCCCTCGAGCCTGCCCCGCCATTCAATAAGATCATGGCTGATCTGATACTGGTTTAGTTCCACTTACCCGCCCGCTCCCCATAACCCTTAATTCCCTTATTGATCAGAAATCTATCTACCTGTGACTTAAACATATTTAACGAGGTAGCCTCCATTGCTTCAATGGGCAGAGAATTCCAGAGATTCACTACCCTCTGAGAGAAGTTCCTCCTCAACTCTGTCCTAAACTGACTCGATGTGGAGATGCTGGCATTGGACTGGGGTAAACACAGTAAGAAGTTTAACAACACCAGGTTAAAGTCCAACAGGTTTATTTGGTAGCAAAAGCCACACAAGGTTTCGGAGCTCCAAGCCCCTACTTCAGGTGAGTCTGAAGAAGGGGCTTGGAGCTCCGAAAGCTTGTGTGGCTTTTGCTACCAAATAAACCTGTTGGACTTTAACCTGGTGTTGTTAAACTTCTAAACTGACTCCCCCTTATTTTGAGGCTGTGTCCTCTAGTTCTTGTTTCCTTTCTAAGTGGAAAGAATCTCTCTGCCTCTACCCTGTCTAGCCCCTTCATTATCTTATATGTCTCTATAAGATCTCCCCTCAGCCTTCTAAACTCCAACGAGTACAGGCCCAATCTACTCAATCTCTCCTCATAAGCTAACCCCCTCATCTCCGGTATCAACCTGGTGAACCTTCTCTGTACTCCCTTCAAGGCCAATACATCCTTCTGCAAATAAGGGGACCAAAATTGCACACAGTACTCCAGTGTGGCCTCACCAGTACCTTGTACAATTGCAGCAAGACCTCCCTGCTTTTATACTCCATCCCCTTCGCGATAAAGGCCAATATTCCATTTGCCTTCTTGATCACCTGCAAACTGAGTTTTTGCGATTCATGCACAAGGACCCCAGGTCCCTCTGCACAGTAGCATGTTGTAATTTTTCACCATTTAAATAGTAGTCCATTTTACTATTATTCCTTCCAAAGTGGATAACCTCACACTTGTACCACATGATATGTTATTGCGTAAGGTTAAATCTCACGGAATCCAGGGTGAGGTAGCCAAAAGGATACAAAATTGGCTTGATGACAGAATAAGAAGTCTCACAATACCAGGTTAAAGTCCAACAGGTTTATTTGGTAGCAAAAGCCACTAGCTTTCGGAGCGCTTGCTGCTCCTTCGTCAGGTGAGTGGGAGTTCTGTTCACAAATAGGGCATATAAAGACACAAACTCAATTTACAAAATAATGATTGGAATGCGAGTCTTTACAGGTAATCAAGTCTGAAAGGTACAGACAATGTGAGTGGAGAGAGCGTTAAGCTCCTGTCTCCAGACAGGACAGTTAGTGAGATTCTGCAAGTCCAGGCAAGTCGTGGGGGTTACAGATAGTGTGACATGAACCCAAGATCCTGCTTGAGGCCGTCCTCATGTGTGCGGAACTTGGCTATCAGTCTCTGCACTGTCGTGTGTCGTGAAGGCCGCCTTGGAGAACGCTCACCCGAAGATCAGAGGCCGAATGCTCGTGACCACTGAAGTGTTCCCCAACAGGAAGAGAACACTCTTGCCTGGTGATTGTCGAGCGTTGTTCATTC